>NC_044306.2:132224817-132824817 GCF_007474595.2 Lynx canadensis | reverse complement strand
AGGCTGCTGTGGGCATAGTCTAATTAATAAGACAAAGTTTAGGAATTGTAGCTTATCTTTTAGCACTCAACTTGCTAGGACTGATAAAAAGAGCTTTATATACTCTCCTGCCCTACGCAGAATTTAAAAAACTTTCTCCTAGCAACCTCGAATCCCCTTCATGGAAGTTATGACAGATGGCGGTAGTGGTGCTTTGCTATAGCACAGATTTGGAGGAACATACCTCATGCTAACCACAGGGAGGAAGAAAGGAGTCATTCCCCCAGCCTCTTTTGGGAATTGTCCTGTTGGCTGTGGTCTCGGGAAGAGCACTAGGACTAGGGAGTAGCAGTGATACAGCAGTTGACATTTATTGGTCACTTAGTACTTTATAGGGGCATCATGCTAAGCACTCGTTCTTTTCCCCATTTTAGAGACAGGAAACAGTGGCTAAATATCTTCCCCAATGTTTCAGAGCTAGCATGTGGTTAATTCAGGCTTGAACTTTAGTCCTTTTGACCCTTAAATAAACCCTGATGAGATTATCCTGAATCTTTTACCAAAAATAGATGAGGAGAAGGGCTGGGAAAAGTACCAGGTGTGCCATTGAAGGAACAGAACGTCTTTCTTCTTTTGCTTTGTGATGGGAAAATAAGGCAGAAAAAGGAGGGGCTGGGACTGAAGTGGCTGGTGTTAGGTTCTGTACTAGAGTGCAGTCCTGTGTTCTTCTGCAGCATCTTTCATAATTTTGTGTTCTGTAAGGAAGGAAAAGATTCTACTCCTCTAAGAGCAAGGGAGAGACAGTGAGTGAGGAAAAATGGGTAGAAGGACCTGGGAGAGCAGAATGCCATTGATGAACATGGCTGAACATAAACCTTAAATTCATGGATGCCAGTTGCTACCAGATTTTGTTTAAGTTTATTTAGGGGCACCTGGGTGACACAGTTGGCCAGGCCAACTATCCAACTCTTGATTTCAGCTCAGATCATGATCTCACAGTTTGTGAGATTGAGCCCTGCGTGGAGCTCTGCATTGACAGCATGGAGCCTGCCTGAGATTCTCTCTCTCTTTCTGTGCCTGCTGCTCTCTTTTTCTCAAAATAAATAAATGGAGTGGGAGAGGGGCAGAGAAAGAGGAGAGAGAGAATCACAAGCAGGCTTCATGCTGACAGGGACTCGATCTTACAAACCATGAGATCATGACCTGAGCCAAAATCAAGAGTTAGATGCTTAAGTGACTGAGCCTGCAAAGTGTCCCATTTTTTTTTTTTTTTTTAAAGGAGATAGAGGTTTATCGAATATACCACAAGGGAGCAGCAGACAGGACAGCAAAGGAGAGACTGTCTTCTAGTTGCTACTAGATTTGGGGGTTCTTCTAGAATGTACTTTTAAGTGAAAGCTGTATTAATAGCTGCTTCTCTTCACTGCATTGAACTCCTCTCCTGCAAGCTAGATGATTTTACGGCCTCCTGCTATATAGTTTTGGCAGAACACCATGATGACCTAGATCACATTTCTAATTAGGGTTGTTAATCCATTCATGGGAATACATTTTATTTGTGGTTGCTATTTCATTACTTCTCTTAGTAAGTAGTTTTTATTTGGTTACTTGAAGATTCCATTACTATAGCTCAGGTGGGAAGGATTTTTGAAGCTTTTTTGAACAATAGTTCTTTTTTGTCTCTTTTGAAATAAATGGTAGTTAAATCAGGATGAGGCCATACATTCGGCTGCTTATTCAGGCTTGTAGTTGGCCAAAGCACCTGGAGTTCAGCTGACTCTTAAGGACTGACTCATGCTAAACAGACTTATAAGAAGCTGATATACTCAGGATGCCAAATTAATAATGAGAAGTAGAAATTCCAAGAAGGCTGGGACTTTTGGGTCAGTCTGTCACAGTGTTCTGTACCCATAGTAGAAGCTGCCTTGGAAACCAAGTTATTTAAGGTTGCTTGTTAATCATGGAATCTAAGCAAGGCAAGTGGCTGAGTGAATTTAATGACTAATGTAACAGAGTCTGATCTACCTACCTCCACTATTCAGCAGTGATTACTTAGCATTTCAAATAGGTTGACTGGTAGTGGTACCCTTTCTCTATGGACAGTGCTGGAGACATTGGGAAGTTCTGACCCTATGGCTGTCTGTTTTCTAGGTTCCTTATTATATGGCAGACTCTGGGCTGAAACCCTAATTCTCCAGTTACCTAGTTGTGTGATTTAGTCAAGTCACTTCACTCTGTCTCACTGTCTTTTTCTTTTCCCTTATGCTTCTCTTTTTTTTTTTTTTGTTTTGGTTCCACTTTTTTTCATCTGGAAATTAGACATGATAATAGCACCCACCTTACAGAGGTTTAAATGAGTTAATATCTGTGAAGCACATAGAAAAAGTGCCAGACATAGAGTAAGCTCAAATTAGGACTTATCTGCTGTTATTCTTAATAATGTAATTATTAATATGATCAGTCAGGAGGTTTTTTTAATATCAAATGATAGAAATCCATATCAACAATATTAAACAAATAAAAAAGGGAGACTCCAGTCTAGATAGCGTTGATTTTCATTATTCACGGTAGTTCTATGAAGTTGCTGCAAATGCTGTTAGTGAATACTGAGCTACTGCCTCTACAGAAATACAGGGTTAGTTAGGTTCTTGCTTAGAGTCTCTGGTCAACCAATCAGTGTATAATCTTTTTTTTGTGTGTGTTTATGTATATTTCTGTTTAGACACCTAGTTTAATATACATTTCTTACAAATGATTAGTTGTATGCAGTATTTCTTTATGCTCTAACACTAGTCAAGAGGATTTTTAACATTTTTCTGACCCTCAGTAAGTGACAGTATATTTCTTTGGTTATCAGCTTTGTAGCAGTGCTGTCCACCACACACTGTAATCATCTCTGAATCCACAGATTCAGCTATTTTGAACATCTTTTCTGTAGCTTCTTTATGCCGTACAGATGTTACTTTAGCACTTTCCAGAGTTGCTGCATGTATAGATCAGTGAATTTCTTCTTCCCTTTTTTAGATATATCCTATTATTGATTCATTAACATTGAACTCACAGCCAGTAGCACTATAACTCATGTGTGACTGAAGCTTGTCCAACACGTGTATTTTCTCTGTGAGACACAGCACAGCTTTGTTGTACTTAGGAACACTAGAGATAGCACTTTAGCACCAGGCCCAGGGGCATAGCAAAATCACCAACAAAAATGTAGAAACCTGGGGGCACCTGGGTGGCACCTGTTAGTCGGTTAGGCGTCTGACTTCGGCTCAGGTCATGATCTTGTGGTTCATGAGTTCAAGCCCCACCTCAGGCTCTGTGCTGACAGCTCAGAGCCTGGAGCCTGCTTCAGATTCTGTCTCCCTCTCTCTCTGCCCCTCCCCCACTCATGCTCTCCCTCTCTCTCTTTCAAAAATAAATAAACACTTAAAAATTTTTTTTAAATATAGAAACATGTAGACTGCAGAAAGACCACTTTTTTACAGAATGAGAACATCATTTTGTTTGACTTTGGCTGGGAAAGTGCATGTAGGGGTGACTCAAATTTTTCTTCTCTTTGCATATGTCTGGGAATGACTGAGAAATGACCCAGGTATTGCTTTTGGGTTACAAATAAATTTTAGTGAGTAAATTCACAAGTATGGAGTTCACAAACAATGAAGTACAGCTATCGTTAGGGAGAGTGAAGGTAGTAGTCCTGGCACCAGGCAAGAGGGGATCCAAGGCTAAGTACCGTTACTAGGACCCTTTCTGTCCTTTGTCTTTGAAACTTTATAGCTGGTAGAATCATAATGTCTTTTTTTTTTTTAACTCTATTTTGATTTTTAAAAAATTATCTTTATGTATTTTAATTTTTTAAAGTTTGTTTACTTTGAGAGAGAGAGCAAACAGGGGAAGGGCAGAGAGAGATGGAGAGAGCAGGCTCTGTGTGTTGGCAGCACAGAGTCCAATAAGGGGCTCTATTCCACGTAGCCATGAGATCATGACCTGAGCTGAAACCAAGAGTTGGATGCTTAACCAACTGAGCCACCCAGGCACCCTGAGTCATAATGGCTTATAGGTGTCCTCATGTGGCAGGGCACATAGCTTCCAGCAGCCTCAGTTGTCCTTCAGAGGCAAAAGGTAGCCTTCCTTCAGAGCTCTGGTGAGCTTACTGGGGAAGGACTCTGGCCCCTGGGAGTGTGAACCTATCCCTGAGCCAATCACAATGGCTTAGGAGGTGTTCTCTGATTGGTTTGCTGTGGGTCATGTCCTGTGGCTTAGGGGTGGGATTCTCTGACTGGCTTGGTGTGGCTCATGTGTATGGCTTGTGGCAGGGGTGGAGGGGGGGTTGGGGAGCGGGTATTCTTTGAATGCCTTGGCCAGGGTCATGCTTACCCTTGTGCCAGAGAGGGGAGAGTTTGTTACTAGATAAAGAGGGGCTTCGGGACATGGGTAAAAAAGCAGTTGGTGCCACTCTTGAGTTGCAGCTTTCTTTTACTTGAAGTACATTTTAGCTATGCCCCCTCCCCCTGTTTTACTGACGAGTAGTGTTTCTTTTATGAATATACTGCAATCTGTTTATCCATCCTCCTGTTGATGGACATGTGGGTTGTTGCCATTTTTGTTTAGTATGAATAAAGCTGCTGTGAGCGTTGTTTATGGATCTTTTTGCAGACATACAATCATAGCTTCTTGATGTCATATTTTTAGACACACTGTTTGTACTTGGCTGGTTAACGGGATGGCTTAATGCTACAGCTGCCTAATCTCAGCCATTATCTCTTAATTCTGACTAGTTTCACGCTCAGAGGGCAGTTTTATTTTCAACTTTACTGGGCATCCTGTATTGTATACTGACTACCGTTAGTCATTCTGCAAGTAATTTTTGTGTTCTTGCTCCTGTAGGTGACCTATAAATCAGCTTGGGTGGCAGTTGTAGCCTAGTAGATGAGACTGTGGACACTGGCATCAGGCCTAGATTCATAGCCTGGTTCCTACTTCTTGTAGCTGTGTGACCTTGGGCGTGTTTCTCAATCTCTCTGAAACTTGCTTTATCTGAAAATGAAGCAAAAAATAGTACTTATGGCACAAGGTTGTTGTGAAGATGAAATGAGATAATAATATAAAATGCTTATTAGCACAGTGACGGTTGTATGCTGCTTCTGTAATCATTGGTAGGTGGCGGGAAAGGACAAATTCATGAAACATTCAAAATGAAGAAGTTAGTTGGGAATATTAAATTATGAAAAGATTATGTGCTCTTGCTGGTCTTTTAAAATGTATATCTTACTCCCCTGCCCCAGTTTGCATTTTCTCTCTCCTCCTATGTAATTAACTCAAAGAATAACATTTAAGCTTAATGTCCTTTTAGTTCTAGAGTCTAGACAAGGAGTAAGAATCTTGGGAAGAAACAGAACTATTTGGTTAAGAAAGCAATTTCAGTCTTACATTTTATTTTCGGTTTTCCATACTTTTCCTGAAAGCCTTAAGAATTTAAAGAGTAAGTCAGGTAACATTACCATAGGTAGTCAAAAAATATTCTATTGTATGGAAATACCACATTTTATTTATCCATTCATCAACTGATGGGTGTTTGGGTTTATTTCTTCTTTTTGGTATTATGAATAATGCTGCTATGAATATTCATATACAAATTTTTGTGTGGATGCATATTTGCAATTCTCTTGGGTACCTAGGAGTGAAATTGCCAGATCATACGATAGCTATACGTTCAGTCTTTTGATGAAGTACCAGAATGTTTTCCAAAGTATCTGCACCATTTTACATTCCCACCAGCAATGTAGAGGTCTCCAGTTTCTATACATCCTCACCAACATTTGTTATTAACTGCCCTTTTTGATTATAGCCATCCTGGTGAGTGTGAACTGGGAGAGAGGGATGAGATTTTGTTTTTGTTTGTATGAAAGGGAAACATAAATTTCTAAAAGGTAGTGAAACTTTGGGCTGGAGTCAGCAGTAATCAGCCAAAAGTTGATTGAGAAGCTGCCAACTCAAAGAGATATGCTGTACTGTGTGGTCTTTGTTTAAGGCAGTTAAATTCTGGCTGAGGAGTTAAGTTATAAGATACTGAGAAAGTCTCCAAGGCAGTATAGTAGATGTGTCAGAGGGATGCAGGCTAACTGTGGCTGGAAGGGTCCCCAGAGGCTTTCAGGTAGAAAGTGAAGCTTGACTCTGAGCCAGAACGATGTGTAAAAAGAAATGGCAGAGAAGGTAACCTTTTCCCCCCCATTTTTCATTTTTGTTTCAAGTGGTGAATTATTACTATCCAAGCTAACAATAGACTACCTAAAGGGGTTAATTAGTTCAAAAATTTTTTTTAATGAAATAGGCAGGGGCACCTTGGTGGCTCATTTGGTTAATTGCTAGGCTCTTGGTTTTGGCTCAGGTCATGATCTCGTGGTTCATGAGTTCAAGCCCTGCATCAGCCTCTGCTCTGACAGTGTGGAGCCTGCTTGGAATATTCTCTGTCTCTGTCTCTCTCTGTCTTTCTCTTTCTTTCTCTCAAAATAAATAAACTTAAAAAAAATGAAATAAGAAGAAAATTCAAAAGGTGCAAGGAGAAAGGACACGATGAAGTTGTGAGGGTAACTTCCAGATACTTATTGCCATAATGGTTTGCAAAATTGTTTTAGCCAGTCTCCTCTCCTGTACTCGGAGTTCCTCATCAGTGATCTAAAAATCACATTGTGTCAGTGTTCACTATTCATTAATACAAAATTTGTTTAGAAACATTTTTTTGAACTCTTAATAAAACACAAAAATAGCATCATTACTATGAACATTTTCAGTGATATTATGTTATCATTTTGACATGCAAGGTATCTGAAGAATATTAAGGGGAGTGTTAGTATTTATTTAATTTTTTTAATGTCTGTTTATTTTTGAGAGAGAGAGAGAGATATGGAGGGGCAGAGAGAGAGAGAAAGGGAGACACAGAATCTGAAGCAGGCTCCAGGCTCTGAGCTGTCAGCACAGAGCCCAACATGGGGCTTGAACCCATGAACTGTGAGATCATGACCTGAACCAAAGTCGGACGCTTAACCGACTAAGGCACGTAGGTGCCCCAGTTTATTTTTATTTATTAGAGTTTATTTATTTATTTTGAATGAGAGAGAGTACATCCTCCAGGGGAGTGTTATTTTTTTTTTTTTTCATTGATTATATTTACTACTTCAGAGTGATTTCCTTGGGGTTCCTAGTGGCTTAGTTGTTTAAGTGTCCAACTCTTGATTTAAGGTCAGGTCATGATCTCTCAGTTCTTGGGGTCAAGCCCTTCCTTGGGCTCTGCACTGACATTGCGGAGCCTGCTTGGGATTCTCCCCACCCCTCCACTGCACGTGCATGCATATGTACACACACTCTGTCTCCCAAAATAAATAAGCTTTAATAAATAAATAAAAGTGATTTTCTCTGACTTTTTTTTTTTTTTAACCTTGTTTCACAGAACTCTTTTCTCGGCTACATGACTCCCTGAAGGATAAGAACAATGTTATGTTGGGGATATTGGTCTCTGGGCCAACCTGGGATCAGCACCAACCTGCAAGGGATTGTGGCTGAGCCACAGGTGTGTGGATTCATATCAGATAGAAGCGTCAAGGAAGTGGCCTGTGGAGGAAACCACTCCGTGTTCTTGCTGGAGGATGGGGAAGTTTACACGTGTGGTTTGAACACCAAGGGGCAGCTGGGCCACGAGAGGGAAGGAAATCAGCCTGGTGAGTACACCTAGTCTGCCTTGATGATTGGTGAGGAAAGGCTGAGGAAAGGGGGAGAGCTGGTGGAAGATTTTTGAGTGTTTATCTTTCAAGAGGCTCTGACTGGGTGCAGGGGTCTACTGTTTGGAACTTTTGTGTTTAATTCAAGTCTTTGAACAAAAAGCCAGACTTTTCCTTTTTCCTCTTATTAGATGACATATGTAATATCACTGACTGGGGGAGAGAGGTTGACTAATTTAGAGTTAAAGAAATAGATTTTCCCCAGTGATTGAATGTTAAGACATTTTGATCGTTTTGTGGATTTGTAATCCTCATACACTCAATATCAGAAATATTTTCACCTAATTTTTTTTTTCCTAATTGCATGTTCATTGTTTATTTTGGCCACATGCTTTTGTTTAGCATTTTGGGCTAAGTGCTGTGCTAGTTGTGAGTAGGTAGATAAGTGGGAGGTAGTGATGATGTGGCTCTAGGGATCCTCTGTGGAAGGATGTCTGAAGTAAGTCAAAGAGTATGCTGGAGGGAATTGGGGAGTGGGATTCATTCCTTCTGCCTTTGGGGGTCAAGGAGGAAGCATGAGTAAGACTTCAAGTGTGTGTGTATTAATGTGGCAGGAACATTAAGCTTATTGCACACACCTGAGTGTACCCCGTCATTTTTATTTATTTTTTTAAAAAGCATGGGTATCAAGGTGCAGTCCACTGTTCAGGGAATGTTCAATAGTATGGCAAGACTGGTGATAGAGGGTAAAAGGTGCTGTGCATATTTAAAGTCCGTTGGTTTGAATTACTTTTCTTCCTACCTTTTTTGTGTAAGGTTGACCTTCAGTATACATTTAGTGTGAATCTATGAGGTACCTTCTCAGTGTTGGATTTTGGAGTAGAAGTGATGATGCTTAAATGAGTCTCCTTGTGGTGAGAAATGGTAAGATAGGGTCTTCAACTGTGACCATGTTGTGTGTTTTTACACTAACATGGGCATATGTCATTTTGTTTGTTACTATCTTTTTTTATTCAATCCAAATCAAGTGAGGCTACCTACCGAAGTTTCATTAAAGAAGAGCCTTGCTGTTTTTTCTAGATGATTTTATCTAGGAAGGTGTTCGTGTTCATCTAGGAAGGTCAGTTTGGCATTAGGATGAGCTAAATTTTTTCTGTGACACACTGTCTCCCTTCTTTCTCATATTTATTGTCTCCGATAGCAAGTGGCTGTGTTCCGTAGTTCACCTGTCCGAATGTCAATATTAATTTATAAATTAATAATGTTGATCATTGGATAAAGGGCTATCAGGCTGGTCTTAAGGAAGGAAAATTACGAAGTATGTGAAGTATGATATGTGGGCTCCTTCCTTGTTCTTTGCTCCAGGTTCCTTCATTGGAGCCCTCCCTCAGATGTCCCACCAGGCCTGCTCCCTGGAGCAAATCCTAATGTTTTAGTCAGGGGTTTTCTAACATGAGGGCCCTGGACTCTTGGGATTTCACAGAAAGAGTTTCAGCATGGGCCATGTGTATTTACATGTGCAATGCACCTGATACTACAGGTTTTCAAATGTAAGTAGATTCTATTCATTAAAATAAAATTTTAGTAATGGTGCTACCAATTCATAATTGAGTTAGTAAATCCTATCCATTATGTGTTTTACCAATTAATATGAAAGTATAATATGTAGGAAGGTTTTTGATTTCTAAAAAAAATTTTTTTTTTTTTTTGGAAAAGATTAAAAACCAAGGTCTTTCCCTTTCTCCTGTTAAAACTCACTTGAGTCTTACATAAAACCTGTACTCTTGCTCCGTTGCCCCCAATGAGAGCCAGTATCCAACAGTTAATGCCTAGAGAGGGATTAATGGCAAGTCACAGTCCAACAGCTTGGTCTTTTCCATGGGAATGTGTACACTCAACCAGGACTTAGAGACATGTAAGACCTACTTCATACCAATAGTCCTTAAAGGATTTGTACTCACCCTGGCCAGTCTTTGAAGGAAGATGAGGAGGAGATCTTTCCAGTACTGCAGAGAGAACACAGGGTGAACCTTGGAATCAGACAAACCTAGTGCAGGTGTTACTCATCTCTGATTGTATGTCTGAGCCTCAATTCCCTTTCCTATGAAAGGGGACTTCCTGTCCTAGTGTAGCTCTTGATGCAGTAGATTCGAATTGTAAAGACTCTGCAAAGCTACCTATGACCTGTGAATCTGCCCTGCCCAGGCCCTCCTGTCTGTCTGCTCTGTGACTCTGCCTTCTGTGGCAGCCTTCTTGGACACCTTTGTCTTAGAACCTGAGGTGAAAGGATTCAACCAGGGGTCGCACCTGAGAAAGGAAACAAAGAGCTTACAGTACAAGGATAGCAAAGACCTGTGGGAGGCACCATGGTGAACACATCTGAGTGCAATGTGGCATTGTTCCAGTGGAGCCTTCTGACACAGCTCTATAGAGTTAGTGGTGGGAGGTTTGTGGGCTCTGCGAGTGAGTGAACAGGAGCAGTCACAGCTTCTGCCTGCATACCCAGTCAGGCCAACGCCTCAGCCTGCAACTGTTCCCTGTAGGCAAGGCTGAGTGATTGAAAGAGACTTGAGCCAGAGGTGCCTCAAGAAGGCTTTTGGATTCCACCACAGAACCCAGCCCATGCTTGTAATCTAAATTTGTAATAAGCAAGGCTGTAGTGTAAATTACAATAGATTCCAGAAATTTCTGTTGTTGGCTAAGCTTGTCTGTTAATTATAAACTCCATAGCAGCTGTGGAATAGTGCCTCTTTGAATGGAAAGATAATGTGGGTGGGCACCTCCCTCTCTTTAACTTTTTTCTTTGGTAGGTGGGTTCTAAATTGGGGACCATTTGGGTTTATTTTTAATGAGTGGGAAAAAGAGAATGAGCTTGTTTTTTCTGTGTGTTTCTTGAGAACTGTGACCTGGAGAGCTGCTAGGCATGGGGCGGGTAGGGGTAGTTAGTGACAGACAGACCCTGTTTCAGGGCGCCTGTGCTGGCCCTGGCCTGCGGGAATGTTATCCCCAAATAACCCTGTGGTGTTTGGGAAGGGAATTTGATAGCAGACCACTTCCTCAGGATGCTTCTGGGGGCAGTGGGTGGGTTTGTGATTTTAAATCGGTATCATTGCCCAGACCAAGGGTATGAAAGGCTAAAAAGAGCGAGGGGAAGGAAAGATGGAAGAAGATGGGGTAGGGGATACACTGTGATGAAACTCTTCTGTTAGAACATGTTTCCTTGAGTCTGTCCTGTCAATTGATCAATTTATACATGTTGTCTAACTGGCATGGTTAAAAAGTACACACATTTATTTTTATGGAGGACTCCTGTACCTGTGACATAGCAGTGGTATAAAGCACACACACAATGATTTTAAAGAGTTTTTTTTCTCCTTGAGAACATCTAATAGTTTCCTATTGCTTTTGCGGTTCCTGATGCTGCTGTGCTTTTCTTGTACTCTCATTTCTTCTTAGTTCTGCCCTTATGTGACCAACTTTGTGTGTGTTTATGTGTGATGGGGAGAGGGTGGTTCAAGGATTCATCAAATACTGAAACTCCTTGTTATTAAAGGCCTCATATTTTCCCAGTGTGTTGGGCAGCTTGGGGTTCTAGCTTAGGTATGTCACTGACTCATTCATTTGTGTGTTGGCCAAAGGCAAAGAGCCCTATGATTCCCAGAAGCATTTTTTGTGGGCACAGTATCAAAGCTTCATCTAAACTCAGTGTCCAGATTTTTTTTTTTTTTTAAGTGTTGGATTGTAACTGTTTTGCATATTCCTCTTCCATATGACTTTTCTGTCCTTCATTCTCCCTATTACATGATGATGTAAATCTTACCTCTCCCCCAAAATCAGGGATAGTTTCAGTGACAAGGGCATCGTAGGGTTATTACTAACTGATTTCCTCATTTTTTTGCCCATGAATTCATCTCATAATTTCCTGAAACCTATAGTTACAGAGCTACATTATAGGAAGATTTGTGTGCCTCCCTTCCTTTTTAATTTTTTTTTAAAGAGGAAGCAAAACATGAGTTTTTCCTCTTAAATTATGTTTCTTTTAATTAATGGTTTTTTGTAAGTAAAGCTACTAAGCTGTACCTGAACATTAAGCACATCTTGAAATATTTTATTAAACTAAAATAGAAACTGCTTGCCCATAGAAAAAAAAAATTCAAGAATTTTACCTTATTTCTTCTTATTTCTGTGCTTCTCTTATTTCTACCCAGCCACATTGTCAGCACTGTATTCTTCAGGTAATCCACAAGTCTCCTTTCCCCATGTATACTCTGAATTTTCCTATTGGGATTTTAGCCCAAGCTAATCCTTGTGTTATTAGGGATGTCTGAATTTATAGAAACCTTTTCTAACCTTTCTTCCTATTTGAGTAGGCAAGAACTGTGATAGGTACAATTATTTAATCTAACTTGACTATGTTAAAATTTTAAAATTCTGCATTGACATCTCAGGAAACCTTTTCATAGCAAACCTCAAGGATAACCATTTGTAAGCAGACTCAATATTTTTGTGCAACCCTGTTTGATTCATATCTATGATTGGTTCCTTTTTTCCTCCTCACTTAGTTTCTCCCTTTCTTGCAGGTAATTTAATCCGATTCACATTCACACTTTGTATTCAACCTAAGCATTTCCATAACGCCCATCACCATATGTAACAGCTCTCCCGCTGTTTGATAAATGAGGTTTATAAAGCAGAATATTTCAAAAGCAGCAATTCCCAGAGCTGTGGTTGCTGCTAACCCTGGTAGAAGTAACACTTTCAGCGAGCTTATCAAGTTGCTTGAGGGCATCTGAAGGACATGACAGTAACTCTGTCATGTTAATCAGCTTTTGCCAAAAAGCAAACTAGCTGAGCTGAAAGGATATTGAAGACAACTTATAATGACTTCCTATTGAAGTGCATATTTCTGTGGGCATACTCTGATATAAAAGGCAGAAAGTGCCATAGGAAATGTTCCGATCTCAACATTGGACTGTTTGGAGCCGCATCCTTTCCTCATTAGGAGTGGCAGGTGGTCCAGGAGGCTGCACAGCCCTTTCTGATGATGATGATGACAAAGGTAGTAATCAAACCCTATGGAATGTGATGACTTCTTTTTAGCTGAGTGGACAGCTTTCTAGTTCAAGAGGTTTGGAGTTCAGGAGCCAATATTATTTAATAATTTTATTTCCTGGTATGGTTAATCAAAAATTACTTTTTCCTGTCTGTACTCAGACTACTTTCTTTAAAGATACTTGAAAGTTTTAGAAAATATGTACTTATTTATAAGCATATTCTTTAATGTGAGGTGTTATTTGTGACTTGTAAAAATTTGCAGTGTTACTTTTAAGTAATTAGCGCAGTGGTTTGCATCGTGATATGAGACTCCCTTCATTTGTTAATTGTAGGAGTGGTTAACTATAGATACTATAATCGCTTTCTATGTGCTTGACATTTTTAAGCTGACTAATTCTCATGACAGTTCTGTAAAGTAGGTCAGTATTATCATTCCAGGTATATATAAAAGAGAACAGGAAAAGGAGTTGAGTTTCAGTTTTGCTTGTGTGCTGACAGTTTGGTTTCAGTAATCCTAGAATTTTGTCGATGGACATCTTTTTAACCTCAGGCTGATTGGAAAGGCACAACAGAATTTTATTCTCAGAACTGTTTTTCTTGTTAACATTTAATTTCCACTCATTCCTTACAAAAGAAATAAAAAGGATGTAAACTTGGTCACTGAGAAACTTGTATTCTTTAATTTACTGGTTGAATAACCAGATATTGTCAAGGTGTTTTGATTAAAGATATGGAGAAATAATTTCCTTTTCATCTTTAAAATCATCAGATGACTGTCAGTTTGTTCTTTTATACTCTTCTGGGTGCCAGGTAATCTGGGGGAAAAGACACATGATCATTCATATCTCAGGCAGATATATATTGCCTTGCAATTTGCCTCTTGTTCTTTGTTCCTTTATTTCCTCAAATTATTTATTTCTTATTCAGTCACTGATTGAACAGATATTTACAGAGTGACTGGACTACTAGGTTCCTCATTTGTTGTAGTTATTGTTGGAACACAATGCATTTAGTGCAAATCCTATCCTTTGGGAGTTTATAGGCTAGGAGGGAATGTAAGATGTGTTTCTGTAAGGATTACATAATACAGCTCACCATGTGCTGAGCAAGTGATCAGGGTTCTAAATGTGTCAAAATAAGAGTTGTAGTGAAGAGTTAGGTCTAAGTCAGGTTACTGACAGTACTAAATTCAGATTTCTAACAAATGGCATCTTTTACAACCACACACATATCAAGTTCATGTTTATCTTAGGATTGTGAGCTTGTGGGAGAAGTGAAAGCTAGCATTTCAGAGAAGGGGCAGCTTTGGTAATGGTGTCATTCTCCAGGGATTTCCCATGTTTTCAGTGGGTTAAGTCCACCCTTTAGTTCTAAATTTTTGTGTTGCGGTAACAATTTTGTCATTTGGCAGTTTTGATCATCTCTTGTATACCTTGGTGATCTGCGATCTTCATAGATCTAGGAATGATAAAATGTTTTTAAGAAATTTATCAGTCTGGATGGTATATGTCTCTTCAGCTGGTATTTTACAGTTCTTCAGGAGCTACCAGAATCTGAATAAATGCACTTTCATAGCATGTAATGTTGAAATCTTTGGTAACTCTCCAACAGATAGACTGTCTCATATCCTTGCAGACTTTGAATCAGGTTTTGACTCATTTTAAGACATGTATTGTAATTTCTATTATAATTATTAAATGACTCATAACAGTTGAAATTGTTATTCTGAGTGATTTTCATTTGGAGTGTTAGCTAATTATGGAGGCAGCATAGTGAATAAGAGCATGGATTCAGGAGCTAGACTTCCTGTATTGTTATCCTGGCTCTGCCACTCACTGATTGTGTGATTCTGGGAAGGTTGCTTAACCTCTCTGTGTCTCAGTTTTGTTGTGAAACATGGATAATAATATCTACAAATTAGGATTTTTGTGAGGATACAATAAGTTGTATCTTGGGTTTTTGGAATAATGTCTGGCCCAAAGTAAGCACTCAGTTAGTGCTACCAGTAGTAACAGTAGTATTGTAGTAGTATGTGTTAACATCTTCCATTACATTTTTTTTGATCCTACTATTCCAGCATATTAAATTAATAAATTCATTATATATGTATATATTATATATATAATAAATTCATTATATATTATATATATATATTTTGATCATTTCTATAGGTTCCCTTAACACTATAGGATCTGATGAATGGTCTTTGCATACAGGGGAGGGAGATGATATAAGCTAGGGTCATTAAGAGAGACTTCACATGTTATGTGAGTTCTGAAGGATGGTCTGTTTCTTGATCTTTAGTTTTTTGGGGTCTTTCACCTTATTGGTCCCAAGAAAAACATTTTGCATATATTGGGCACTCTGTAAAAATGGGTTATCCACATATGGACGTTCATGTATATATGTAATCTGTATGCCATGGTTAACATTGCCTCCAGCATTCTGGTCCAAAATTGCAAAGAGAAGTGAAGCAAAATAGGCATCTGTGGACATTATAGTACACCAAAGGCTTCTTTGTGATGCTTCTGGAGGACTTGAAGTGGTTTGGCGACAGTTAGTGGGGTGATTTGATCTTGCCACAGGTTCAGAAAATAGAGTACAATCAATTTATGCTGAGCCCAGCTGAATTCTGTGTGTGATTACTTTAGTTTTCCTTTTAGCTTTGATGGGCGTGCATCTTTGGGCAGGGATCTAAATGACCTGAAGGAAGGTTAAGTGGTTTTCCTTTCTGCATTCTACAATCACCTAAGAAGAAATCACTTTGGAGTCTGAACCTGTCTAATCCCTGCTTTCGTTTTCCCCCTCCTAAATGGGCCTATATTAGGATGCTCTCAACTGTAAGTAACAGAATACTAAAATACAGCAAGAACAGTGAGTAAAACTGCGTATCTCTTTATAGAGGTCTAGGATTGGTTAAATCAGTGGCATAACGACATTATCAAGGACGTAGGTGCTTCCCATCTTTCTGTTCTGCCTTCATCATTTTGTTGTCTTTCTTCCCTGGGCGTGTCCCTTCCTAGTCACAAGGTAACCGCCACAGTTCCAGGCATCACATTCTCACACAGCTGTATTCAAAGGCAGACAGGAAGGGGAGTTTTCTTGTGTGTCATTTTTTAAAATGGGGAAAACCTTGCCTGGGAGCCCCCTCGTATATCCTCTTTTGCCTCACTGGCCAGGCCTGGGTTACCGTAGACCAGTCACTGGTGTGCCTGAGTAAGTGAAGTAGGAAATATCTGTCTGGCACAGTCAAGGGTCATCTCCTAGGACTGGGGAGGGGCCCAGCAGCCCTAAGAGTTCTGGTGCAAGGAAGAAGTGGGTGATGGCTGATAGGTGAGCAACACACAGTGTCTTCCGCGAGGTTGGTTTCATATTGTGTGCATACTGGTGGGATCTTTGACACCTTAAAGTGGAGTCATGGAGTTTTATTTTTGTTCCATATTATAATCTATAGTTCCCTTTATGGAATCAATAGCAATACCTTAACATCAGCTTTTATAACAACTGATGGCTGCCCTTATGAGGCAATGACTTTATGATGTTTATGGTATATGATATGGAATTGTGTATTTTTTTAAAATGTATTTTTTCATGTTTGTTTATTTTTGAGAGAGAGAGAGAGAGCAAGCACGAGCTCGGGAGGGGCAGAGAGAGAAGGGGCAGAGGATCTAAAGTGTGTTCTTCACTGACAGCAGAGAGCCTGATGCGGAGCTTGAATTCACAAACCGTGAGATCATGACCTGAGCCGAAGTTGGATGCTTAACCAACTGAGCCACCCAGGCGCCCCAGGAATTAGTATCTTATTCATCTTTGTATTTCATTGCTAAGCACAGTGTAGTAGGCACATAGTGTAGGAAATATGGTGAATAAAATGTCTCTTAGGCTTTACTGTTATGTTGCTTTGCCATGTACTGTATGGGTTCTGGGAGATTTCTGGGGTTAGGTCAACAAAGATCACGGTGGTCTTTAAAGAAAATCACAGAATTTTAAGGATGGAGGATAAAAGAGTGACTTGAGTGATAACTATTCCATTTGTGAGGCTTCACAGAACAAACAATGGGTTTAGTATCACACAGCAGAACTTCTCTAAAGGGAGCTTTAGTAGACTTGGCAACTTCAGCTCAGTAAACTTTATCACTTTTACCCATTTTTAATCAGACTGCAAAAATCTTGAATGTCTTGAGAGCATTGCCTTTAGCAAATAGTATCACCTGGGCCATGAATCAGGTGTTCATTTATTAGCAGTCCTCCTGCATTTAACTGTCAAACTAATATAAAGTCATGAAATGAGGCAGACACTAAAATACACCATTTCCAGTGTCTTCCAGCCCTTACCACCGTACCTTTTCCTGGCAGTAAGTAAATTTCTAGGTGAGTAAGAATATCCATTTGTTAATACAATTGATACAAATACCTTCCAGTAACGGGAGGCTTTAAAACAATTATTTTTAATGTTTATTTTTGAGAGAGAGAGCACAAGCGGGGCAGGGCAGAGAGAGGGGTACAGAGGATCCAGAGCTGGCTCTGCGCTGACAGCAGTGAGCCTGATGTAGGGCTTGAACTTGTGAACCATGAGGTCATGACCTGAGCTGAAGTTGGACACTCAACCGATTGAGCCACCCATGTGGGTGAGTTTATGTATAAGGCAGTGGTGGATGGATGGGAGTGGAATTTTGTAGTGATGTGGAGATTTATGCTTCTTGCCAGTTCTCTAGCTCACTGATATGGTTGTAAGATTTCTTGGGTCTGATTTAGAGTCTGCATTTATTCCTAGGTGCTTTACCAGCAAGGTTTGCTTTGCCACTATGCTGTTTTTTTGGATGCCAAAATTAGCCTATTATGTTGAAAGTTTAATTTTCTTTCTTGTGATATTTTTCTCCTTTGATACTCTATCAGGTATTGAAATGAAAACATTTGCAGTGGGCTCAGACTTCCAAAGGAATATGATTTACCTCATTAAAATTTGAGAGTGAGAACTTTCCATGAGGTCTAGTCACAATAGCATCTCAGCCTGTCAGCTATTTGGGGAGTTGTTCATACTGCTAGGAGGAGAGTTATAAGGCTGTATCTTTTCTTTTTTTCCTTAATGCAACTACAATAACATTGACTATATTTCCTGTGCTGTGCTTTTCATCCCCATGACTTATACATTCTGAAACTGGAAACCTGTAGCTCCTACTCCCCTTCACCCATTCTGCCCATCCCTCCAACCCCTTTCTCTCTGGCAACCACCTGTATTCATGGGTCAGTTTCTGCTTTTTTACTTGTTTATTCATTTGTGTTTCTGATTCTACATATAAGTGAAATATATGGTATTTGTCTTTCTCTGACTTATTTCACTTAGTATAGTATGCTCTAAATCCATCCATGTTATCACAAATGACAGGATCTTATTCTTTTCTTATGGCTGAATCATATTTCACTGTATGCATATACCAATTTTCTTTTTTTTTAAACAATTTTTTTAATATTTGTTTTTGAGAGAGAGAGAGAGAGAGAGAGAGAGAGAGAGAGAGAGAGAGATGAGCGGGGGAGGGGCAGAGAGAGAGAGGGAGACACAGAATCCAAAGCAGACCCCAGGCTCTGAGCTGTCAGCACAGAGCCCGATGTAGGACTCAAACCCACAAACTGCGAGATCATGACCTGAGCCAAAGTCGGATGCTCAACTGACTGAGCCACCCAGGTGCCCCATATACCACATCTTCTTTATCCATTCATCTATCGATGGACACTTAGGTTGCTTCCATATCGTGGCTATTGTAAATAATGCTGCAGTAGACATAGGGGTGCATATCTTTTGTAATTAGTGTTTTTGTTTTCTTTCACTACCCAGTAGTGAAATTACTAGATTGTATGGAATTGCTGTTTTTAATTTTTTGAAATGCCTCCATACCATTTTCCATACTGGCTACACCAATTTAGAGCTCTTTGCCCTCCCCCCCCCCACCTCTTTTCAAAGTAATATTAATGAGAGCTTGCAGAGAGTCCTTAAAAATTTAAAGAACCTGTTTCCCACTTTGCATAGATTTGTAGTCGGTGTACTTTATCAAGTGAAAAGGATCATTTATTGGTTTGGAATTGGCCTAGTGCTGTATGAATAGTGCTGATCATGGTTAAATAGATTGTGCTGAGTGAGACAGCAGGTTCTACATTCTGCATGTACTCAGAGTCTGTGGGGCGCAGGAATGGGGCGGGGAGGTGGAGAGTGGGGGCCCATTATGCCTTTAGGTGCAAGTCGCCTGGTTTCCTTTAAGGAGGTGAAGGCCGCTGGTGGGCCATCCTGGGTCTTCTCCAAGCCCAACTAGAAGTAAGAATACTGGCAACCAGGAGAAGAGAAAGGAAAGACAGGAAAAGTGGAGATAGCAGTCATGCTGAGCTCACCAGGAGGCACAAGTTAAGTGTTCTTTTTTTCTTCATATGGAGGAAAGAAGGCAGAGGTAATTATGGAGTGTTTTTATTTACTGTGAACTAGCACATGATAGAGATACCCCAAACCAGCTAGTCATTAATGAGAAATTGGAGGTTTTTCTGTGATGTTTTTATGAGTATTACCCTATGCTTTACCCATCTTACTGTTTTTCATTCTTCACTGAGGGTAGTTTCTGAAGCACAAAAGCTTTGGTGAATGTGTTTAGTATTTGCACTGTGGAGATGTTAGTGGTAAACAGTATATAGGCATTCTGGCGATTTCATGCTCTCCTGTTGGTCACTGGGTATAATTCAGATTGACTAGATGCCTGTCTCCTTTCTTCTTTAATATTCTAGCTTTAATATAAAGCTTCCTTGGCTAGTCTTATAGGGAGGATGACTCATCTTTAGGTTTTCTAAATAGCGACTTTTTATATTTCTAGACTGACCCAGTGTGATTAGGAAGGGGTGAGCCAAGTCCCAGAGATCAGTGAAGGGATAGGTCTCTCTTCCCCTGCCCCTGTTTTTCTGTCTGTCTCTGTGTCTCTCACTCAAACACACACACACACACACACACACCAGCAGACATAGGTTGAATGAAGGGAGGGTTCCAGTACACTTCACCCAGGATTGGGCAAGGCCATTGGACCCATAGAATTTCTTTCTCTTATCATTTTATGAGCTCAAGAAAAAAATCAAACTCTTATTCCATCTCCTCACTGCCCATCCCTTTAGTTCTTTTTAATTTTTTTTAATGTTTATTTATTTTTGAGAGATAGAGACAGAGTGTGAGTGGGGGAGGGGCAGAGAGAGAGAGAAAGACACAGAATCTGAAGAGGCTTCAGGCTCTGAGCTGTCAGCACAGAGCCCGATGTGGGGCTCGAACTCACAAGCCATGAGATCATGACCTGAGCTGAAGTCGGACGCTTAACTGACTGAGCCACCCAGGCGCCCCTGCCCATCCCTTTATTAAATCACTGTATGAATTACCATTTAACTGCCTTGATTTAGATATTTGGGTCAGAAAAACACTGTTTTCAAGTTTGTCCACAGTTTTAATGAACCATTAACTCTGGCAGTGTTCCAGCCACACACAGCTGTCTCGAGACCGAGGACTGACCCTCTAGTGTCCAGCGGGGGAGCTTCAGGCTTTAGTGCATGTGGATGAAACCAACCAGGGAAAGCTCTGTGACAGGAAGGGCTGGAGGGAGCCAAAGACTTAAATGAATTCTTTTCTGTTCCACCGTGGGTGCCTCCTCTCTGTCCCTTGCTTGGACTGAGTGTCATCATGATCAGGCCAGAGCTGCAAATCAAGAAGAAGCCATTGGTCTTTTTTCACTTCTTTTGTTCCTCTTCCTTTACTGCATTCTTGACTCTGAATTTTGTACATCACTGTTTGTTTAATTTGTATATTTATATTAAGGACTAGGGCACTTTGACTTTCTTTATGCTCTAATACAGAATTTATTTCTGGTGAGGATTGCATGGCTGCCCAGGTGAGTCAGGCATATGCTACCAAGGCATTTCAGTGGGAAAGGACGGTTCACTTGATAAATGGAATTGTTAGAGTTGGCTGTTTACCTGCAAATAGACCTAGACCCCATAGCTCACTCCATATTCAAAAGTAACTTCCAGATGTATGAAGGACATAAATGTGAAAAGTAAAACTGCAAAAACAATAGGAAAAAAATTAGGGGAATGTGTTTAGAAGCTTGATACAGGCGGTCCAGGAGCCATAAAGGATAATGATTGGCAGATTTGCATTAAATTAAATTTTTTCTGTGATACAAGGCATTCATGAACAAAACCTAAAGATGAGTCTAGGTTGGGAGAAATAGTGCCATGAATTACCAGATAAGGGCTTCATATCTCAAATATACCAGGGCATCTTCAAGTTGATTAGAAAAAGATAAGCAACCCTGTAATGAAATGGACATTTTACAGAAGAGTACTTACAAATAGCCAATATGTGAAAGGAAATGAAAATTAAAATGAGATACCATTTTTTTCGTCTGTTTGATTGGCAAAAAATTTCAGAGAGTAATAATATTCGCTGCTCACTGGTACTGAAAAATGGGCAGTCATGCGCTGATTGAGGAAGTATGAGCAGCTACAATCCTTTCTGTAAATCACCTGGCTGTATTTAGTAAAATTTAAAATGGTTATACCTTTTGAATAAGCGGTTCTATTTTTAAGCTTCCTTACACAAATAAAAATGTTAATATATAGCAGAAGGAAATATTTCTAAGGATGCTTACTGCAGCAGCGTTTTCAGTGGCAAAGTAATGGAAACAGCTTGCTCATCCTCTAGGGAAGAGGTTGAATAAATATAACGGACAGTCAGAAGATAAAGCTTTAAGTACCATCTTTTATGCTGTTGACTCACAAATTATTTCCAGCCTTAACTTCACTGAATCCCAGGCTTGGTATCCATTTAAAATCTCTACTTGGATGTGTAATTGGCATCTTAAGTTTAACATATACCAAGCCAAACCTGATATTTCTTTTAAACCTGTTCTCCACCCCTTTTTCTCTTATTTTGTAAATGGCAGTACCAGCCGTCAGGTCACAAACCTTGAAGCCATCCTGGAACCCACCCTTTTAACTTTACTACCCTGTGAATTCCACCCCCCCCCCCGCCCCCAACCCTGCTATTTTCCTTCCCCACTTTGTTTTTCTTCATAGTTTAGGCCTGTCTCATATACTGCATTCTCTCTTTGTCTTGTCTTTGTCTTTCTCATATTTGTTTCAGCTCCATGAGGATCAGGACTGTTTTGTATCTCCAACACCTAGAATAGTATCTGGCATATTTAAGTGCAGCCTTCAGTAATTATTATTATCATTTTTTATTTATTTTGTATTTTGAGAGAGAGAGGCAGAGAGAAAGGGAGAGAGAGAGAATCCCAAGCAGGCTCCACAGCATTAGCGTGGAGCCTGATGCAGGGCTTGAACTCACAGAACTGAGAGATCATGACCTGAGCCTAAACCAAGAGTTGGACGCTTAACCAACTGAGCCACCCAGGTGCCCCAGTAATTATTTCTTGAATAAATGAATGATTATATCATGAAAGAAACAGAGTTACTAATTAAGGACTATAGAATCCCTTTTTGTAGAAATAAAATCAAGCCAAATAAGTCAGAGAAAGGCAAGTGCCAAATTGTTTTACATATATGTGGAGCCAAAAAAAAAGGAAAGGAAACTCAAGCTTATAAGTACAGAGAACAGATTGGTGGTTGCCAGAGACAGGGGGTGGGGTGGGGAAGGGTGGGTGAAATGGAAGAAGGTGGTCGAAAGGTGTAAACTTCCACTTATAAAATAAGTAAGTCCTAAGGATGTGGGGACTGTCATGAACAGTACTGGATTGTATATTTGAAAATTGCTAGGAGAGTAAATCTTAAAAGCTCTGATTACAAGAAGAAATTTTGTAGTTAGGTGTGGTGATGGATGTTAACTAGACTTATTGTGGTGATCATTTTGCAGTATATATAAATATCGAATTCTTATGTTGTACTTAATATAATGTATGTCAATTTTACCTTAATTAAAAAAAAAGTTAATTGCAGCTCCGTGACAAAAAAAAGTCAAGCCCAAACTTTATTGAAAAAATTATGTCCCTTTGATTTTTCCGTCATGTGACTGTTATGTGGAATTTATTTCTAGACAGGCTTACTGAACATTAGCTGTCAGACATTTGCTTGTTGGCCTGTAATGATCTGCATGTTTGTAGGTATGAAGCTCCAAGAAAGAAAGGTCACCCCTAGAAGTACTGCTTGCACTCCTACAGCAGAGTGGCCTGATTTGCTTTTGAGGACGTTTTTATGAAATCAGTTGGAAATATAGTTGACTCTTGAACAACACAGTGGTTAGGGGTGCTAACCCCTATGCTGTCAAAAATCCATGTATAACTTCTGCCTTCCCCAAAACTTAGATACTAATAGCCTACTGTTGACTGGAAGCCTTGCTGATAATATAAATAGTCAATTAACACATGTTTTGTATGTTATATGTATTATATACTGTGTTCTTAGAATAATCTAGAGAAAAGAAAATGATGAGAGAGGGGTGCCTAGGTGGCTCAGTTAAGCAGCCGACTTCAGCTCAGGTCATGATCTCAGGGTTTGTGCGTTCAAGCCCTGTGTTGGGCTCTGTGCGGACAGCTCAGAGCCTGGAGTCTGCTTTGGATTCTGTGTCTCCCTCTCTCTGCCCCTCCCCTGCTTGCACTCTGTATCTCTCTCTCTCTCTCTTTCTCTCTGTCTCTCTCTCTCAAAAATGAACATTAAAAAAATTAAAAATAAAAAAATGTTGAGAGAGAAAATACATTTACAGTACCATACTGTGTATGTGTATATATGTGTGTGTGTGTATATATGTGTGTGTGTGTATATGTATATATATATATACACATATATACATATATGGATATCCATATATGTATATCCATATATATATATATAAATCCATGTGTAAGTGGACCCATGCAGTTCAAACCTGTGTATTCAAGGGTCAGCTGTACATTGTTGGTGCTGGGGACCCAAATATATTGAGTATTGACATCCTACAATGTCTTAGTTCCCTTACCCAAATATGTATTGAGTTTTTTGTATCTTAAAACTATAAGTATTCCAGGGGTGCCTGGGTGGCTCAGTCGGTTGAGCATCCGACTTCGGCTCAGGTCATGATTTCGTGTTTCATGAGTTCTAGCCCCGCTTCGGGCTCTGTGCTGACAGCTTGGAGCCTGGAGTCAGCTTTGAACTCTGTGTCTCTCTCTCTTTCTCTGCTCCTTCCCTGCTTGCACTCTGTGGTAGATAATTGTACTTGGATTGCTAGGACAGAGTGCTGCTGACTCAGGATTGTACTCGTCTTCCACTCTGAGACATCATTTTTTTTAATGTTTATTTATTTTTGAGAGAGTGGCAGAGGGTGCACGAGAGAGAGGGAGACACAAAATCTGAAGCAGGCTCCAGTCTCTGAGCTGTCAGCACAGAGCCCGATGCAGGGCTTGAACCCACAAACCTGAGATCATGACCTGAGCTGAAGTTGGATGCTTAACTGACTGAGCCACCCAGGCACCCTGAGACATCTTTGTTTTTAATGATAGCTTTATTGGGATATAATTCACATACCATACAATTACCCACTTGAGGTGTACAGTTCAGTGGTTTTTAGTATATTCAGAGTTGTGCAGTTATCACCACTATCAATTTTAGAACATTTTCATTGCCCCCCAAAAGACCTCATACCATTAGCAGTCATTCACTTGTTTCCCCATTCCCCAACCACTGGCCTTAGGCAACTGCTAATCTACTTTCTGTCTTCATAAATTTGCCTATTCTGAACATTTTATGTAAGTGAAATACAATATGTGGTCTTCTCTGACTGGCTGATTTTAATTTAGCATAATGTTTTTAAGATTTACAGCATATATCAGTACTTTACTCCTTTTTGTTGCCAGATAATATTCCATTGTATGGATATACCACATTTTGTTTACACTTGCATCACTTGGTGGACATTTGGTTTCCCACTTTTTTTTTTTTTTTTTTTTTTAACGTTTATTTATTTTTGGGACAGTGAGAGACAGAGCATGAATGGGGGAGGGGCAGAGAGAGAGGGAGACACAGAATCGGAAACAGGCTCCAGGCTCCGAGCCATCAGCCCAGAGCCTGACGCGGGGCTCGAACTCACGGACCGCGAGATCGTGACCTGGCTGAAGTCGGACGCTTAACCGACTGCGCCACCCAGGCGCCCCTCCCACTTTTAGGATATTATGAATAATGCTGCTGTGGACATTTGTGTACAAGTTTTTGTGTGCGTATGTGTTTTCATTTCTCTTAGGTATGTATATGTAGGAGTGGAATTGTTGGGTCATAGGTAACCAGGTTTAACTTTTTAAGGAACTGCCAACTATTTTCCAAAGTGGTTGTACCATTTTACATTTTTGCTAGCAGAGTATGAGGATCTGAGAGATTTTTAAAAATCATATCTGTCCATAAGAGTGCCTACCTTATAGGGTTGTTGTGAAGATTAAATGAAAGAAAAAGGATAAAGCACTTAAAACAGTTCCTAGTACATAGGAAGCAGTGAATAATGCTAGAAATTGTAGTATTATTGATACAGTGGGTGCTCCATGAGTATAGGAGGTTCAGAATCAATGCAGTGTTTTGTGTAGCAAAGTGCATGTAACATAAAATTCAGCATCCTAACCATTTTTAAGTGTACATTTCAGTGGTATTAAGTACATTTATAATGTTGTGCTACCATTACCATCACCTGTCTCTGAAACTTTTCTCATCTTGTAAAACTAAAACAATAATGCCCCATTTCCCTGCTCCTTTAGGTGACCATTCTGCTGTCTTTATGATTTTGACTACTGTAAACTACTTCATATGAGTGGAATCATACAGTGTTTGTCTTTTTCTGATTGTCTTATTTCATTTAGCATAATGACCTCAGGTTTTATCCATGTTGTAGCATGGGTCAGAAATGCCTTTTTAAAGCTGAATAATATTCTGTACTATGATATACTGCATTTTGTTATCTATTCATCTGTCAGTAGACATTTAGGTTGCTTTCATGTTTTAGCTATTGTGAATTATACTTCTAAGAATGTGGGTGTACAGATATCTTATCAAGACCCTGCTTTCCCCAGGAGTGAAATTGCTGTATCATTTGATAATTTTTAACTTTTTGAGGAACCATCATACTGTTTTCCACAGGGGCCATACCATTTTACACTCTCATCAGTAGTGCACAGGATTCCAGTTTCTCCCCATCCTCACCGACACTTGTTTTTTTCTGTTTTTCTGCTAGTAGCCTCTTTTTCTGATAGTGTGAGGTGGCATTTCATTGTAATTTTGATTTGCATTTCTCTAATGATTAGTGATGTTGAGAATCTTTTTATATGCTCATGGGCCATTTAAAAATCTTTGGAGAAATGTATGTTCAAGTCCTTTCCCCTTTTTGAATTGGGTTGTTTATTTTTTTGTTATTGAGTTTTAGGAGTTTTCTATATATTCTGGATATTATTCTCTTATAAGATAATGCATGTTGCAAATATTTTCTCCCATTCTGTGAGTTGCCTATTAACTCTTTTTCAAAGTGCCTTTTGATGCATAATTCTTAAAAATTCTCATGAACTCCAGTTTGTCTTTTTTTTTCTTCTTTTTTTGCCTGTGCCTTTGGTGTCATATCCAAGAAATCAAATGTCAAATCCAATGTCATGAAGCTTTTCAATGTAATATTTCTTAACATTAGAAGCACTTGGACAACTAAAAAGAAAACCCAAAAACATGTGTGGTCTTTGAAGCTAAATTTGTAATTCCAGTGTTTAGGATGGACCCAGGTGTTCATGTTTAGAAAAAGACTCCCGGGTGCCTGCGTGGCTCAATCGGTTGAGTCACCAACTTCGGCTTAGGTCATGATCTCATGGTTTGGGAGTTTGAGCCCTGCATTGGCTTGGAGCCTGGAACCTGCTTTGGATTCTGCCTCCCTCTCTCTCTGCCCCCCTTACTCGTGCTCTGTCTCTCTCTCTCAAAAATAAACTAACATTAAAAAAATTAAAAAGACTCCCTTCTGCGTATTGACTCCTAGGAAGGTGTCTCTTGGCTCTCTCAGGCAAATTTGATTACTCATCCTCTGTCCTCATAATATGCTGTATGCAATTTTGTCATTGGATTTACCTCACTATAAAAGAATCTTTAGGTCTATCTCCTGTTACAGATTTTGGGTCATGATTGATGGATGAATGGATAGATGGGTGGATGAATGAATAACCAGCTTCACTTAGGTCACATCTTGGATGTTTCCTCTTCCAAGAAGCCTTTCCTAATTCTCTCTCTCCTATGCACAGGCTGGATTAGAAGCCTGTCACATGGGCTGCCTTTAGCAACCTATTCATACCCCTTTCATTATGGTGTGCTTAGCATCAGTACATAGGTCTTGTTTGCCTCCTCAGTTGTCAGCGCAGAGCCCGACACAGGGCTTGATCTCACGAACTTTGAGATCATGACTTGAGCCAAAATCAAGAGTCAAATGCTTAACCAACTGAGCCACCCAAGCACTCCTGGGATTCACCAATTCTAAGTGTATAATTTAATGAGTTTTAACAGTCCTAGAGAATCAGGTAGCCATCACAGTTGTGACAGAGAACATTTCTTTCACCCCAGACCTCTCTTGTGCCTCACTGTAGTCAGTTCCATCTCCCCCATCAACTGTTTTTTCCCTACATCTGCTTTTTGTTATAATAGTTTTGACTTTTCTAATATATAAATGTATAATCTTTTGTGTCTGGCTGTTTAGAATAATGCTTTTTTTAAGGTTTTTTTTTTTAAGTTAGGTTTTAATTTTGGGGGTGGTATTTTATTTTTTGTTTCCTTTTTTAAAGTTTGTTTATTTTGAGAGAGAGAAAGCATGAGCCGGGGAGAGGGAGAGAGAGAGAATCCCAAGTAGGCTCTGCACTGTCAGTGTAGAGCCGGACACGGGGCTTGAACTCATGAACTGCAAGATCATGACCTGAGCTGATATCAAGAGTCAGCTGCTTAACCAACTGAGCCACTCAGGTGCCCCTAGAATAATGCTTTTGAGATTCATCTATTAAATTAAAAGAATAAAACAGCATTTTTGATTTTTTTGATGGATAAAATATTTGAACATAACTTTGCCACAAATAAGATATATGAATGGCTAAAAATAAGCACATGAAAAGCTGCTCAACATCATTAGTCAATAGTGAAATATTAATTTTTCTTGGGTAAATTCCTAGGAACTGGTTCATATGGTAGCTTTATAAGAAACTGCTAGATTTCCATAGTGACAGTACCAGTTTAAAATTCCACCAGCAGTTCATACAAGTTCTAGTTGTTCCCTATCCTCTCTATCACTTGGTATTGTCCGTCTTTTTAATTGTACCATTCAAATTGGTGTGCAGTAGAATCTCATTGTGGTTTTTAATATACATTTCACTAATGACTAATGATGTTGAGCAGCTTTTCATGTGCTTATTTTTAGCCATTCATATATCTTATTTTTGGCAAAGTTATGTTCAAATATTTTGTCCATTAAAAAAAATCAAAATGCTGTCTTTTTCTTTTTTTAAGATTTTATTTTTAAGTAATCTCTATACCTAGTGTGGGGCTCAAACTCAGAACCCTGAGATCAAGAGTTACATGCTCTATTGACTGAGCCAGCTAGGTGTTCCATTGCTTATCTCATTCCTAACATTTAATAGTTACTGTATATATTCAGTATACAAGACTTTTATCAAATATTTCGCAAATATTCCAATCTCTGGTTTTCCTTTTCATGTTTTTAACAGTGTCTTTTGAAGAGCAAAAGTTTTTATTTTGATGAAATTCAATTATTAGTTTTTACTTTTAGGATTCATGTTTTTTGTGTTTTAAGTATTTTACATGAGATCATGACCGACCTGAGCCAAAGTCGGACACTCAGCTGACTAGGCCACCCAGCCTCCCCCTGTTTCTGAATACTTCATATATATGCTGTTATTACACTTGGTATTTTAAAAGAATTTAATACTTAATTTCTTTAGTAGTATATAGAAATACAGTTAATTTTTTGTATGTTGATCTTGAATCACCTTGCTAAAGTCTCTTAATAGTTCTAGTAGCATTTTTGTGGACTTCTTACAAATTTCTGCATAAATGATAATGTTGTCTACAATGTCAGAACATTTATTTGTTCTTTCCTGTGCCTTTTATTTCATCTTCTTTCTTTATTTCACTGAATGAACTGTAGAACAATGATGAATAGAAATGATAAAAGTAGATATCCTTGCCTTGTTCATGATCTTAGAGGGAAAGCATTCATTTTTCACTATTAAATGTGATGTTAACAGTGGGTTTTTCTTGGATTCCTTTTATCAACTTGTGGAAGATGCTTGATACTTACTAATTTTTTTAAGCTGTGAGTATTGAATTTTGTTAAGTGCTATTCTCAGTCTACTGAAGTGATTGTATGTATATTCATTTTTAGTATATTGAGTGGTGAATTTCATGAATTGTACTTGTTTATTAAGTTGAACTTGCATTCTTGGGATAAATCTCACTTGGTGATTTTTACATATTGCTTCTTTTGATTTCTAAAAATTTGGTAAGGTTTGTGCATCTGCGTTCATGAGGATTATTGATTTTCTTTTCTTTCAGTGTCTTTGGTTTTGTTCTATGGGGAATGCCAGACTTATACCGTGAGTTGGGAGGCGTACCCCCTTCTGTTTTCTGGAAGAGTTTGTCTATATTATATATAGACTCATTATAGGTTATTATTTCTTCCTTAAATGGTTGGTAGAATCTCCAGTGAAGCCATTTGAGCCTAGAGATTTCTTTGGAGGACACTTTTAGTTACAATTTCATTTTTTTTAAAGATCTGAGAATAGTCAGATTACCTATTTTGTCTGACGTGAGTTTTCATTGGTTGTCTTTGAAGGAGTTTGTTCACTTCACTTAAGTGGTCATGTTTTGGTGCATAAAATTTTTCATAATGTCCCCTTGTTATCCTTTTCATGTCTGTACGCTCTGGGTTTTTTGTTTTTTTTTTTTGATGGAGATAATTTGTGTCTTCTCTCTTTGTTTCCTGATTAGACTGGGTAGAGGTTAATTAATTTTATTAATATTTTTAAAGAAAAAGTTTTTGGTTTCAGTGATTTTTCTTCTGCTGGTGCTGCTGTTCTTGCTCCTGCTGCTGTTTCTTCTCCACCACCTCCTCCTCCTCCTTCTTCTTCTTTTCTATTTTATTGGTTTGTGCTATTACCATTTCCTTTCTTTTATTTACTTACTTTGTGCTTAATTTACTATTTTTTTCCATTTTCTTAATGTGGAAATTTAAATCACTGACTTGCCACTTTTCTTCTTTTCTAGTAAGCATTTCATGCTAAAAAGTTTCCTTTTAAGCTTCACTTTATTTAGCAGTATTCCACAAATTCTCAATAGACATGTTCTTATTTAGTTCCAAGTACTTTGTAATGATTTCCCTTATGATTTCTGCTTTGACCTATGGATTGTTTAGAGGTGTGTAGTTTAATATCCAAATACATAGGGATTTTACTGATATTTTTTGTTTAATGATTTCTAGTTTAATACTCTATGGTCACAGTACATATTTTGTATGATTTCAGGCCTCTTAAAATTATTTAGATTTGTATAATAGCCCAGAATACAGTCTATTTTGGTGAATGCTCTGTGTGCAATTGGAAAGAATGTGTATTTTGCTCTTGATGGGTAGCTAGTGTTTTATAAATATCAATTAGGTGAAGTTGATGATGTTGTTCAGTATACTATATGCTTACTGATTTTGTGTCTGCTTGTTCTATCCATTAGTGAGAGTATAGTGTTTAAATCATTGACTAGCGTTGATTTGTTTATTTCTTCTTTTGGCTCTCTAAGTTTTGCTATGTGTATTTTGAACCTCTAGGTATGCACACATTTAAGACTAAGGTTTATTTAAATTATTTAAGATTATTAGGTTTTCTTGATGAAGTGTTTCTTTTAATGTCATGAAATGTCATTCTTTATCCCTGATAATATTCACTGCTTTGAAGTCTACTTTGCCTGATATGAATATGGCAACTTCACCTTTCTTTTGATTACTGTTAACAGGATATATCTTTTACTTTTCATTTTTCTTTGTCTTTATATTTGAAGTGGGTATTTTGAAGGCAGTATGTAGTTGGGTCTTGCCCATCAATACATTCTATCTCTGTTTGATTGGAGTTTTTTCACACACATATGTTTTTAAGAGAAAATGGACAGAGGACTGCAATCTAAAGATAAAGTAGATGGATCTCAGTAAGAAATGTTTTGCCTGCTGTGATAAAATTAATATTTTTAAAAATTTACTTATTTTGAGAGAGAGCAAGGGAGGGGGAGAGAGAGAGAGAGAGAGAGAGAGAGAGAGAGAGAGAGAGAGAGAGTATCTCAGGCAGTCTCCATACTATCAGTACAGAGCCTCACATGGGACTCAAACTCATGAACAGTGAGCCAAAACCAAGAGTTGGACACTTAGCCGACTGAGCCATCCTGGCATCCCTGCTATGATAAAAGATTATTAGGTCTTCTTGATGAATTGTTCCTTTTAATGTCATGTCTTTTGATTGGAGCATTTAGACCATTTATATTTAAAGTAATTTTTGATAGGTAATTGTTTTCTGATTGTTTTTGTAGTTCTTTGTTCCTTCTCTTGCTCTTTTCACATGATTGATGACTTTGTGTAGTGTTGCACTTGTCTTTCTCTTTATTTTTTGTGCACATATTATAGGTTTTGGGCTTGCGGTTACCATGTGTTTTATATATAACATTCTGAGTATATATCAGTCTATGTTAAATTGATGGTCACTTAAGTTCAAACACATTCTAAAATAACTACTTTTTTGCTCCCCTCTCCCTCTATCTTTTATGTATATGTTGTCATATTTTACGTCTTTTATTCATACTTTTCTCATTTCTAATTATGATCTTTTATTTTTCATGTAAAGAAGTTCTTTAACATTTCTTGTAAATGTTTAGTGGTGATTAATTCCTTTGACTTTTGTCTGGGAAACTCTTTATCTCTCCTTCAATTCTGAATGATAACCTTGCCAGATAGAGTATTCTTGCTGGTAGATTTTCTTCTTTGAATATATCATGCCACTCCCTTCTGGCCTGGAGGGTTTCTGCTGAAAAATCAGCTGATAGCTTTTTGGGGTTTCTATATATATATAAGTTTGTATATGACTTAGTGCTTCTCTTTTGCTGCTTCTAAATTTTTCTCTTTATCTTTAACCCTTGACATTTAAAAAAATTTTTTTTTTTAACATTTATTTATTTTTGAGACAGAGAGAGACAGAGCATGAACGGGGGAGGGTCAGAGAGAGGGAGACACAGAATCTGAAACAGGCTCCAGGCTCTGAGCTGTCAGCACAGAGCCTGATGCGGGGCTCGCACTCATGGACCGCGAGATCATGACCTGAGCCGAAGTCAGATGCTTAACCGACTGAGCCACCCAGGCGCCCCTAACCCTTGGCATTTTAATTATTATGTGTCATGGATTAATTTTTTGAACTTTCTGTGCTTCCTAAGCCTGATATCTGTTTCCGAGGTTAGGAAAGTTTTCAGCTGTTGTTTCTTCAAATAAGCTTTCTGCCCCATTCTCTATCTTTTCTCCTCCTGGAACCCCTATAATGTGAAGTTTTGTTCCCATGGTGTTGTCCAAGATATGCTTTAATGTATCCTCATTTATTTATTTATTTTTAAGTAACAGTTTTATTGCATATGAATATAGAGAGCCTAAACTCAGATGTGTTAGTGGTGTTCGTTTATTTATTTATTTTTTTTTACCTAGATAGAATCAGAGGAGTTGTTACAATGAATAGTTTATTAGAACATCAACTGCATTAAGTGTCCACTTTTTTTTTTTAAGTAAATTCTATACCCAACATAGGACTCAAACTCACAACCCTGCACTCAAGAGTTGCATGCTATACTGACTGAGCCAGCCAGGCACCCCCACCATCCCCATTTTTAAAAAATTCTGTTTTTCCTTTTGCTGTTGAGCTTGGGTGCTTTGTACTACTCTTCTTCTAGGTTGCTGCTCCATTCTTCTGCATCTGCTAATCTGCTGTGGATTCCCCTTAGTGTATTTTTCATTTAGTTATTGTATTCTTCAGCTCTGATTGTTCTTTTTTATATTTTTGTATCTCTTTGTTGAAGTTCTCAGTGAGTTTATCCACTCTGCTCCAGTGCAGTAAGCATTTTTATGACCTTAAACGATTTTGTTCTTTTTCTGAGGTTTTGTTTTGTTCTTTCATTTGGATCATATTTCTCTGTCTTCTCATTTTGCTTGACTTTCTGTGTTTGTGTCAATGGGTTAGGCAGAACAGCTACTTCTCCTGAACTTGAAGCATGGCTTTGTGCATGATCATCCCTGTGTAGACTGTGTGTGCCTAGTGGCTTTGCCTGCCTAGCTGGAATTGTGGCCATGGGCTTGTGGTCTCAGGGCACTCGGTACTGTGGCTGCCCTGGTGGGATGGTAAGAGCTGAATTGGGTGTGGTTTGGTGTTGTCCTGGGGGCGGTTTCCTGTGTAGAGATTGCTCTGGCAGGCCTGCTAAAGCTGAAGTGGGTGTAAGCTGTGGGGGTGGTCATGGGGTATTCAGCATAGGGGGTGCTCTGGTATGATGACTGGTTGATCAGCCAAGGTTGATGTGGGCCAGGATGTCCCAGGGCACTCTGCACAGGGGACATCCTGTGGTTTGGCTGGAGATGAGGTGGGGTACTGGCTCTGGGTTCGTGGGACATTCCATTTAGGGGGTGCCCTAGTGGGGCAGCTGGAACTGAGGCAGGCATGGACTGGGGTTCTGGGGTGCTCTATCAGGGGGATGTGCTGCCAGAGCTGAAGTCAGTGTGAGCCAGGTTGTCAGAGCACTCTGCATCGGTGGGGAGCCTTAGCCAAGCTATCTGAAGTCGAAGTCATACAGGCCTGGAGTGTTCTAGGGTGCTGTGTACTTGTGTCACCTTGTTGTAATGGCTGTAATGAGCACTGACCAGGGATGTCGTGGTGTGTGTGTGCTGGGTTTCTCCTTAGTGGGAGGGCTGGGACTCGTGTGGGTTAGGGGTCTGGGGCTCGCTGAAGCAGTAGGCTGCTTAGGGTGCCTGGACCTTGGTGTAATCCATGCTTTCAAGGTGGAAGGGGAACGTAAACCATGGTGGTCTTTAGGACCTCAGACCTGGAGAGGGTTTCAGCAGCTCCTCTGCTGTTTGGCAGGGTTTTAGGCCTACTTCTTATATATTCTTTTTGCTCTTTTTAACCATGGCTTTTTTTTCTGGGCCTCAGGGCATCCAGGAATGTTGTGGGCTACGGACCCTGTGCTCACTGAGGTGGCAGGCCAGCTATGGCATCTTGTGGCTATGGCCATGAGACCCTGCTCTCATTTGCACTGTCAAAAGTGCAGGAGGAATGCTAACCATGTCACTAGCCCCTTCGACCTGAAGAGAGTTCCAGCAACTTCCCTGCTAGTTGATAAAGTTTTAGAGCTGTATTTCTTATGTACTTTTATGTATCAGGTTTCTCTTTTAAACTGAGGCTTTTTTTCCTGTGCCCCATGGCAGACATATCTGCTCACGGTCCCTCAGTACTGTCCCTCCCCACTGCAGTTCACAGTGTTGGGGTGGGGGTTTGGTTAGTTACTGTGTCTCCTGTCTTTCTTGCCATTCTCTTTGTGGTTTTTTGATATGCTAAAGCTGTTTAGTCAGCCCTCAGTTCTTCAGGAGGAATTACTGTGTAAATAGGTGTAGATTTAATATGTTCCATGGAGGAAGTGAGTTCAGGGTCTTCCTACCTTGTCATCTTGGACCAGAACCATGCTTGTCTATTAAAACATGGCATCAAATTATGCCATGATTAGCAATTCTGTGTTCCTGAAAAATAACTGAGTCACTGCAGCTGATCTTATTCTGACTACTGCAGTGCTAGTGACTCAAAAACACAGTCCTCTCCCCTTCCATTGCCTGTGACAGGCCTCCATATGTCCTACCTGCCTTAGTGTGTCTGGTTTATTGCATCTGAAAGCATATATGGTAACTTGAAATTTATGGCTCTAAGAAGAAAATATTATCAGAAACATTCTTCATAGTGTTTTTTAGGTTTTTCTGGTTTGTTTTTTTGGGGGGTGGGGTGGGGACATTTGTATATAAACTTTAAGGCCTAAGATAAAGTCACCTGTCTCTGAACTGAGAAATACTACTCTGAAGTCTGTCATAATTGGTCTTTTTCTCTCATTCTTTAGTTGAAACTATTTGGTTCAATGATTGCTTAAACTTGGTCATAGGATTGGCATACATAGGATTAAGCAAGTAAACATTTGATATTCCTGGATAATTTAAATGAAGTATCAGCTGCTCAGAGATGCTGCATGTCTCTAGGAATCCAGCTCTACACCATATAGGAAGGTTAATATGACTTTAGTTGGAACATTTGTGGGAGAGCTGTGTCTTTGCCTTTTCTTTTAATTTAGCCAGGTTGAACAAAGATAGTTTGTGGACTTCGTCTGATTTAAAAAAAAAAAAAAAAATCCATACATGTCGGGGAAGAAAAATGTTATTTTAAGATTCTGGCTCTGGGTTTCCAGTTTCAGGTACGATGGGGCAAGCACATTCTTTTCTCTCTCTCTCTTACTGAATGTGACTATAAAACCTGGACAGAATGCATGAAGTAGCTCTTTTTGGGTGCTGAAAAGCAAATGATGGCAGGTGGATTGGGAAAGACCAGAATTCAAGGTACCACTGAACTACCATTGAGTTCACCACTTTCCCCCTCTGGTCTTCCTGCCATTTGGTCCCAGAGGCACATACAGCTGTGGAAGTACAGTATATTGACTGGAGAGTTACAAAGGAGCTCCAAGAAACCTGAAAGTATTGGGGAGATTTAAGGGAAGAAGGAGCTTGAGAAAGCAGCTAGATATAGTCATCTAAACTCCTGGGCTCACCCCTGAGCTGTGTATATGTGGATCTTATCCTACTTCACATATAAACGACTCTGAGAACTGAACTAACACATACATCACCACCCATGTTCCAGGCTGGCCACCATGTGCTATGTGCAGGGCACAAATCTGAATGGCAGTGCAGAAGCTTTGAAAACTAAAACACAATTGTCAGCATTCTCCGGAAGATTTAAATAAGTCACAGAGTCTTAAAATACTCAACATGCTTATGGTACAATTCAGAATTACTCAGCATATGTAAACCCAGGAAAATCTCAACTAGTATGGTAAGGGACAATCAGTTGATGGCAAAACTAGAATAACATAGGTATTGGGATTATCTGACAAAGATTTTAAAGCAACTGTCACACAAATATTCCAATAGTCAGGCTCAAACTCTAGTGAAATAAATGGGAAAATGAAATTCTCTGCAAAGAAATAGATTATATAAAGAGGAACCAATAAGGTAGCCAAAATGGAAAACTCATTGGATGGCCTCAGTAGCAGAATGGAGAGGACAGAGGAAAGAATCAGTGAAGTTGAAGATAGGCCAATAGAAATTCCCCAATCTGAATAACAGAGATAGAACAGAGTGAAGGTAAAAATGAAACAGGATTTTGGTGACCTGTGGGACAAGGACAGAAAGTCTAATATTCATGTCATGGGAGTCTTGTCAGGAGAGGAGAAAGAATGTGGTACTACTGAAAAGGATAATGGCTGATAAACTTCTAAATTTGGCAATAGATATAAACAGATTCAAGAAGTGCAGTAATCCCAAGTAAGATAAACTGAAAGAAATCCACACCAAGATCATAATCAAACTTCTGAAAAAACACTTGAAAGCAACCAGAGGAAAAACACATATTACCTGTAGGACAAGATTGAATCAAATCATAGTGAATTTCACCCCAGAAGCTATGGAGGCCATAAGCGGCACAGCATTTTTAAAGTGCTACAAGAATAGAAGTCTATCCAGAATTCTCTGTCCAGCAAAAAAATACCCTTTACAAATGAATGTGAAACAAAGGCATTTTCAGATAAAGGAAAAGTCAGAAAACCCATAGCCAGCAGACCTGTCCTAGACAATTGCTAAAAAATGTTATTTGGACAGAAAGGAAATGATAACAGAAGGAATACTGGATATCAGGAAGAAGAAAGAGCAACAGAAATAGTAGGTATATGGGTAAATATTATAGACTGTTCTCTTCTTGAGTTCTTTAAAATATATTTGATTTACAGCAAAAATTCTAACATTGTGGTAGAGTTTTCAAAGTGTACAGATGTAATATTTAAGACTACTGTAGCTTCAGGGGGAGGGGGATAAAGGGACCCATATAATGATAAAATTTCTGCATTCTACTTGAAATGGTATTGATTCTAAGTAGACACTGAAAAAAATAATTATATTGTAATCCCTAGAGCAATCACTTAGGTAACTATACAAAGAGATATAGTAAAAAGCACAATGAATTAAGAGGGAATACTAGAAAATACGTAAATAATGCAGAAGAAGGTAGGAATGAGGAAAAAGAGCCATGAAAAACAGAGGGAACACACTGAAAACAAATAACAAAAAGGTAGGTCAAAAATCCAAACATATCACTAATTTTATTAAATATAAATAGTCTAAAAACAATCAAAATACAGATCTTATATTAGATTTTTAAAAATAACCCTACCACATGCTGTGTATAAGAAATTGACTTCAGGGACACTTGGGTGACTCGGTCAGTTAAGCATCTGATTTAGGCTCAGGTCATGATCTAACAGTTCATGAGTTTGAGTCCCACATTGGGTGATCTCGTGACCTGCTTCGAGTGAGCCCTACTTCTCTTTCTCTGCCCGTTGCTCACTTGCGTGCACTCTCTCTCTATCAAAAAAAAAAACAAAACAAAAAAAAAAACCCCAAAAACAACAAAAAACAAAACAAAAGAAAAGAAAAAGGAATTGACTTCAAAAATAATAATCTAGGAAGTTTATTTACTTCTGGGCATTTACTTCAGAAAATGAAAATTTATTCTTACATAGTTACCTGTACACAAATGCTTATTGCAACTCTATAATTGCTGCAAACTAGGAACAGTGGTTTGTGGTACATCCATAATTAGTGGAGTACTGGTCATTGTGGGATACATGCAACAACCTGGATGAGTCTCTCAGTCATTGTATAGAGTGAGAGAATCCAGACTTGAAAGGTTAGATACTATAGAATTCCATTTATGTGATGCTATAGAAAAATATAAAACTATAATGCTAGAAAAGGGATCAGTGGTTGTCAGGAGTTAGGGATTAGGAGAGTGTGTGACTAAGAGACAGCACAAAGGACTTTTTTGGAGTGATGTTCCATATCTTGATTGTGACATGTGCTTAAATTCATAGACTTGTACATAATAAAAGGCCAGTCTTACTGTACAGTAAATAAAAAAAATTGTTTTTGGAAAGCTGAAGCTGGTTTGAATGCCTTGGCTCAAGAACAAGATAGAATTTCTCTTGTGGAAATAACTCTTTTCTGTTATTGTTGTGTTATAGAGTTGAGTCTAAGCATAGCCCAGACCACCTCCCGCCAAATGTTTAGATGAATAATTAAGAAAGTAGTTGGAATATGGCTTAGGACAAGACAGATACAGAAGCAAATACTGGAGAGAGAGAGAGAGAGAGAGAGAGAGAGAGAGAGAGCGCGAGCGAGCCTAGTTGTGGGAAGACAGGGGACCCCAGGAGGAGAATCAGGCACTAGGAAATTCTCTTTTTGGGATCTGCAGGAGAATTTGGACTATTTTCTGTTTTGAGTGGTTTGTTGAGATAATCTTATTTCCATCATCGCAGATCTTTAGTTCAAGTCAGCTGCACCCCTCAGACTGGGTTGAGAGTACTGAGGGAACACTGCCAGGGGAGAGCAAGAGTGTAGCAGCAGGAGATGGGGCATGCACTAGGGTGTGTTCAGTGGGAAGCAGGAATCCGGGTTGCGTGAATATAAGGATTTAGAATCCATAGGATGGCAGTGCAGAGCATAGGATTCCTCACAGGATGGCCTTTTCTACTATTAAAGAAAAGTACAATCTTCGAATAGATAATTGGGAGAAACTCAGAAAGGATACATTTAAGTAATGAGAGTTTAATCCTTTTTATCATACCAACTGCTGACATTTAATTTATTATAGTTTTATTAGTTAAAAATTTAGTACCAAATATTGATTACTAATTTTGTATATTCTGTATACTTTCCATCCAACTGCAGACTATTAAATATATTTCTCATCTGAACAGACATGAAGAAAAAGAGTCATTTTTTTTGTTATCCATACCTAGACTAATCACTTTATTGTTACTTTTACCGACTTAAAATCTTTCTAGTCCTTTTCCATGAAAGAATATAATACAGCCTAGTGGGTATAATCGCTCTGAAGTCAGAAGGACATGGGATCCAGTTCTAGCTCCTCCATTCATTAATTGTGACTCTTGGCCACGTTACATGTTTTCTGAGCTGAGGCTTATTATAACCCTGCTTCACAGGGTTGCTGCAGGATTAAGTAAGTATTGACATCATCCATGTACCCTCTAGGCTCATACCATCCTTCTCTATTACCACCCTTTGATGGTTTAATGCCCAATTCACTATTAGCTTGAGAATACATTAAAAATTGTGATAGGCTCAAAAACCAGGTAGAAATCATCCTGATGTTATAAGTCCAGTTGAACTGCTGACTTGCTCTAAGCATATTCCACATTTGTCACTGTTCTGCCCTATTCCTTTGGCTCATTCAGTGTTGAGAACATTGCTAAAGACTGTTAAAGACTTTAAAGGGTTGCTATGAGAGGATCAGAGAGAAAATATACTTTTATCATCAAAAAATGCCAAATATTTCTCAGTATGTTTAATTATTTTAATGCGTGGGTTGAGGTTCTGTCATGATCTGCAAAATATAGCATATAGTCTTGACAGAATGAACCAGAGAGATTGCATGTGAAAATGTGCACTGCAGCCTGACTGTTCCCAACTGGGGCAAGGGAGTGTTCAGGGAGAGGTGTGAATGAAGCATTCATTCCCACATTGGCCCGACCTAAGGAGTGGATTCTAGAAGAGGGATTATAATTTCACTCTAACAGATCTCCAGTCTGAATCAGATGAGCTTGGTTTTCTGGTCAGAAGAAATAAAATAAGTTGGATGTGGTACAGTCGGTGGTTTGATTCTTCATAGATTTTTGCATTACCAGACATTGCCTTTGGGGCTGCAGGTTTTATTGTGGCAATGGTGGTTTGATGTCTGTTTTGATGGCTAATATGTGATGGTACAGGAATTGGTTTGTCTTGGACTTGACCAGATTGGGAGTAAATGGTACTTGGAATCTAGACATGCCCTTTCGAGGCTGTTCAGCTGTGGTAAATAAGATCAAGAGGGATGTTATTGACAGATTTTGAGGCAAGAAAATAGGTGGCAGATCAGGTAGAGAGTATCCTGTCAGACAGTGGAGAAACTTATTACTAATGCTAATGGCTAATACTAATACTAAAGGCTAATGCTAATATCCAGACAAGAAAAGCTAATGGTTGGCATAGGAAGTCAGGTATTAGGGCCTCAGGCCTCAATCATGGCTGATGTGTCAGGCCAGGTACCCAGGACCAGGAGAACATAAAAACTGCCCAACTCCTGGAACTGTGGTTCAAGGTGGATATTTGGTCAGACGAGTAGAGTCTGAATCACCTGAGGTACTTTGATTAGGAGTTTCTTACCTTGTTCTGAAATAGAGACAGGACTGTTCCTAGTGTATGAGGCAAGGCTGAGTTGGAACATAGGTTCTAATGGTGAGTCGAAGTTAAAGAAGTTGGGCAATGGGAACTACAGGAGTTAAAGTATCTTTCAGATTTCTTTGACGTGAGCATATTTTTAGTTGCTTATTTTTTTTAAAAAGCTTTTGTTTTCAAGTAAAATATTTACACAAGCTATGTTTAGCTCAAATAGCAGCTCCCTGCCTCCCCTGTCTTCACCAGCAGAGACCATTCCTGTCAACTCTTTTATTTAGCTCTTTCTTTTAATATTTACCTTTATATTTCTAAATAACATGCTTATAATGCTATTTTTTCTCTACATACTGTAGAGACACTGGGGAAGATTAGCATTCTTTTATATTCTCCACCCACTCTCTACTCTTCCTCACCCCTAGACACTTACCCTTTCCCAAATAGTTGAGTTTTTAAATCAATTGACACGAGATTTTTAATTATGTAAATTACATGTATTTGGTTATTGTGGTTGTGTATAACATGATTACTTTTATTTCCTATAAAACGTTTTATGTGTTTCATGAAGTTAATGATTTCTTTTTATTTTTTTTTTCTTTTGCATAGTAACCTCTTTATTCTCTGAAATAACTGTAAAACCATAACAATATAAAATTCATCAGATTGTATTTCATTTTTCACCTTAGAGGCATTCCTTCAACTTTGCTTCATAGGCCTGCTACAGAGTGTTTTGGAAATGTTTTTCACCTCTTCTTGTGTAAGATTTTTGTTTCCTGGGTCCTGTATTTTCCTTTGTTTTGGAGGCATGATCTTATGGTAACTTTCTGAGAATGGCAGCATCTGACATAAAATATTTTGAGAGCCTTACATGCCTGAAAATTATTCTTTTTCCCCCCTCTCCTCACATTTGATTCATGGTTGGTTAGATACAGAATTCTCAGTTGGAAGTCATTTTCCTTCAGAATTGTGAAGGCATTGCTCCATTGTCTTCTAGTTTTCAGTATTGCTTCTGAGAAGTCTGATGCTGTTCTGATCCTTGTTCTATTGTATTTAAACTGTTTTCTTCTCTAGAAACTTTAGAGTCTGTTTTGGTGTTCTCAAATTTCAAGATGAAATGCTCTGAAGTAGGTCTATCATCAGTCATTATTCTGAGTCCTTCATAGGTCCTTTCAATATGAAACTTAAGTCCTTCAGTTATGAGAACTTTTCTTGTGTTTCTTCTTTGAAATATTTTACCTTGTGTTTTTCTCATACTCTTTTTGGAGTTCTTATTTTTCTGGTATTGGACCTCTTGGAATAATCCCCTCATTTATTTCTTTTTTCCTCCCTCTGTTTTGCCCTTTGCCTTTTTGTTCTGTTTTTTAGAAAATTTCTTCAATTCCAGTTTGCCATCCTGCTTTTGAAGGCTTTTTCTTAAGATTTTACTTTATTTTAATTTATGTTTATTTTTTTAGAGAGAGACAGAACACAAGTTGGGGAGAGGGGCAGAAAGAGAAAGAGAATCTCAGGCAGGCTCCACACTGATGGTAGGGCTCGGTCCCATGACCCTGGGATCATAACCTGAACCAAAATCAAGAGTCAGAGACACTCAACCAACTGAGTCACCCAGGCGCCCCTCTTAAGATTTTATTTTTAAGAAAGAATGCTGAATTTTGTCAAATGCTTTTCTGCATCGACTGACAGGATCATATGGTTCTTTTCTTTTATTGATGTGATGTATCACATTGATTGATTTGTGAATGTTGAACCCGCCCTGCAGCCCAGGAATGAATCCCACTTGATCGTGGTGAATAATTCTTTTTATATGCTGTTGAATTCAATTTTGCTAGTCTCTTGTTGAGAATTTTTGCATCCATATTCATCAGGGATATTGGCCTCTAGTTCTCTTTTTTTGGGGGTCTCTGTCTGGTTTGGGAATCAAAGTAATCCTGGCTTCATAGAATGAGTCTGGAAGTTTTCCTTCCCTTTTCTGTTTTTTGGAACAGCTTGAGAAGGATAGGTATTATCTCTGCTTTAAATGTCTGGTAGAATTCCCCTGGGAAGCCATCTGGTCCTGGACTCTTATTTGTTGGGAGATTTTTGATAACTGATTCAGTTTCTTCACTGGTTATGGATCTGTTCAAGTTTTCTATTTCTTCCCATTTGAGTTTTGGAAGTGTGTGGGTGTTTAGGAATTTGTCCATTTCTTCCAGGTTGTCCAGTTTGTTGGCATATAATTTTTCATAGTATTCCCTGATAATTGCTTGTATTTCTGAGGGATTGGTGGTGATAATTCCATTTTCATTCATGATTTTATCTATTTGGGTCATCTCCCTTTTCTTTTTGAAAAGCCTGGCTAGAGGTTTATCAATTTTGTTTATTTTTTCAAAAAAACAACTCTTGGTTTCATTGATCTGCTCTACTGTTTTTTTTAGATTCTATATTGTTTATTTCTGCTCTGATCTTTATTATTTCTCTTCTTCTGCTGGGTTTGGGGTGTCTTTGCTGTTCTGCTTCTATTTCCTTTAGGTGTGCTGTTAAATTTTGTATTTGGGATTTTTCTTGTTTCTTGAGATAGGCCTGGATTGCAATGTATTTTCCTCTCAGGACTGCCTTCGCTGCATCCCAAAGGGTTTGGATTGTTGTATTTTCATTTTCGTTTGTTTCCATATATTTTTTAATTTCTTCTCTAATTGCCTGGTTGACCCATTCATTCTTTGGTAGGGTATTCTTTAACCTCCATGCTTTTGGAGGTTTTCCAGACTTTTTCCTGTGGTTGATTTCAAGTTTCATAGCATTGTGTGTCTATAAGTGTGCATGGTATGATCTCAATTCTTGTGTACTTATGAAGGGCTGTTTTGTGACCCAGCATGTGATCTATCTTGGAGAACGTTCCATGTGCACTCAAGAAGAAAGTATACTCCATTGCTTTGGGATGCAGAGTTCTAAATATATCTGTTAAGTCCATCTGATCCAATGTATCATTCAGGGCCCTTGTTTCTTTATTGACCATGTGACTAGATGATCTATCCATTTCTGTAAGTGGAGTGTTAAAGTCCCCTGCAATTACCACATTCTTATCAATAAGGTAGCTTATGTTTGTGAGTAATTGTTTTGTATATTTGGGGGCTCCCATATTCGGTACATAGACATTTCCTGATGGATAAACCCTGCAATTATTATATAATGCCCTTCTTTATCTCTTGTTACAGCCTTTAAAGTCTAGTTTGTCTAAGTATGGCTACTCCAGCTTTCTTTTGATTTCCAGTAGCATGATAGATAGTCCTCCATCCCTTCACTTTCAATCTGAAGGTGTCCTCAGGTCTAAAGTGAGTCTCTTGTAGACAGCAAATAGATGGGTCTTGTTTTTTTTATCCATTCTGATACCCTGTGTCTTTTGGTTGGAGCATTTAGTCCATTTACATTCAGTGTTATTATTGAAAGATATGGGTTTAGAGTCATTGTGATGTCTGTAGGTTTCAAAGCTGTAATCATCAAGACAGCATTCTATTGGCACAAAAACAGACACATAGACCATTGGAATAGAGTAGAGACTCCAGAATTGGACCCACAAAAGTATGGCCAACTAATCTTTGACAAAGCAGGAAAGAATATCCAATGGAAAAAAGACAGTCTCTGTAACAAATGGTGCTGGGAGAACTGGACAGCAACATGCAGAAGAATGAAACTAGACCACTTTCTTACACCATTCACAAAAATAAACTGAAAATGGATGAAGGACCTGAATGTGAGACAGGAAACTATCAAAACCTTAGAGGAGAAAGCAGGAAAAAACCTCTCTGACCTCAGCCACAGCAATTTCTTACTTGACACATCTCCAAAGGCAAGGGAATTAAAAGCAAAAATGAACTACTGGGACCTCATGAAGATAAAAAGCTTCTGCACTGCAAAGGAAACAATCAACAAAACTAAAAGGCAACCAACTGAATGGGAAAAGATATATGCAAATGACATATCAGACAAAGGGCTAGTATTCAAAATCTATAAAGAGCTCACCAAACTCCACACCCGAAAAACAAATAACCCAGTGAAGAAATGGGCAGAAAACATGAATAGACACTTCTCTAAAGAAGACATCCGGATGGCCAACAGGCACATGAAAAGATGCTCAACGTCGCTCCTCATCAGGGAAATACAAATCAAAACCACACTGAGATACCACCTCACACCAGTTAGAGTGGCTAAAATGAACAAATCAGGAGACCATAGATGCTGGCAAGGATGTGGAGAAACGGGAACCCTCTTGCACTGTTGGTGGGAATGCAAACTGGTGCAGCCGCTCTGGAAAACAGTGTGGAGGTTCCTCAAAAAATTAAAAATAGATTTGCCCTATGACCAGCAATAGCACTGCTAGGAATTTACTCCAGGGATACAGGAGTGGTGATGCATAGGGGCACTTGTACCCCAATGTTTATAGCAGCACTCTCAACAATAGCCCAAATTATGGAAAGAGCCTAAATGTCCATCAACTGATGAATGGATAAAGAAATTGTGGTTTATATACACAATGGAATACTACTTGGCAATGAGAAAGAATGAAATCTGGCCATTTGTAGCAACGTGGATGGAACTGGAGAGTGTATGCTAAGTGAAATAAGTCATAGAGAGAAAGACCGATAGATACCATATGTTTTCACTCTTAAGTGGATCCTGAGAAACTTAACTTAACAGAAGACCATGGGGGAGGGGGAAGAAAAAAAAAAAGTTAGGGAGAGAGCCAAACCACAAGAGACTGTTAAAAACTGAGAACAAACTGAGGGTTGATGGAGTTTGGGGGGAGGGGAGGGTGGGTGATGGGTATTGAGGAGGGCACCTGTTGGGATGAGCACTGGGTGTTAATATGGAAACCAATTTGACAGTAAATTTCATATTAAAAAAAAAGATTTTATTTTTTTTTTTTTAAATTTTTTTTTTTCAACGTTTATTTATTTTTGGGACAGAGAGAGACAGAGCATGAACGGGGGAGGGGCAGAGAGAGAGGGAGACACAGAATCAGAAACAGGCTCCAGGCTCTGAGCCATCAGCCCAGAGCCCGACGCGGGGCTCGAACTCACGGACCGCGAGATCGTGACCTGGCTGAAGTCGGACGCTTAACCGACTGCGCCACCCAGGCGCCCCAAAAAAGATTTTATTTTTAAGTAATCTCTACACCCAGTGTGAGGCTTGAGCCCACAACCCCAAATGAGCCAGCCAGGTACCCCAACGGCTTTTTTCTTTAAATTTTTGCTGCTGTATTTTCATTTTCTAAGATGATTTTGTTTCTCCGATGTTTCAGTGGTCCTTATCTTCTTTTATTTCTCTTACAACATAAATTTTTTTCTGCTCCCAGCTTGGTCTTTATCTTCACAGTTCATTTTCTTCTGTTTGTTTTGCTCTTTTCTTTCATGTTAGCATTTTCCTCACATGTGATAGTCCTGGGCCAGCCTTTTATATTTAAAAGTAAGGTGCTAAAACGCGAGTGGAGCTGTGGGCAAGGCTTGTTAACTAGCAGGAAGCTGGACATTTCACTGGGGACCCACAGATGTCAGTGTCTGTGGATCTTCTCTTTTGGGCCTGTTTTCTCAGGGAAATCCTCTTTTTTATTACCTACGTATGTATGAGACTGTCCCCGAACTGTGGGGAGAAAGGTGCTTCCTCTGTTAGGGAGGGAGGGCTCTAGGAGGGAAGGTCTTATTGTTCCCAGGCAGAATTTCACTCATTGCCACTGCTTTTAGTCATCTGTCTCATTCCCACTCACATTTGGGTCTCTCTGGTTCACTCTCTGCAAATAGTAAACCTTCGGACTTCTCTCTGGAGGGAAGCACCAGGCACAAGAGAAGACATCTGGGATATGTGTTGCTGATGCATGCATACGTGCTACCCAGTGTAGCTGGGATCTAAATTGATTTCTTTAGAAACATATAAAATTTATAATCTCGATAAATATACCAATTTAGTAGTTCTTTCTGAAAAACAAAACTGCCTAGGAGGATCATTCTGAAGAAATTCTGAAGAAAATTCTGTGTGATTTCTAGGCTATACATTTTCCTCCTTGGTTTGGTCTCTTTCAGAGCAAATTGGAGCTTTGGCAGATCAGCACATTGTCCACGTGGCATGTGGTGAGTCCCACAGTCTGGCCCTCAGTGACCGGGGCCAGCTGTTTTCGTGGGGTGCAGGGAGTGATGGTCAACTGGGACTCATGACTACTGAGGATTCGGTGGCAGTGCCCAGGTAAGAATGTCATGGACAGGAATCTGACTTTTCAGATATCAGTTTTATAAATTCTGTTTCTTGCTGTTGCTTTGTTAGACTCTTTGTTTTTGGTTCTACTTTATTTATTTATTTATTTATTTATTTATTTATTTATTTTTTTATTTTTAAAAAAATTTTTTTTTTCAACATTTATTTATTTTTGGGACAGAGAGAGACAGAGCATGAACGGGGGAGGGGCAGAGAGAGAGGGAGACACAGAATCGGAAACAGGCTCCAGGCTCTGAGCCATCAGCCCAGAGCCCGACGCGGGGCTCGAACTCACGGACCGCGAGATCGTGACCTGGCTGAAGTCGGACGCTTAACCGACTGCGCCACCCAGGCGCCCCGGTTCTACTTTATTTAATTGCTATTCTTTTTTGGTGCCACTGCTGTGCCTTATACTTTATAGCATGTATCACAAAAATTGTAATTATTTATAGAAATGTCTATCTCCAGTTAAATGTGAGTTGTTCAAGAATGGTACTTTATTTATTCTAGTATCGTAGTTGCTAGCATAGTATTTGAAACTCAATAAATGTTTGAATAAATCATCTTTTCACTTGCTGGACTTAGTAACCTTTAATTTAAAATTGTAAGCCTAAATCAATTACTCAGTTAAGGACTTTAAACTACAATCAAAAGGTTGACCCACTACTCTAAAAATAAGCCGTTATGAGCATTATGAGCAGCTAAAATAGCATACAGAAGTTTTTTTTTAACACAAAAATATTAATCATTCATTTTGAGTCTCAAATATTTACTTAAATTCTGAATCTTAGATGGTTTAATTAAGTATCCATCAGATGCTTCACCACTAAGTAAATATTCAAAATAATGAAATTACTTCCAGGTGAACTTCTTAGGGGTAGAGTCTCAGTTTTTCAAGAGTTCTTGATGATTAAAGAGGCCACCAGTTTATTTCCTTCATTTAATTCCTGTGTTTTTTTTATATTACAAATATATATAGCATTTATATATAGTACCTACAAGAGTACTTGTCATATTCTCTGTAACTGTTTTTTTAATGACTATCTGTTGTACAAAGCTGGGAGCTCTTGATGGCATGAGACCTAGATTATTCATTGTAGCATCACTGTTGTTAAGGGTGCTCAGCACATGTGCTGCTTATTGCAAATCTGTTTAATAAACAACCTCTCCTTCCCTGCCCAGTTATTGTCCCCTTTAGAGAACCAAATACTCTTCTTCCTCTTCCTTTTTGCCCTTCTTTGATTTATGTCTCTTTAATCAAAAGCTGTTTTAAGGAAAAGAGGAACATGAAGAGTGATTTGATTCACTTCCTGATTTAGAACAGCTAATATCTTGGATTTATTTTTTCCAAAAATTAGTTTAATTTGGGGGGAGAGAGTGGCAATAAAAAAAAGGGTGCTATATATATTTTAACGAGACTGTGTGATAATTAGGGAAAAGATTTATAACATAAATGACAAAAATATTTCACTTGTTGATTACCAAAGACTCAAAGGTTTTTAGTGGCATTTCATTTCTAAAAGTGAAGTAACTTGTGTTATAGGAACGATTTAATTTTTGTTAGTCATATCTAAATTATGGATGACTTCTGAGGCCTTGGTTTGTATATAATTTTATATTTTAACTTAGTTGAAATAAATTTGTTATTTCATATCCTAGCATTGTGGAAAGTAACATAGCTTTGAACTCAAACAGCTTCAGATTCTATCCTAATACAGGTTTTATTATTTATTAGGTGGGTGACCTTGAACAAACTGTTTAATTTATCTAAACCTCGATTTCTTAACTTAAAAGTGGTATTATGTATTGTGTGCCTTTAAGAAGTTACTGGGAGGATAGAATGAGATGCGTAGGTAAAACATACTATATGCTTGCATTCTTTATATATCCCTCCCCTTCACCTCAAGGCTATAATTTCTCTGTTGTTTATCTTTGTCCTTTTGATCTGCTTCCTTTCTATGTGGTTATGAAGGTTGTGACAAGAATAATGGTTGACCCATGAAGGGAGAATCATAGGGAATTTGAGTGGAAACTGGCCAAGGAAAAAAGGACTCTTACTGCATAAAATTTCTGAAACATTGGTCCCTTAGGTAGTAATACATTTTCCAATTTTAAAAAGTAGTGGGGTTCTACATGCTATTGATACACGTAACAACTTGGATGAATGTCCAGGGAATTATTCTGAGAGGGAAAAAGAGCCAATCCCAAAAGTTTACCTACTGAGTGCTTTCATTTATATAACATTCTTGAAATGAAAGAATTTTGGAAATGGAAGATAGATTAGTGGTTGTCAAGGGCTAGGATAGGGGAGGGGAGCAGTGGTTATAAAAGTATAATATGAAGAATCCTCATGATGTTTGAACCATTCAGTATCTTGATTGTGGTGGTGGATACATGAACCTATACAGGTAATAAAATTAATACACAGAATTGAGTATAAATAAAGCTAGGGAAATAGGAGTAAGATTTGTAGATTTTATTAATATTAGTATCCTGGTTATGATTTTTATACTGTGGATTCACAAAGTGTCACCACTAGTGGAAACTGGACAGAGTATACATGTGATCTCTCTGTACTATTTTTTTTTTAATTTACTTATTATTTTTATTTGTCAACTTTTTATTTAAATTCTAGGTAGTTAACACGTAGTGTAATATTTCTATATTATTTCCTATAACTGTATGTGAATCTACAATTATCTCAATAAAAAATAGTTGGGTTCTATTTGGTAATATTTGGCTAAATGCGTATGTGAACTCTGTTATATAAACTTTTTGTATGTGAGAAAATAAAACATTAACAAAAGCAATATGTCCTTGCCACTCTAAATAATTTCCTCCCCACTGGGCATCTATATTCTAAGACACCCCTCTCCCGAGGGCATGTCCATCTGACTCCTTTGTTCCGTTGGCATAGACTTAATGCAGAGGAACATGGCAACTTGCAAGCTGTTACAATAGGGAACAGGAGATATTCCCAGGTGCCCAATTCTGTGGGGCAGCATCAGGCATGTTGCATGGAGTTTTTTCATTTATTTTTTTACCACAACCTGTAAAATAAGTACTGTTCTTGTCCCTGTCTTTCACATGAGCAAGCAGAGGAGCAGGATTTGAAATGTATTCATATGATTTTCCTCTTTATCATCCTAGGGAATTTGGGTTTTGCCCTTATTTTTTAAAAATTGTGGTAAACAAAAATTGTAAAATACACCAAACATAAAATTTTCCATCTTAACCATTTTTAAGTGTGTAGTGAAGTAATGTAAAGTATACTTACATAGTTATATGAACAGTCTCCATAAATTGTAAAAACCTATCTTGCAAAAATTGAAGTCTACCCATTAAACAGCAACTCCCTGTTTCTCATCATCAGACTTGATTTGTATGAATTTGAGTACTCTTGATATCTCTCATAAGTGTATTCATAAGATATTTGCCTTTTGTTACTGGATAATTTCACTTAGCATAATGTCTTCTAGTTTCACCCATACTGCAGCATATGTCAGAGTTTCCATTTTTTCGAAGGCTCATTAATATCCCATTGTATGAATATATGACATTTTGTTTTTCCACTCATCTATTGATGGACACTTGAGTTGCTTCTACCTTTTGGCCATTGTGAATAATGCTGTTCTGAACATGGGTCTACAAGTATCTCTTTGGGATCCTGCTTTCAATTCTTCTAGATATGTACCCAGAAGTGGGATTGCTGGATCATGGCATTGCCCTCATTTTGAAAACCATTTAGACACCAGCCATATTCCTGGGCATCTCTGTTCCATAACTTACTCCATTTGCCCCTCAATTGGAGATGAGAAGGTGGGAATTAACAGAGTTATGGTAGTCAGTTTAAGTGCAGACATGTTTTTTATTTTGTTTCGTTTTGTTTTTTAACAGTAGCTGCCTAACAGTAACTCCTAACCTAGGAGGTTGGTGAAAGAACTAGTAGAATTATATCATGTAAGATCATGTATTTGATTTTTAAAAGTCTTCTAGGAAAGATGTTATTGATTACAACTGTTGGGAATATTCCTGATGATTGTGCATGCCTCTTAAGAGGAAAACCTTTTCTGTTTCAGGTTGATACAAAAACTGAACCAGCAGACGATATTACAAGTTTCCTGTGGCAACTGGCATTGCTTGGCTCTTGCAGCTGGTAATGTAACATTGAAATATTATGCTAACATTATGTTAATTTGGGAAACATTTCTCTTTGCATCTATAGGTGATGTTATCTTACCAGACACCTTTAACTAACTGGTTAGGGTCTGTGCAGTGCTGTTGGACAGTGGCATTTCTCAGACAGCCTTTGTGCAGCTTTTCTCAGAGTGTGGACAATGAAGAAGGTGGTCATCAGTGCTCTCAGGGGAGGATGAGTAGGAGGAAGGACCCAACCTCAGTGCTCTTGAACATACAGAAGGTTGTTTTTTTGTAGCTACAGTCAAGCTACATTCTACTATCAAGCTTCTAAATAAGTGAAAAAGAAGGTGTTAGAGAAACCTAAGCCAGCAAATAATAATGCATTCCATGTTAGAATAAATTTGAGGGGAAGTTGGTACCAACATGTGCTTGATCCTCTGTGAGATAGTCCAGGTAGAAGCTGGACCTTATGAGCCCTGGGTTTCATGATCTTGGTGTAGTTGGAACTAGTTCAGCTTGTTTAGTGGATCTAAGCCTGGTAACTGGCCTATTCAAAACTGAATTGACGTAAACATTTAATTTTTTCTTTGCGTAAATGTTCATAGCCTTCAAAGGGCAGTAAGACTCAGTTTATCTCTCTGTTGTCATGACAAGTGGGAGTTTTGGTTTTGGCAGTCTTAATAGTATGAAGTGTCTGTCCCTCGCTCTCAGGAGAGTTTGGTGCGTTGAAGGGGAGCAACTAACAAATGACTCTGCTGGGCAACTATGTTGTTCTAATGAGGTTATTTTTGTGAATGGAACTTGTATCATTTCTCATAATACTAGTTATCCTGTTTTTATTTCAGATGGTCAGTTCTTCACCTGGGGAAAGAATAGCCATGGGCAGCTGGGCCTGGGGAAGGAGTTCCCCTCCCAGGCTAGCCCACAGAGGGTGAGGTCCCTGGAAGGCATCCCCCTGGCTCAGGTGGCTGCAGGAGGAGCTCATAGCTTTGCCCTGTCTCTCTCAGGAGCAGTTTTTGGCTGGGGGATGAATAATGCAGGGCAGCTAGGGCTCAGTGATGAAGAAGGTAAGCAAACTCTTTATATGTATCTCTTTCTCTCTTTTTTTTTTTTTTTCCCAAGCCCAGCTTATTTGTTTAACACATGCTTCTTGAGAGTCTACTATGTGCTGGACCCATGTTAGGTACTAAGGGTGCAACAGTGAACAAGAAAGATAATACCTTTGGCTTAGTGGAGATTGCATGCTAGTGGGCAGAAGTAAACAACAGACCAGTAAATATATAGTATGTCAGAGGGTTTGAGAGAAGAGTTAACCTGTTTTACATAAGGCTTCCTGGGAGGGTCTGCTTGATAAGATATTTGAGCAGACAGAGCCCTGGAGTCAAAGGGAACAGGGTGTATAGAGGCTGTGATGTGGGAAGATAGATGGTGTGCTCGAGTGAAATGAGAGGGGAGAAGAGTAGCAGAGCTGGAGATCAGAGACGCAGTATAGGCCCAGTGACGCAGGGCCCTATAAGGCAAAGGAAAGATTTTGGCTTCCCTCAGTGAAAGGGGAAGACACTGGAGGTTTTGAGGAGAAGAGTGATCTAATTTCACTTTGGCTATCACGGGTCCAGGGGAGGCTAGAAGACCAGTTTGGAGACAGTGGGAATAAAATTGGATTTTAATATACTTTGAAGGCGGAGCCAGTTGGTTTTGCACATTGTTGGGTGTGTGGTTTGAAATAAAAAGAGAACTAGAAAGATAAAGGTACCATTTATGGAATGAGGAAAACTGTGTGTGCGTGTGTGCGTGTGCATGTGTGTGTGTGTGTGGTGCATGTGGTGAGAGTGGGCAGAGTTGGAAAGTGTGGGGAAACCATGAGTTAGGTTTTAGATGTATTAAAAACGAGATGTCTGGGATGCCTGGGTGGCTCAGTCAAGTGTTAGACTCTTGATTTCGGCTCAGGTCATGATCTCATGGTTCTTGAGATCAAGCCTCACATCGGGCTTCATGCTGGTAGTGCAGAGCCTGCTTGAGATTCTCTCTCTCTCCCTCTTTCTCTCTGCCCCTTATCCCCTCAAAAATAAATAACCCTAAAAAAACATGGTATCTGCTAGACATTCCAGTGGACGTGTAGGCAGAAAGGAGAATATGTGAGTCAGGAATCCAGGGGGACCCAAAATTCATGTCAAGATAGCTGTGTTTGATATTTCATCTCAAAGACAAAATGGTAGTGACATTCTGATTTTTCTCTTATTTTAGATCGAGAGTCTCCTTGCCACGTGAAACTCTTACGAACCCAAAAAGTCGTCTATATTAGTTGTGGAGAAGAACACACAGCAGTCCTCACAAAAGTAAGGGACTCAGAGTGTTCTGGTTTGTTCTGTGATGCTTTCTTTGGTGCTAGATATGACACAGATGATTATTATTACTTGATTATTTTTGATAGCATTTTTTAGCATAGTGATGGTGTTTAAAAATAGTTCAATATAATCTTAAAATATATAGCAACATTTTTTGTTCCTGTAAAACAATTAAATATGTGAAAAATAAAGAGCAATGTACTTAATGTTTTAAAATTATCAACTTATTTCTTCTAAAACAGTTATATCTAGAGAGAATGAAAATGTATTTTTACATTGAACAAATACTGTTATAGATTCACTTTAGTAAAATGTGTTAGCATTTATTCAAGTACAGCAGGGAATAAAGTAGCTCACTCACCAAGGAGTTTGTGGAGCATTTAATTTATTATGTACGAATGATTGTGCAAAATCATGCCATGTCATCTACCTCTGTTTCTCCTTATTTTGTTTGCTTCCGAACACATCATTGTACTTTTAAACAACTTTCGAAATTTAAAGATGGTGCCTATTCCCTTGAGCAGTGCTGTCTTTGTTCCATAAAGATATAGTTTTAATTTCCTTTATTATTATTATTTTTTATTTAATGAACATACTAAAGATGTGATTTGGGTGAAGGATCATGTGAGTGTAGTGTTCTTGTACAGACTGCTGTGATAAGAATTTTGCATACAGAGATTTTTAGAGGAGTGTACTCAAACTCAGAGATACAGTGCGGTCATGTGGTATTTGTCCCTTGTTAGAGTGGAGGTGTGTTTACCTTTGGTGCTGGTTCCTGTGGGCAACTTGGACATGATTCCATGAACGATGAGGTTAATCCAAGAAGAGTTCTGGAGCTGATGGGCAGTGAAGTAACGCAGATTGCTTGTGGCCGGTGAGTGCTCCTCAGAGCTTCCTAGTGTCTATTAAGACCCAGAAATGAATTTTGTCTTTGTCGTGACCAAGCATATGGATCAGTATCTTAAGAGATCTTAACTGCGTACACACCTATGGGGAAAGTTTGGAGAGGGTCTAATCTGAGCAGTGTGTGACAAGGATGGGTTTGAGATGAGTGGATCAAGTTGGGAACATTAGGTTTCTTCTGGGATAAAGACTGGTAGGATAGGGGGGAAGACATGAAGAAAGGAAAGTGAGAGAGCCTCAAAGAACTTCTTGGAAATTTTGCCTGGTCCACCCTGCTTCTTCTCTGTCATCCCACAGGCCAAATACAGCAGGCCATGCAGCCTTTTCTAAGTCTTGCCCATCCTTCTTGTTGCCTAGAGTCTCAGAGAAGGGCAGCATTATGGAGAGCCAGCTGCTGCTTGCTTGCAAACAGTCACATGTAAATGTGGGGTAGGATTTCTTAGGGGCATCCCTAGGTATTGCTGTGCTCATATGTGGTGGTTAAAAGAGTCTGAGTGTTTTTCCCTATTAGTAGAAACTATGCTGGTAAGTTATTTTAAATTATTTTTCCCCAGACAACACACTCTAGCCTTCGTGCCTTCTTCTGGACTCATCTATGCATTCGGTTGTGGAGCAAGAGGTCAATTGGGAACGGGACACACTTGTAATGTTAAGTGCCCATCCCCTGTGAAAGGTTACTGGGCTGCCCATAGTGGCCAGCTTTCAGCCAGAGCTGGTAAGAGTGATTTTCATTGGAATTTAATGGTATTTTAAGTGATAAAAAATTTTTATAGAACACATATCTGTTTTTTACCTTGAAGTCTTTTGGAGGAAATAAATATGAGATATATTCTTTTAACATTGATCAACAAATACTTGAGTAGTTACTATGCATGAGGCCTTATAATTAAGATCCTAGAGATCTCGATTGAGATCAAGCAAAAAATGTTACTTTGGCCCTAAAGACCTTGGTGGTGGTGTATAAATTTTATTTATTATCATTGCTGATAATGAAAGTTACTGTTTATTGAATGCTTAACCAAGCTCCATTACTTAAGCTAAGCACCAAAAACAACCTTAAGAATTGGTGGTTATGATTCCTATGTTGGAGATGAGGAAATTGAGTCTTAAGGAGGTTAAGTAACTTGCCCAAGATTACATAGATTCTGGGGACAGGAATTAAACCCAGGTCTGCCTCATTCTAAAGCCTGTGCTCTTTATGCCTGTGCTGTGTTACCTTTACTTTTGCTACTCTGGCCATAACATGACATGATTTCTTTTTATGCCATTTTTTTTCTTCCCTTAAAAAAATAAGTTAAATAACATAACATCCATTTCATTGGAAATCCAAATAAGGCAGTCACTCTATATGAGTGGCTTGAAATAATAAATCCAGGGGCTGACATGGAGCCGGAGAGCCATTAAAAAGAAGTGTGATTTAATAATAACTTTGATTTTGAAGACTATAAAGTGACTTATGGCTTGATTAGGATTTTTAAAAAATGTTTATTTTTATTTATTTTGAGAGAGAGAAAGCAGTGAAAGGGGAGAGAGAGAGAGGGAGAGAGAGAGAGGATCCCAAGTAGGCTCCATGCTGTCAGCACAGAGCCCAATGAGGAGCTCAGTCTTAAAAACTGTGAGATCATGACCTGGGCTGAAATTAAGAGTTGGACGCTTAACCGGTGGAGCCATCCAAGTGCCCTGATTAGGATTTTATTTTTAAACAATAATAACCATAAGTTTTCTGCTGGTTTATAACTTCAGAGCAAGGACTGAGTCTTTTCCTTTTTGTAAATTTGACATATAGCACAAGGCCTGGCACAGACTTCTCAGTCAGTCAAGATGTATGGAATGAATATATGAGCATCTAAAAATGTAGTGGAACTTACAATATAAAATAAACAAAATTTGGTTTTGATGATGTTCCCCACAGTGAAGGAATGGCTAGTTGTCCTCTTCTCTGTCATTTGAGAATTTCTTTTACCCCAAGGCATTGTAGTCATGCTAGGAATGCATGTGTTTAAGAAATATACAAATTTTAAAAACTCAAGTGTTGTATCAATTAATTTGGAACCACAAATTCTTAAAGTTTCATTACGACCTAATTTATGTGATCATAAATTTGTGTTTGGATGTTTGCCAGGATGATTTTATAACGTTAAGTAGGTAAATTTCAATTCATTATGTAAATGCTGTGGTTTTAGGAACCTTCATGGTAATGTGGGAGCACAGAGGAAGGCATCAAGGAGTATTCCGGTTAGAGGAAGTTTGAGCTGTGTCTTAAAGGATGATTTGGAGTTAGCCAGGTAGAGGACTGTGAGGGAGTGGGCAGTGGTGAGTACCACGGAATCGCACAATTCCAGGAGCACCGTTGCAACTTCGCCCTAGGAGGCACCATCATGGAGAGTACAGTGTGCACGGGGGGTGGTGGTGGAAGGAAAAGATGTGGAGGTAGGGAATAGCGTGGTCTGTTAGCAGTGAAAGCAATGTGGTGGTATTGGAAAGTCACCGTGGATATGGTGTGATGGAAGATAAAGCAGGAAGTAGGAAATGGAGGTCCTTACATGACAAGCTTCATCCTGAAGGGGCTAGAGACCACCACACTCTGATGTTGGATTATTTCTTAGGCATGTTACCGTTGATAGTAGTGACTATTTAAAATTTCAGGTCAGTGGCATGAAAGATGAGAATGAAAAATAGAAACGAGGTCAGGATTAGCTGGCAGTTAGGGAGGGGGTGGAGGTAGGGTTGGAGTGGGGGGATACCATTTAAACATTTATTTTTAATCGAAGTAGAAACAGTTTTGGGCAGAGAGCCAGGCGAGAAGGTTTCTTCTCTGATATAAATAAAATGGATAGGAAACTAGTCTGAAGCGTATTTTGGAATATTAGAAAAGGGGATCATGGAAAAAGCTTAATTACTGAAAAATGTGCTGTTGAAAATTTTTTTTGACAGATCGCTTTAAATATCATATTGTTAAGCAGATCTTCTCTGGAGGAGACCAAACTTTCGTACTTTGCTCCAAATATGAGGTAAAATTTCTTTTCGCTCTTCTTTGGGGATGGAATAATGGTGAACCAATATTTATTGTTATAAACAATTACATGAGAGCAATGTTACTCTTTGTTTCTAACAATTTTATCTTATTAAGGTAAGCCAACTAGAACTTGAAGACATTCTCTCTATTTTGCTTCTGTGAAGTACCAATAACTTTCCTGGTATTTTAATCATAGGATTCTGGTTTATAATTTAAAATTATTTGTTTATGTCTGTATTCCAAAAGATATTTAAGGAGGTCCAGAGAGTTTGTAATAACTTTGTTATTATTTGACTTTCCATTTCTTCCCTGTTAAGTAGCAACAAATGCTAGGTATTTGAAAATTTAGTGGGTGTGTTTGATGTGATTGAGTATATGCAAAATATAAAAGAGATGATACAGTATTCAGATATCCTTTATCATTTATCATTTGCTCACAGCACCACACTAAAATTTCAGATTGTCTGCAATGTCAGTGTAGTGGGTAAGTCAGGAAGAATGACATTCCAGTATCTTTTCAGGGTTGAAGGGAGAAGAGAAAGTGGTCCAGTATCTATGACAGCTTTTAATTGATTCCGTTCTTCTTGGACAAGGGAAGTCATTCTGAAACCAGGGGCACAGATTTGTTTTCTGCCCTGCACTCCTTTCCTTATTTTTTTTTTTTTAATTTTTTTTTTCAACGTTTATTTATTTTTGGGACAGAGAGAGACAGAGCATGAACGGGGGAGGGGCAGAGAGAGAGGGAGACACAGAATTGGAAACAGGCTCCAGGCTCCGAGCCATCAGCCCAGAGCCTGACGCGGGGCTCGAACTCCCGGACCACGAGATCGTGACCTGGCTGAAGTCGGACGCTTAACCGACTGCGCCACCCAGGCGCCCCTCCTTTCCTTATTTTTGTGCTTTCTCTCCTCTCTTCTTCCTCGCCCACCCGCTTTTATTCAGGAAGCATGTACGGAGGACCAACCATGTATCGTGCATTGATTCTTATCCTCTCATGAAGAGCAGGGAAGGGTTACTCATGATGACAGAGGAATCAGAATTGGTTGGGGGAAAAGAGGAGCTGTGGAGACAAGGGCCCTATGAGTCCTGGAAATTCTCCCCATTCGACTGATACTTTGCCATCTTTAAATACACAATATTCTTGCCTTCTAGTCAGTATAATTCTATGATGTGGTAGAAGAGGTTGTGCTGGAGTCTGTGGCTTCAGGTTGGACAGTGGAAGTGGACAATTAGATATTTTGCAGGTCAGGAGCCTGGAGAAGGTTCTGTTTAGTGCTACCATCTGGGGTGATTTGGAACTGCTGTGTTAGACCTATTTTAGGCCTGGCTTCAGTGCTTCACAGAGAAATCTTGGAAAACTGAGATGCTTTTTTGTTTCTTCAAAATGTGAGTAAAGTGAAATATGAAAAGCACTAAATCTCTGCAGGATAATAATTTTTTGTCCATAAGTATTAGAGTTTGAAGTATTCATTTCCCTAGGAATTGACTTGAATAAAATTGTCCAACTTTAATTTTCCTGTGAAAGTTAACATAAAAACTTAGTTTTACTACTTTTATAAATACAGTATCTGATCTAAGTAGTTGGATTTAAAATTTATTGTACTTAACACTTTTGGGACTGGAAAACAAAACATTGATGAAAAGAATCTAAAATAATGTAAGGTTAAAGAAATAGGGCAGATTAAAGGTTAAACCACTGGTAAGAGGGGTATGCATTAAAAATGTAAGATAACAAAGAAGAAACTAAAAATAGACTATTATTTAGAAAGGTGTTGCTCTTTCTCTTTAAAACTGAAGCCTGTGCACTTCTACTTGAGCATAGATGTTTGTTTAGATACAGAGACTGATAAAATCATGTGTTTACCCTGTTACCATCACACTTGAAGAATCACTTAAAAGACCTAAGAGAAAAGCATCTGTGTAGTGACGGCCTCCATTTCTATAAACACAGCTTATTCAGTGAATGCTAGGTCTGAGGTAGAAGAAGGAAGGGGAGGAGTTGGGTATAGATACTGTTTTACTACCTTTGATTCCACGTCTTGGAAATTTGGTGAATGCAAACCATAGTCCCTTTTTTTCCTTTCTTGTTGTTCACTGGATAGGATTGAATAAGGAATGTTGGGATGTTAGGGTGCATGTGCACCTGTAGGTAACATAATTCTCTCTTTCCCAACAGTTATTCTCAACCTTGGTTGCCCATTGATATCAGCTAGGGGCCTTTTAAAAAACACTGATGCCTCTAGAGATTCTGATTTAATTGGTCTAGAGTGTGACTTGGCCATCAAGATTTTGAAAGCTCTCATGATCCAAAGTTGAGAAAAGGTGATCCTAGGTCAGTTTGTTTTTTCTTTTTGGCCTACGTATAATTAGAAGGCACAGAAAATTCATATTCTTTTCTTGAGTCTTCAAGTGATTCTGAGATTATACTTCATTCAGGACATCTGTAGTTTATTGGACATGCGATGAAGAATGAGAAAGTAGTTCCACGTGAAATGTTTTATTGTAAGTATATGTTAGAGTCTCTGTTCAGCTACCACTGTAAATGAGGAAAGTAATTAAAAATTAGATAACACCCGTGGTTTTAAGACTAGGGTGAAGAGGCAGTCTTGCATGTGTGTGTTCAAGTGTCTACTTTGTCTTATGATTTTTCTCTGTGTCATTCAAGATGAATTTGTTCTCTCTTAGATGTCTGTGGCCATTTTAATAAAATAATTATCAAGACCCAGATGATCAAAAACATTGTCAAACGTGTGATTTGTTATATGCCTTTCTCCTTTCTCCTTTCCCCTTATTATATAATATCTTACAACTATGGGGGAAGTAACAAAGAAAATTTACTTTGGAAGTTGTATTTTCATGTGTAGGTACAAAGGAGGAAAAAATAATTATGTTATGAATTGATGGATGAATGGTTTAATATAACCTTTTCCCTCTTTTCTAGTGACAGTTATGGAGGGTATAAAGCACTTTCAACTTTTTCTTAGTTCTAGATCAAGAATAGGTTTTGGGTAATATCAGTTGAATAAGATAAATTGTAGAAAACAAAAGTGCTTATTTTTTTTAAAATCTCACTGAAGAAAGGATGTATAATGCTTGTAGCATTTGGAATTGTCGAGGCCATTATTGACATGTCCTTTTTGGCACCTTCCTTACAAATGTATAACTATATACCTGGAACAAGAAATTAAGAGTCATTACGTTTTCATAGATTATTTGCAATATGGATTATAACTTAACTTTTTAATAATACATTTTGTTGGAGTTGTGTGACTAGTTATGGCAAATGATCAATACCTTAAAAGCCTTGATGTTACAGTGATTCAAAGCAGAGGGGAATGAAGTGTGGAAAAGCCATATTGGGTTTGTTTCTCTGGGAAACAGGCTGTGAGACTGAAATTTATGTTGAAACAGTCTTTCAGGGGAGTGTGGTAGGAAGGCATCTATTTAGGGATGAAGGAGGCAGCCCTGGGCCTGCAGGGAGAGACTGCAGATCTGTGTAACAGAGGCCTAAGCCAGTCTCCTCGGGAGCTCTGAAGTCAGGATGGCTCTTCAGCCAGTCCTGAGTGGAGGCAAGGAGGCTAAGCCTTTATACTACACCTCTACCTGCCCCTGGACGTTAGAGGGATGAAGCAGTGGCCAAGGGCAGTTCTCGGAGTGTAGCCCAGCTGGGAGCTGTTGGGAGCTTACGCTCTCAGCAGCTCAGGGAGTGTAGAGGGGGGTGTGGGCAGCACACCCCAGCTCCTGTGAACACAAGATTGAGAATATATGAGGAGAAAGAGAAAAGATCCAACCTACATAATTTCTCTTTTTTTACTGTTATATTTAATCCTCCAGAATTCTTCCCCTGCTGTTGACTTTAGGACGATGAACCAAGCACATTACACCAGTCTAATAAATGATGAAACCATAGCAGTTTGGAGACAAAAACTCTCAGAACACAACAATGCAAATACAATCAAGTATGTGGCTGCTTGTTTTCATTTTCATTTTTCCAGAGTACGTTGGAATCTTTTAGCTCAGTAATTTCCCCTACTTCCGTATTGAGGTTATGAATGGAGTTTTACATTTTAGGGAATCTTTTTATTGTTTTTGTTTTTCTGGCACGTATTTCTTGAGGATTTGGTGTCCTTAGCCCCAGATAACATAATAATTTTTGCCCCCATTCTCTCAGAGTGTGTCCCTTAACCTTACCTTATTCAGATCTTAAAAATCCTGACTGATGAAGGCATGGGTTGGCCTTTATGTTAAAAAAGCTCAGTTTTATGGTTTAACATCAAGAGTTTCTTCATATGTGGATCCCAAAGCATCCCAAAAGTAAGACAAATGTTAGCTTACCTAACCTGAATAATTTCTAGCATTTTCACATTCAGAATGATTAGTCGAGATGGTAATATAATGCCAAATTGAGAAAATAAAGTAAAAAGGATTGATGCCTTTTATCCAGTTTATTTTAAAGGGGAAATTTTTTTGTGCACCTTTTTATACATTTTCATTGACTTTCCTTAGTATTTTCATTTTTCTGCCATCTAATATTTGGGAATGAATGAATCATGTTCTGTGTACATTGTACACTGAAATGTGTGTATCTTCTTTATGACATAGAGTATAGTAGGGCAAATGACCAGGGCCCTAAACTTTGGGGTGCACCGGGATCATTGAGAATGCCCTTAAGCAGCTCATGGCGGGCCTCAGAATTTCTCTAACCTTAGGTGGGTCTGATGAGGAATTCAGGCTAGAAGGATGTGGGGGTGAGGGAAGGGGACTAGACTCATCATGAGAGGGGCAGGATGGATTCCGCTTTCCTGGGACCTTGACAGTTTACTAGTTCCCAGTTCTCTCATTTATAAAATGAGGGGATGAAAGAAGTTATCTCTAAAGACCATTCTTGACCCAGAAGTTATTGCAACCCCCTCCTTAACCATGTATTTGTTGTATTCCTTCCCTTTTCTATATACTAGATGAGAGGGTCCAAGACTCTTCACACGCAGTTTCATTCTGGGTCTTCAGACACTAACTATTTTCCCAGAGCCTCTGTTATCTAGGTAATAGGAATAAACACTCACTTCACTTATTTTCAGTTTCTTTCTCAGATAAGAAACAAAATAGAAGGCAGTGGTTGTTTACTTATTAATTTGCAAAGACAATTTCTGTGTTTGGGAGATAACAGCTCAACATCTCTTTTTTGATTATATTTTGTTTGTGTTGGGAGATGAGCTGGGGAGTATCTTAGTTGATGGCAGAAGGTTGTTCGAGATCATTATCAGGTACAAGAATTGTTCTTTCAGAAGCTTTGGTACTTTTGATTTTAACATGACTTATGGAAAACTTAAGTACTTGTCTATTTTGAGATGTGACACAATGTTTCTCTACAGCAAATGTACGTTTTCCAAGGCTTCATCTGGGTAAGAAAGAGCTGCTATTAATGAAACCCTGGAATAGATGACTAATCTATTATTGAGGCTTGAGTAACCATTTATTTGTAATTATTAAAGGCTTGCCTACCTTTTTCTTTCTGAGCAGTGGTGTTGTTCAGATATTATCTTCTGCAGCCTGTTGGAATGGAAGTTTTCTTGAAAAAAAGTAAGTGATTTAGAATCTTAAAAAAATACCCACATGTGATGCAAATACTCAGCAAAGGCAGTGAAAGACTTCTGTTCTCTTTGATGGTGGTTGGCCTTAATTCACTGATGATGATTTGTGCAAAACTTGGAATGCCTAATAATGATGAATGAGAGGGTGTCAGGAAGGGCAATGCTGATTCATGCCTGGTTGGCAAAGCAGCAGATTAGCATAGAGACTATCTCAGAAAGAGTTGGTGTAATCAATAGTAAGGTTTCTCAGGTTTTTCTAAAATGGTATCCCCACATGTGCACTGTATTTGTTCTTAAATTCTTAATTATTTAATCTCCTGGGTTTCATTGGTTTGCTTTCCCCATAGATTTTTCTTTTCTCAAAACCAGTGAGCTCAGGGGGTGTTCCAAGGAAGCTTCAGGAGTTCCTTGGACTTAGGGCTAGCCCAGTTCACCAGGAGATTATTCGGACTGAATTTCCAGGTAGTAAAATAGTGTTTCTTTGCTTGGCCTTATCCCTGCTGCAGGTATCCCCCTGAAGAACCTCATGCAGCAGAAGGGTTTTGTCACGGGTTTTGATCTTTGGGGACCCCAATTCTCGACCATCTCTCAATCCTTTTTGTCAGTGACCAGGCAAATGAAATCCCAAGAAGAACTTAGAATTCAGTTCTGTATGTGAATCCCAGTCCCTCCCCCACCAAAAAATGATGTCCCTAACTGGGTTGCAAGAGGTCATCTCAGAAACTTTTCTTCTGTTACAGCTAGAGATTGCCAAGTCATTTGTTTGTATCATTAGGGCAGCTGGAATGAGCTCATCCAGTTTATTTCAGCTTTAATATTTAGCTTTTTCCTTTAGGGAAAAGTCTTCAGGATTGTGCTGATGTTGGTTTTTTAGAAGTGGTTTTCCACCAGGCTGATTTATCTTCTAAGAGGACATTTGGCAATGTCCGGTGACATTTTTTGGTTGTTACAATGGGGGAGGGTATACTACTGGCATCTAGTGGGCCAAGACCAAGGATGCTGCTAAGCACCTCACAATCCTGTCCACCCAACAAAGAATTATTTGATCCCAAAAGTCAATAGCACCAAGGTTGAGAAACCTTGTTCTAGAAGGACAGCTTTTATGAAGGTTGGGAGTGGCTCTTCACCAGACAAGGTTATTCATCCTTAGGATCATGAATTCCATAGAGAGGTGGATAAGGCCTTTATTTTTTTAACTGACAACTGTACTATTTCAGGATTTCTGCTTATATAGCTTATGAACAATGCCTCACAGGAAACTGATTGAAGTAAAAGACCACTTTTGCAAAGAATAAATACATTTAGATAAAATGTTTTATTTTTTCTTAATAGTGTGACAGAAAGTACCTCTAAGCATATAGAAGGTTACATATAGGACACCAGAATTAATTTCTGTGTTTGGGGTAGATCTATTTTTAGAGCAATAACAACAAAGGACCCAACAAACAAAGCCCAAGCATCTCTTGATTTGACCATTTAGGTTTCAATGCATATGTTGTTGTTTTTTTAATGTTAGAAACTCTCTGTTTTTATAAGTTACAGCATTGCTGTCAGATAGTGTTAAAACTATTAGATGTGTCCATTACCCATCAACAGAAGTCTATTTTGCAAATAGAAAGTTATTTTGTAATTAATAGATTGGGTATATTCAAGAGTGGGAATTTAAAAGAGACATTCTAAGTCTCAAAAAGGCTATGACTTTATATAAAGTTAGGAAAAACGATTAGTTGCTAGGAAGTTAAAAACAGTATCAGTGAAATTAGTCCTTAGGTGTATGTAATTGTATCCCTTGTGTAAGACGTTAACTTTGTATTTGTTGTGGATTTGATTTTTTTAACACTTTATTGAGAAAAGTTTTAAACAAGGAGTTTTGTTCTACCTGCCATTTGTTGATGATTGGGCCAGTTTGCACAGGGGATGTTTTTGCACCTAGGCACAGCATCTCTACATCTAGTTCAGTGTACCATAATTACAGAGAAAGGCAAACACACAAGAGTAAATCATGGAAATAACACTCTGCTTATAAGTTTCAAGATAATCTCAAGCCGAAATGATGACTTGCTTGTACTTTGAATTGAAGGAAAAAAACACTTGAAAACTTTAAGATCATCTTGGAAAAGGGGTTCCATCCAGAGCTTAATTCTGTTGGGCTTCCTTAAAGTGTAATATTTTTACACAGCTTGTCTGCTGGGTCAAATTTAAATCTGATCGGTATGGATAGACTATTTTGTCTCCCTACTTCTAATTCCCAACAGAGTGTTTGCTTTGTTTTTCTTTTATTAACACACATTTGAAATTTTTGTTTAGAATTGATGAACATTTTAAAACAAGTCCCAAAATCCCTGGGATTGACCTGAACTCAACGAGGGTGTTATTTGAGAAGTTAATGAGCTCCCAGCACTCCATGATTCTAGAGCAGGTAAGTTCTGTACATTTGCAGAATTTATTCTTTTTTTAATTTTTTTAAATGTTTTTTATTTTTGAGAGAGCACAAATAGGGGAGGGGCAGAGAAAGGGGGACAGAGGATCTGAAGTGGGCTCTGTGCTGATAGGCTGACAACATTGAGCCCATCATGGGGCTCAAACTCATGAACCACAAGATCATAACCTGAGTGAAAGTCTGACACTCAACCAACTTGAGCCACCCAGGCACTCCTGCAGAGTATATTCTTCTTTTTTATTTTTTTTTAATGTTTATTTATTTTTGAGAGAGAGAGAGTATGTACATGAATGAGCCGGGGTGGGGCAGAGAGAGAGGGAGACATAGAATCCTAACAGGCTCCAGGCTCTGAGCTGTCAGCACAGAGCCTGACAAGGGACTTGAACCCACGAACTGTGAGATCATGACCTGAGCCAAAGTTGGATGCTTAACCAACTGAGCCACCCAGCGCCCTCAGAGTATATTCTTAAAAATGCATTTTTGTATTGCAATAATTCAACTTTAAAGAGAAACAAAAGAGTGTAAGATAAGAAGGCATAAAGCTTGTATAAATCTTAATTCTACAATATTCACTTCGGGAATTTGACCTACCTTGAGCTTTCTTTTTAGCTTAAATCTTTTGAAGGAAATGCCCTTCCAGAGAAGTCTGCACAGGTGGAGATGTTTGACTTTTCATTCCATTGGTGTATCTCCTAAGCACCACTAGTGCCTGGCTCATGTTGATTCTCTGTGCATACCGACTGAGTGGGAGTTGAGAGTCTATCGAAAAGCTTATGAATTTAGAGATCAGGTAACTAGATCTCAACAATGTTTGAATTTCTCAGTATTCTTTTCTCTCATACAGATCTTAAACAGCTTTGAAAGTTGCCTGATTCCTCAGTTGTCAAGTTCACCACCAGATGTTGAAGCCATGAGAATCTATTTAATACTACCTGAGTTCCCCCTGCTCCAGGATTCCAAGTATTACATAACATTGACTATTCCCCTGGCAATGGCCATTCTGCGGTTGGATACAAACCCCAGCAAAGTATTAGGTGAATTTGCTAAAATCAATACCAGTGGTTTTGTATTTTTTATTTCATTGGTGTGACCACTGGCTCTCAGTGGACTGAGATCTGAGAATCTATTTGTTGCCATTTAATATCCTTAACATTCAAACCTTTCTTTCTTTGCTGTTGTCTTCTAACTGGCCATATTTGCAGTATGAGCAAATCGAACCATCATTTAGGTTATTTGAAATGATTCATGCCAGACTCGTCTTGATTTTTAAATATTCACGAAGTTAGATTAACTTTAAACTATTTTTTCACCTCCTACATTTGCTAGTAGTTAATAGTGCCTCAAGAATTAGTGTCTATCTGTTGCTCTTTCTCCTATACCTAATTTAGGGGGTGGGAGTGAAATGAATAGTTTGGTGTGATGCACAGGTCTCCAAAAGAGGAGAGGAAGAAAATGACCTAGTGGAGACTTACCAAATGTTTGTTCTGTTTTTCTTTTTTAGGACAGTTGAGTCCACACTGATTTTTGCAGGCTACGGACACTTTGCTGAGATAAGAACCTTCCGTTCCTCAGTGAATTGGAGAGTGTCTCATGGAAGTAGCGCCTGAGATGTTTTTATTAATCAAGTGCAGAAAGTCTGTCACCTGGGTTTTTCCCTTTTTTTTTTTTTTCCTGGTAAATTTTTTAGGTGTTCATTGCAACTCAGTAACTTCTGTGTTCCAAATGGACTAGGATGTTACTTGAGTGTGTCTCCCCATAAGTAAAGAGACCTGTGTTCCTGAGGATGGAATACTGGCTTTTCCATACTGCTTCTACCTTTGCAGAAGATATAAAAACAAAGAATAATGGAAGCACTAGTAATATGTTAGTCCTTAGTTTTGTTTTTTTAAGATCAAAGCCCTTCGTGGCCTATCTTTTCAGGTGTTCTAATAGGCTATGAAGTAGAGAGATGGCAATCTCTGAAGGAATTTTACCTGACGTTGAGGGTTTTTTTTTTATTTTAATTTTAATTTTTTCAGGTAGGACAGTACAAAGAGATCAGAGTTGTTTAGTTTTACACTTGTTTTTAACTTCTAATGAAAGAAATTTAAATTTAAAAGAATATCTCAGAGTGTGGAAAACTCTGTAGGTACCTATTCACACAAATTCACGATTATCAATATTTGGCTCTTTTTGTTTTCTATGTTCCCCTTACCACCACCTTTTTACTTTTGCTGAAATATTTTTTAAAAATCTTAGACATCATGTCATCTCATCCTTTAAGTATTTCAGTATGGCTGAATTTATTTCTGACAATGTAGAAACCAATGGTCTAGCCTTCTTGTCTGGTTATGAGAAAGCACAGTTTGGGGAGAAACAGAAACAGTAGTTTTACAACTAATGAAGCCTCTTGATGGGAAGGCATGGCTTCCATACTGCTGCTGCTTCTGGGGTGTGTCGTCCTATGCATCCCTGGTACAGGATGTAGGTGGAGGCAGAGTTGAGGGCAGCAAAGATGATGATATCTGAATGCTCCTACCTGCAACATGTGTCTTAACATCTTGTCCACATGGATCTTTGGAACTGAATGTTTAGCTTGGCCTTCTGAATGAGTCTTTGAGAAAAAAAATCAGATCAAGCTTTACAAAAAAAGCTCTAGGGGGTTCTTGTGCTCTCCAGAAATGCTTTAATGGATTCTTTTTAAAGTCAGTTTTGGGAAACTGCATTTTAGACTAATGTTTATTTTTTAGCCGGAGCAGTTTTTAGCTAGTAGGCAGAAGACATAAATAATTGATCAAAAATACATGCTGAAACATGTCTTTTCTTTCTTTCTAAAGATAACTGGTGGTCTCAGGTATGCCCAAAATATTTCATGAAGCTGGTAAACCTCTATAAAGGTGCAGTCGTGTACCTACTGAGAGGAAGAAAGACATTCTTAATTCCCGTACTGTTTAACAATTATATTACAGCAGCTCTCAAGCTCTTGGAGAAGTTGTATAAGGTGAGTATAGAGAGGAGCCAGTGGGGAGAGGGGTGAATAGATGGTAGGCTCAAATGTCCTACTGAGGTAGTCTGTGGAAAGCCATTTTCCAGTTGTTTGGGTTTTAATTGTCCTCATTTGGTTCTTCATCAGGTAAATCTTAAAGTGAAGCATGTTGAATATGATACATTTTACATTCCTGAGATTTCCAATCTTGTGGACATTCAGGAAGACTACCTCATGTGGTTCTTGCATCAAGCAGGCATGGTAAGAATTCATCTAAAGCATATTCTTAAAGCTTTAGTCTTTTCTCAGAGTACAAATAAGGACAAGAAAAGCCCAATCTGAGCTGTACAATTTGTCCTTGACTTTGGTGTTAATGTCACAGTGTTTTGGCTGGCTTTGCATTCTTGAAACTTTTGAAGTGTTTGAGATATCATAAATGGCCAATAAGGAGTCATAAATGGGTGATCAGCCAGAATGGTACAAACTTTAATTAGTTGCCAACATTTTAAAAATCAAGGTATCTAAAGTAGTCACAGTTTTAGAAGCAGAAAGTAGCCTGGTGGTTACTGGGACCTGGGGGAAGGAAAATGGAGAGTTGTTTAATAGGTAGAGAGCTTCAGTTTTGCAAGATGAAAAAGTTCTGGAGATCTGCATAATAATGTCAATATAGTTAACACTACTGAGTTGTACACTGAAAAGTGATAAAGATGGCAAACTTTATGTTACGTGTCTCTTACCATAAAAAAGTCAAGATACGTAAAATGAATTTCTAGTTTTTCTTGGAACTTAGAAGATCTGGCAACATGACCTGTCCTCCCAGATGGTACCAGTTGGCTAGAGTTCAATAGTAGCTCTTTAGATGAGGCTTATATGTGCCACAGTCCACACTGTCACTAGATTTTGACATTGAGGAACGGATCATTTGCTAATTACCATCTTCCAGTAGCTAGCTTACTTCAGTTGTCTTATGTCAGTGCCTGAACCCGGTAGGCCACCTCTGATTTGGGATTATGGGTGTGAAGATGTCACATATCCCCGACCTAGCTCTCAGCATATGTTAGATGAGCCATCCAAGGGACTGAAGATTCCTGCCTGTCACCATGGCTCTGCAAGAGCTGCTCAGTTTGATTGCAGACTGGCTTGGGACCTATGCAAGGCTTTTTAGGACCTCCCATCTGTGGAGTATGTATACATTTGAGTTAGGTCAGAAAACAGAATGATAATTTGGCCACCATATTTAGTGAAGTCATGTGTAGCAGATACATTTGGTGTGAATCCTGGCCAGTTTAACAGATACATCACTACATTGAGGCAGTATTTTCCCTGTAGAGTTTTTGGAGGTCAGTAGTGCAGTAGTGGTTTCTAATAACAAGGAGTATAAGGTTTATTTAACTAAGAAAGATTATTTGCTTTGTCAAATAATAGATGATCAGTGCTAGACACAGTAATGTGTTTTTAATAAGCTTTTATTATAACCTTGACCTTGAAAAAACAAAATACTTTTCAATAAAAATGGGTTAGAATCTTCTAAATGGGTTTACATGGGAAATATAACGTGCAGGCTAGCAATGAACTCTTGCTTTCACATGCTAATTTAGAAATTGTAAAAAGAAGCTTTTCTGTTTTATCAACTTGCAAGTAGCTAGTCATGGCAAAATAAAATGTTAAGAGCTGAAATAAGCTTTATGAATTATTTAGGCTGTTTTGTTTGTAGGTGAGGAAATGGAGGCCCACAGAAGTTCAACAATTTTCCCACCAATTTAGTTAGTTTCATAAAAGCCAATTCTTCTGACTTTGAATCTGCCCTTTCTGTGACTGGATGCTGAATAAAATACTTCTAATGAACCCTAATTCTTTTTGACGCTGAAAAAGAAGTTGCTGGTGTTAGAAATCTGGATTATCATGATTGAAGTCTGTGAATGGAGGTACTTAAGTGGGCAACTTTTACAAATTTTTTTTTGTTTTAATTTTTTTTTTAATGTTTATTTATCTTTGAGAAAGAGAGAGCATGTGAGCAGGGGAGGGGCAGAGAGAGAGACACACACACACAGAATCTGGAGCAGGCTCCAGGCTTTGCGCTGTCAGCACAGAGCCCAATGCAGGGCCTAAACTCATGAACTGTGATATGACCTGAGCTGAAGTCGGACACTTAACCAACTGAGCCACCCAGGCGCCCCTACAACTTTTTTAAAGTTTATTTATTTATTTTGAGTGAGAGAGAGAGAACTAGTGGGGGAGGGGTAGAAAGAGGGAGAGACAGAATCCCAAGCAGGCCCCTGCTGTCAGTGCAGAGTCCGATGTGGGGTCAGTCTCATAAACCATGAGATCATGACCTGAGCTGAGATCCAGAGTTGGATGCTTAACCAACTGAGCCACCCAGACGCCCCTACAGCTTTTTTACGTTTTTTCTCTTAACATATGATAAGCACATATAGGTCTTGAATACCAGATGCTCATCTCTTCTTTAGTATTGCAGGTAGTTATTACAGAAAGGTAGAAAATTAGTAGGTCAAATTATAGTGTGGCCTTTTGCGATTTCTGTGGATTTTTCTTTTATTGTATAAGGTATAGTATTATTAGAAATTGAAGTTTAAATTTCGTGCTGTCTTGCGTTTTAATCTAGAATGCTAAAGCTATTTTGTACGTAAATTTATTTTATTTTATTAATTTTTTTTTTAATTAAGTAGTCTCCATGCCCAACATGGGGCTTAAACTCATGATCCTGGGATCAAGAGTCACATGCTCTATGGACTGAACTAGCCAGGCACCCCTGTTTCATACATAAATTTATATACTTTTTAAATTACTTTCATTAAAATTTTTTTAATGTTTATTTTTGAGAGAGAGAGAGCGAGAGACTGTGACCGGGGGAGAGGCAGAGAGAGAGGGAGACACAGAATCTGAAGCAGGCTCCAGGCTCTGTCAGCAAAGAGTCCAGTGTGGGGCTTGAACCTGGACTGTGAGATCATGACCTGAAGTCGGATGCTTAATAGACTGAGCCAACCAGGCACCCGTGTTTTATTATTATTATTAATTTTTAATGTTTATTTTTGAGAGAGAGAGACAGACAGACAGATAATGTGTGAGCAGGGGAGGGACAGAGAAAGGGAGACATAGAATCCAAGGCAGGCTCCAGGCTCAGCCATCAGCACAGAGCCCAACACGGGGTTCAAACTCATGAGCTGTGAGATCATGACCTGAGCCAAAGTTGGTCACCCAACTGACTGCGCCATCCAGGTGCCCCTTATTATTTTTAAAATATTTTATTTATTTTTGAGAGAGAGAGCGAGCACGAGTGGGGCAGGGGCAGAGAGAGAGAAGGGGAGACAGAGGATCTGAAGTGGGCTCCACACTGACAGCAGTGAGCCCATGTGGGGCTCGAACTCATGAACCACAAGATCATGACCTGAACCAAAGTCAGATACTCAAGTGACTGAGCCACCCAGGTGCCCCTTAAGTTACTTTTAATTGATGGTAATGAATAATAAGTGGATTTTCCCTCACCTTTATTGATGAATACTTGACAAATAAAATTATATGTTTTTAAAGTATACAATGTGATTATTTTTGATATGCATTATGAAATGATTGCCAAGATCAAGTTACTTAACGTATCGATCACATACCTAACTCATTTTGTTTGCTTTTGTGTGTGTATGTGTGTGTGGTGAGAATGTTTAAGATCTACTCTCAGCAGATTTCAAGGATGTATAAGTAGACCTTCATACGGGTCGGCTCCTTCTTTTGACCAAATACCCTTTCTTCCTTTGCCTTCTTTAGACCTGGCACTGTGGTCCTCCCCTGGAACGAGGAGGGTCTTACGGACCGTTAACTCTGGCCTTGGCTCTGGTTCCTAACTGGGGCAGTTCTGGGTTTCTTTCCAGCCAGCCCACCTACCTGAGAGGATGGTGACCTTGCTCTCATTATAACTGCTCTCCTTCTGCAGAAGAGACATGGGCCTACTTCCCAAACTGGGCTCTTTCAGGGGTGAAGGGGTCAGGCAAAGGGTGATGGGAGGGACCAGGCCTGCAGAGGTGGATCTAGAGGTGCCTGGGAGGGCTTGCAGGGAGGGGCAGCAGGGTAGTCAGAGATGTGGAGCCAGGACCTGCAGACAGAGCTCCTGATTGATGTCTGAAATAACTATGCTGTCCTAACAGAAACACCAGTATTGAAGTATTTACAGCTAGGATGCCATAATGCCAGCAACTGTTTTTATAGTCACTGTGGTCACTTCTCTCCCAGTCCTTTTTACAGTTGAAGTGTTCAAAGCTTTATCTTGCTTTTTAAAATTTTTTTTTTTTCAACGTTTATTTATTTTTGGGACAGAGAGAGACAGAGCATGAACGGGGGAGGGGCAGAGAGAGAGGGAGACACAGAATCGGAAACAGGCTCCAGGCTCCGAGCCATCAGCCCAGAGCCTGACGCGGGGCTCGAACTCACGGACCGCGAGATCGTGACCTGGCTGAAGTCGGACGCTTAACCGACTGCGCCACCCAGGCGCCCCTATAAGCTTTATCTTGCTTTTATAGGCCAACACATGTTAAAGATCTTTCTTATCCTTGAGAATAAGCAAATAATGCTTAAATAATCTCTTCTGAGAGGAAGATTAGAAAATTCTGAATATTGCCACCAGTTGTAAAATAAACCTGCTTCCTTAGGCTGCTCATACTTTTTTCAGGTACCTAGACTAGAAGATCATTTTGTGGAGTGCTGTTTGATGGTATATGGGCTTTAAAAAATTTTAGTGATTTCAGTTCCTAAATACAAAGTAATTAGATATGTAGGGATGAGAATGAAATTAGCCTGGATTATATATGTGTGATTCCATACCTTGTCTCACTGGACTGGAATCATCTCTCCAGTTCGGGTTTCTCAGTCTAGGGAAATGTTCCAAGATCCCTAAAGGAACCTAGTTCTAAAGAATTAACAGGATGGATTTTAATTAAAATTGCTGTTAAATTATTTCATTGAAATACAAACAAACACAAAAGGAGCTAGTTATATACTTCTTATTCAATAGCCTTTAAACAGGTATAGAACCAAACCATATCTTACAAATTAAATAAAAACCTGTAAAATCAAAATGCAGATGAGCCTCATGATTAAATGGAACAGCAAAAACGTCTTACTGAAACCAAACCCCAGTTGCATTGTGGAGAGGAACTGCACACTGTCAGGCCTGGGTGCTTGAGTTCCCAGGCCTGTCAGCCCTGAGATGACTCAGCTCTATTCTCTTTTCAGCTGCTATTAAACCTTCCTTCATGCAGCGGGCCAAGACTGTTCTGGCCTTTTCCTGGGCACAAATGCATCACTTACAAAGGAAGACTGCTTTTCTTCTTTTTCATTCCCCTTGGACAATTAAGTATATGATACCAGTGCGATCTTTAAAATAAATGAAAATTACTATAAGGAAGTTGTTGAGAATGCATCTTCATTAATTTTGTTTAAGGATATCATTTTAAAGAACCCACAGAATTTTTAAAAATTAATGGAGCACTCTCAGATCTCTGAGAATAAGACTGCAGTTTTCTGTTCTAGAAATACTGGTACAGATCAACAGGATATATATTGTTGATGTTTTTGTTTCTATTAAATCAATAAATAATGTTTGTTATATAACCTGACAACCTTCAGGAAAAAGATTTCCTTTTTTTCCCTTGGTAAACGAAATGGTGACAGACCTTGTAGATAGGCTTCATTTGTGGTTTTAAAAAATTTATTATTATTCCCTTGCTCAAAATTTCATTTAGATTTATTCACATATTGATGAAATATCTTCTGTAGAACAAGCACTAATTCACATGTTGTGTTAGGGACAGCTTTCTAAATATTTGTTTTCTTCTAAGAGAAGCAACTCTGTGTGTGTGTGTGTGTGTGTGTGTGTGTGTGTGTATGTAAGAAGGAGATGTAACATGCTGACAAAATGCAATCTGCAATATCCACTTTACCCAACAAAATTAATCTCTGAAATCAAGGTTGTAAAGCTCCCGTTTTAGAATTAGATTTCTTATAAAAGAGAATTCTTTTAATGCTGTGAATTGTGGAGTCAGTGAATGGTCTTTAAAGGTCTTTAAAATTTTTTATAATTGTTTTTGTATTTTTTTCTCAGTTTATACCCATCAAAACATGTGGTATGTTCTATCAAAAATCGAGTCAGCCATTCAAATGGTGTTAGCTCTCTCCATGGCCAAATAGATAGGTTATATGATTTGTTGTTTGTATTTTACACTTTCAGGGAGTAGAAAATTCAGGTTTTGCAATCTAAGTAACAGACTTTTTATTTTTCTTTATACAGAAGGCTAGACCATCTATAATACAGGTAAATGATCCTTTTTCATTTACTTATATATTTATCCAGCACTGTTCTCTGTGGAGCACTGTAATATTGCCAATAATATGTTTTATTCTAGGATACTGTAACACTTTGTTCCTACCCTTTCATCTTTGATGCCCAAGCCAAGACCAAAATGTTACAGACTGATGCTGAACTACAGATGCAGGTATCATATTTAAAAAATTATTTCCTCTTCTTACTGTGTTTTGTTTATCCAAAGCATTCAATTGTAACTTTAACTTAACAGGAGAGAGTGTATTTAGATGAGGGGCAATTATAACTTTTTAGAACTATTTAAATTTTTTCAGCAATTTTATGTTGAATGTAACACATATACATGAATGCATGTTTACCTGGATCAGGGGTTGACAAGCCTTCTCATAAAGGGCCACATAGGAAATATTTTAGTCTTTGTGGGCCATATAGTCTGTCTCAACTATTCAACTATCTGTGTGGTAGCACAGAAAGTGTGACGGACAGTAAGTAAATGAATGAGCATGACATTATGCCTATCAAATGTTCTGTATACTGAAATTTGAATTTTATATAATTTTCACATGTGAAATATTCTTTTTTTTTTTCATTTTTTTTCCAGTCATTTAAAAATGAAAAAAAATTGTTATTTCAAGAGCTGTACAAAAACAGGCAGCAAGCTGGATTTGGTCTGCAGGCCGTCGTTTGCTGCCCTTGGTAGAGACAGAGTGATAATTAAATGGAGCTTGGTAATTCTTTATTGAATAAAAACTTAAGTTACAGAGATTTAATTTATTTATTAATTTAAATACACATTTTTATTATAAAATAGAATTGATTTTGAGAAGTCTACAAAGACATTTTGTGAATTAGCAATTCAGATCTACCTTCCTACTGTTGGTAGATCTATTACTCCGTTCATCCCTCTCTTTCTCTCCATCTGTCTTTTTCTTGCTTTCTGTGTGTATCTGTATATAAGTATCTGTTTTCACAGTGACTTATCCATGTTATTGTCAATGTAAAGGTTTTCCAGAGAAAGTGGACAGTTTCAAAGAATAAAAACCATTTAACAAGTGGTTCTTAGGTTTCTTTTCCTGCTATTTTGAGAGTCATGGTTTTTACCAACTCTCCATCATGTTTCTTGTACTCTGATGATTATTTCAGTCTTAATTAGCTGGTCTCAGTCATTTTCATGGAACTGGTTATGGGTCATATGCTTCATCTGTTTCATTTAATTTCTTTTGGTTCAGATTAGAAAGATTTGTGTGTTTTGTAAACATGAGCAACTTGGAAAATCAGAAATAACAAAACGGAGATGCAATCAGCCTGCTCCCCACCACCCCAGGTCCAAAGGCACAGCCGGCTGCGGTCTGCACTTACAAAGACACTGAGTAATTGTGTTCTTCGATGTGATGTTCCAGGTGGCAGTCAACGGAGCCAACCTGCAGAATGTCTTCATGCTTCTCACCTTGGAGCCTCTGCTGGCCAGAAGCCCCTTCCTGGTCCTTCACGTTCGCAGGAACAATCTTGTTGGAGATGCCCTAAGAGAGCTGAGCATTCATTCCGACATTGATTTGAAAAAGCCTCTCAAAGTGAGCCCTTCATTCTATTCCTCTAAATGACTTCCAAGGTTTTCTTTAAACAGGGGTGATGAAACAGCAGAGGTCTTATCATTAAAATTATGGAGTACAGCCATTCTTAAGGTCTTTCATTCATTTTGCAATCATTTAATCACCTCCTTTTGTCAAATCAAACAGAATATCTCAACATAACATCAGATAAGGATGCCAGAGGATTACTTGAGGGATTATAGGGCTTTCTTTGTCCGTTCTCTTCAGTGACCCTGCTCCAACTCTACCAGAAACAAGCAAACTAGCAAAACTAAAGCTTCAACTAGGTAAAACTGTCAAGTCAGCATCTAGCTTTGGTTGTCAAAGATTGGAGAGAAAGAAGGAAAAAGGTAGAATAAAAAGGAGTGAAATTGTCTGGGAAGCTGTTGACCTATCATGAGTGCTCTTAGTACCCTGAAGTTATTGAATTACTGTTTTTTCTTTCCTCATGGACTATGCATGTTTGTTACCACTTATTATATTCCCAGGGCTTAACACAATTCTTGGTTACATAGTAGGTGTTTGATTAGTATTTAATGAATTATTTGAAGTTGTTTTAAATCATTTATCTTTCCCTTCAGATGATTTCCAGATCTCCATTGCCATTCCTATTTCCAATTTCCAAAAGGCAGTAGGCAAGAGACTGATGGTCTTCATGCTATTGTCACCCTTTCAGAACATACCATGAGTAACATCAGTCTGCCTGGGAATTCTTCCTGGAACTTATGGGTTAGATTTTTGATATTGCAAAGGCGGGGGGGGGGGGGGGGGGGGTTGTCCCTTTGCCCCTGTTTTCAATTAGTAATTCAGATGAGACACTTGTTGCTTTGTAGCATGTCTGAGTTAAATCTTCTGCTGGCATACATAGAATCGGGGTCCTAGTGTCTGTCTCTACCTTTTCTTTTGTCCTACTCTTGGCAACCTTGAACTCACCCACAAGGGTACACTTTCTCAAATGCTATTTTTAGCTCTGTTTCTGAGCCCTTGCCTGTACAATGGAGATGATAATAGTAATGGCTATGCATCAGACTGTTCTGAGGATTAGGTTAATAGAGTTTAAGTGCTGGCATGTAACAAACTCTCAATGAATCTCATTTGTTGGTTTGCTGCAGTTTTTACTGTGATGGTCATTGTGGGTCCAGGATGCCCCATGTAGATCTGTTTATAGCCTCTCACAGAACCCAGGTCTGTGCTTCCTTAGAATGCCCTCCTCACTTCCATAAGCATCAGTTACTGCAGGAGCCCCACTGAGAAAGATTTTTTCCAGAAAGTGTTCCTTTATCCAAATTAATCATTGCTTTTCTCTGTGTGCCAGAACATTTACCTCTCAGTATATTTGACTCTTTGAAAATAAAATGTGTTCTCATTTGATTATTTTATATTTGCCTCACTGCCCCAAATAGATGGTAAACTTTCCATGGACATATGGTAAACTTCTGACTTCCTTTGTATCCCTTGGAGTACCTAGGAAAAATTTTGTGTGTAAGTGCCTTGTTACTAATAAGTAGATACACCTTGCAGTGTTCATTGTGTCAATGTATTGTCTGTTATATATCCCTTCCTTTGTCCTGACTTTGGAAGGAGTTTGCTTTAAAAAAAAAAGATAAAACATCAAAGAGTTCCCTGAAGTATTAATTCTGCTTTCATTATTTTAAGGTAATCTTTGATGGCGAAGAAGCAGTGGATGCTGGCGGTGTCACAAAGGAGTTCTTTCTTTTACTGTTAAAAGAACTTTTGAATCCTATCTACGGAATGTTTACCTACTATCAGGATTCAAATCTCTTGTGGTTTTCAGATACTGTAAGTTAGTGATATTGCAGTTAAACAGATGGATTGAATTAAACTTTTCTTTTTGTGGTCAGACCGATCTCCTGACTTCTGACTTTGCCAAGGGGAGCATAACAAAGATAATTTAAACAATCCAATAGCGTATCTAGTCTTCATATTTCACTTGTTGCCAAGATCTCATGTTTTGTCACTCATCAGCCCCATTTCCCTTTCTAGTAGTTAAGATCCCAGGTTTTGTTACTCTTTGAAGGGTAAAAAGAACACAGTGTGATAAAGAAATGGGTTTTATAACATGTGGAAAGTGGTAGTCAAATATGTCTCAGCTTAATAATAACAGTGGTATGTATGTGTGTGAGTACTTCTACAGATACATGCACACACTGTATTTTTGGAAATTCAGTAGAAGAGCTAAACTTTCAATGGCATCCGTTTTTAACCAGACTATAATTTAGTTCTTGTTTTCTTTTCTTTTTTTTTTTTTTTTTATTTTGAGAGAGACAGAGAGAACAAGTGGGGGAGGGGCAGAGAGAGAATCCCAACTAGGTTCTGTGCTGTCAGTGTAGAGCCTGATGCGGAACTCGAACCCACGAACTGTGAGTTCATGACCTGAGTCAAAACCAAGAGTTGGATGCTAACTGACTGAGCCACCCAGGCATCCCTAGTTCTTTTTCCTTTTGGAGTTTTCTCCCTAGATCTGCACTGTTCTAAAAAGGTAACTATTACCCACACGTGGCCACTTAAATTTAAATCGTATTTTATTAAAATTAAATAATATGTAATGGGGAGCCTGGGTGGCTCAGTTGGTTAAGCATCCAACTTCGGCTTAGGTCATGATCTCAACAGTCTATGAGTTCGAGCCCTGTGTCAGGCTCTGTGCTGACAGCCCAGAGCCTGGAGCCTGCTTCGGATTCTGTGTCTCCCTCTCTCTCTGCCCCTCCCCTGCTTGTGCTCTGTCTCTCTCTCAAAAATAAATAAACATTAAAAAAAAAGTAAATAATATTTAAGATTTATTTTCAAAGTTGTGCTGGCCACATTTCAAGTGTTCAGTGGGTGTAGCTGGTGGCTACAGTATTGTATAGCACGGAATAGAATGTTTCCATCATTGCACGAAGTCCTATCGGATAGCATTGCTTCAGAAGATTATATGCTATTGTCTCTGTCTCCAGATGGAGCTGTAAATGCTTAACGTTGTTTGCATTGAATTTTTTGGTGGGATAATTGAACTTTTGTCAGGGTGTTTCTCTGCTTCAGAAGGTAACTAAATATTAATGGGGTCTTTATTCTTTTATATTGAAAGTATTCTGAGGTAAATGGCAGAGTGTTTGGAGGGCTGCAAGCACTGCCTTTCTTTTTAACACATTTGTATGCATATTGAAAAGTGTTTTGTAGAGCACAACTGGTTTCATTTGATCGGCATAACCTGTGGACTAGCTATCTACAACTCCACAGTGGTTGATCTCCACTTCCCATTGGCTCTCTACAAGAAGTTACTGAATGTAAAGCCTGGCTTGGAAGATCTAAAGGAGCTGTCACCCACTGAAGGAAGGTACAGAACTAAAAGATAGGCAGATTGGTGTGGGGAATTGCTCTGACTACCTGTGGCACAAGGATTAAAGGTTGAAAATACCTCACGGACAAGCTTGAGCTTATCAAGACATAGGGCTAGACTCTTAAGACGCAGATGCACCACTCTTTGCTTGAAGCATTGCTGGTGGCACCCCAAGGGCAGAGGGGAAAAAAGGAAAATGGAGGTCATAGTTGCCCAGGGGTACCAAATAATCCCAACCTTCCTTATCCTGAACAAAAAATAAAGACTTAGAGACTCGTCATGGTCCAGAAATACAGAGGGAGAAAGTATTGAAAAGGGAGCATTAAAAAAGTTTTTTAATTGAGATATAATTCAAATACCATGGTACTTGTTTAAAGTATAAATTCAGTGACTTGTAGTATATTCAGATTGTATAGCTATCACTGCAGTTGTAGAATATTTTCATTACCTGAAAGAGAAACTTGGTGCTCCTTAGTTGTCATCCCGTCTTCTCATCCCCAAGCCCTAGACAAGAACTAACCTAACTTTCTGTCTGTGTAGACTTGCCTGTTCTGAATATTTCATATGAATGGAATCGTATAATCTATGGTCCTTTGTGTCTGGCTTCTTTCAAACCCAGCATGTTTTCAAGGTTGATCCATGTTATAACATGTGCCTGTACTTCATTGCCTTTTATTGGCAAATAATATTCCATTGCATGGGTATATATCACATTTTGTTTATCCGTTCATTAGTTAATAGTTGATGGAAATTTGTGTTGTTTCCACTTTTTGGCTATCATGGATGATGCTACTGTGGACATTCTTGTACAAGTTTTTGTGTGGATGTAAGTTTTCATTCCGCTTGGGTGTATACCTAGGAGTCGAATTACTGGGGCCATATAGAAGCTCTGTGTTTAGTCTTTTGAGGAACTGCCAGACTGTTTTCCAGAGTAGTGGAGCCATATATATGTATATATATGCCATATATATATACATACCCATTTTAATGTTTATTTATTTTTGAGAGAGAGAGAGAGAGAGAGAGAGCGAGCGAGTATGAGTGGGGCAGAAGCAGAGAGAGAGGGAGACACAGAATCCAAAGCAGGCTCCAGACTCTGAGCTGTCAACATAGAGCCCGATGCAGGGCTTGAACTCATAGATTGCAAGATCATGACCTGAGCCAAAGCCGGACTCTTAACCATCTGAGCCACTCAGGCACCCTTTGGAACCATATTTTTTTGTTGTTCTCTTTCTGGCTTTAAAAACCCCTTTTCTTCTGAGTGTTTCTGCCTTGATTTTAGTTAGCATAAGATCACATATATTTTAAAAAACTTGTTTCTTTGGATTTTTGTAAACAGTATAATCCTTTTGGCTTCAATAGGAAGTAACATCCCCTTTTCTAGAAAAGAGTACTGTTTTTAAGATGGAGACAGAGGAAGTGTGATTTCTAAGGTACCCTCTGGAAATGAGAATGCCACACCACCTGTGTTGGATAGTACCACTGAGAAACCATAAAGGATAGGAGGGATGGGTGCACAGAGAGGAAGAGAAAACTTTAGAAGGAGTTTGAAAAAAATAGTAGAGGAGACCCTGGCAGGGGGTAACTGAAGGAAAAGGCTAGAGAGTAGTTGAAGTGTGTGCTATATACTTTGCCAGCCTGGCTAAGGATAGATTTCAAGTAATGATTTTGGGTGGTTAACTGGGAGTGGATTTAAACTCCACACTAGGAATTTTCTTCCTGGGCCACTCTTGATGGAATTGTCAGACTTGGAGCTCACTAAAGAAGAAAGTGTGAATGAGGTCTGGTTACAAGGATGTATTCTCTTGAAAGCTAGGATGTGAACGTTACTGGCATAAACATATTCTTGTTTTCAGGGTACATGTTTGTGTTCTTTAGTATGACAGACACTAGAGTGTCTTTACCATACAGAGCCCCTTGCATTAACAAGTAAGCCATTACGATTCCTACGTAGATGAGGTGACTTTGTGGCTTTTTTATGATGGAAGGTTATTCTAATACATGTGGATGAAGACATTCTGTAGGGCCACTGCAGTACCATGTTCTCATATGGACTTCCAAGCAATACCAGGGTTAAATGAACACAGGTATGTCAGATCTAAGTCCATCATTGTTTCTTCACAAATCCAGTAAGACTTGTCAGTGGGAAAAGAGAACAATTAATGTCTTACAGGTCTACTGCCATATTTTTTTTTTTCAGGTATAAGTAACACAATTTTCTGTCAGTCTGGATTGATGTTTGTCCTAGAATCTTCTTTTAGTTTTTCCTTGCAAACAATCTGGATATATGACTGAGGTAGAAACCCTGTTGCAGTATCTAACTTGCCTCTTTTCATTTCTCCATTATTCTATGATTAGGAGTCTTCAAGAACTTTTAGATTACCCTGGGGAAGATATTGAGGAGACTTTCTGCCTCAATTTCACGGTAAGGATTTCCACAGTTTACTTCTGATTGTGGCATTCTCTTTCATTGTGCTCACAAGTCATAATTAACATTTAGTTTTTCTCCAAATCAAAGAATAAATTCAGGGTCTCCTCTGAACAAATTTTATTTTAGTTATAGTGTCTTGAGTGTTAAAGGAGTTGAGTAAATATGTTTAATACATGAGTGAATGATTCATCTGTGTAAAGTTACTGAAACATTAATCCTCTTTACTCTTGATACATAGATTTCTAGAATTGATATCATTTTCTCTTTGATTGCATTTATTGGCCACTGCATGTCTTAAAACACAGGATATCTTTTAAGGTGCCAATGTTTTCTGAATCAGGTTCTTTCTCTTTTCCCAAGAATTTTCTGTATTATAAGTAGTGATTAAGCTACATTTGTTCCTAAAGCTTCTCGCAGTCATTTGGATTCTAGAAAGATAAGTGGTGAACACAATTGACACATCTCTTTTTTTCCCTCCTTAAATATAGATTTGTCGAGAAAGCTATGGAGTGATTGAACAGAAGAAGCTGATACCTGGGGGAGACAAAGTGACTGTGCGCAAGGAAAACAGGTTAGTCCTGTCCTCGGACTATTGTAGATGTTGCTACTTTATTTCTCTGCACTTTTAAGACCAAGATTGAAGTTAATCCTTAATCCCTTCTGCAGAGGAAGCAAGGGTAACAGAGCAAGAATTTGCAGATTGTAATTAATTTTTAATATTAGAGGAAGCACGAGACCAAGATTCAGGAGATAACTGTTGTAGATCTAAAAAACCAGACCTCTTCTTGCATCCTTTCACATTTTGAAAGACAGCTAGAGGATCGTGTGGTCTCATGTAACATTCAGTAACCTTCTCTGTCATGTTAGCCTTCCAGACTAGGAAGCCTCACCTTTGGGGAAAGTAAGTGCCCAACAAAAGTGGCTTCAGATGATGAAATTACCTTGACTCCAGGAACCTATTATAGAGGCTACTCTTATGTCAGGTAGGGGTTTCAACCAAAACTCAGTAAGAATCTCTTGGAGCTAAAAGTACTGTCCTTTTGTTATCTGCATAACATTGGTGTTTTGTTAACAGCTTATGATCCACTTTTTTTTTTTTTTAATTTTTTTTTTTCAACGTTTATTTATTTTTGGGACAGAGAGAGACAGAGCATGAACGGGGGAGGGGCAGAGAGAGAGGGAGACACAGAATCAGAAACAGGCTCCAGGCTCTGAGCCATCAGCCCAGAGCCTGACGCGGGGCTCGAACTCACGGACCGCGAGATCGTGACCTGGCTGAAGTCGGACGCTTAACCGACTGCGCCACCCAGGCGCCCTACTTTTTAAAAAATATATAAACAGGCTTATAGGGGCAGTTGGGTGGCTTAGTTGGTTAAGCGTCTTGACTCTTGATTTCAACTCAGGTAATGATCTCAGTTCTTGAGTTCAAGCCCTGCATCGGTCTCTGTGCTGTCAGTGCAGAGCCTGCTTAGAATTCTGTCTCCCTCTCTGCCTGTCCCCGGCTTATGTGCACTCACACTCTCTGTCTCTTAAAAATAAATAAATAAACTTAAAAAAAAAAAACAACAACAGCTTATATATTCCATATAATCTGATAATATTTTTAGAATTAGGAAATTTATGGCAGATCATAGAGGGGAGTTTTTGGCCCAGGAGATTTCTCTTTTAGTTTTGATGATTGTTTTATAACCTATGTATGTAGGTATCTGCCTTTAGTTTTTCAAAGGATGTCTGAGCTTTTGTATCAGGTTTCAGACAAGATAATGTGTGCATCTTTTTTTAGAAGCTAACAATGGGCTAGGCAGGAGGCCCAAGGAGGGGAACATTCAGAATGTCTTTATGTTATGATGAGTCATCATAAAGCTCTCTGTTTGATATACTGGGTTGGGCAGTGGTCTAGTGCAGGCATAGGCGATTTGTGATGTAGTCTGCAGTCGACGCATTTGGGACTTACAGCTCTTTCATATCTTTATAAAAGCATTTCTCTTAAAGTACTTTTTGTCTCTGCTTTTTTTCCCTCTCTCTTTCTGGGTGAGTTTTTCTCTCTTTGTGTGTCTGCTTCTCTCTCTGTCACCCACTATTTGTCCTTATTCAATAGACATTTCTTTGAATCAACAATTGGATTGAATAGTTCAGAGACAAGCTACGCAGGAATACTGAAATATAACACAGTTTGTTTAGGGTGTAAGCTGTTCTCACATGCAACCGTATTTCGGAAGTGAAATAAAAAGACTCATTTGGGTGGTTGAATCTAAAGGAGTTCGGAGAAATCAACTTGGGACAGACGTACCTGTGCACCCGGGAGGACAGATACAGCATAGAGCTAGGTTAGGAAGCCTACTAAGATTGAATAACAGATAGAGGCAGAGACCACAGTAAAAAGTGAAAGGTGCTCCATAAAGTGGTGGCTAAATCTTTGTTGTTATTTCAGGGAGAGAACAGTGACTGAGTGGAGCGTGGGGGCATTGCTGGGGGACTTCATTTGGAGGACTCACACTAGCTTAGCCTTGGGGGTTAGTTTGTAGAAGTCTTTGGAAATTAGGTGTGGACTTCATTCAGCAGGTAGTAAGACACCACTGTTGGTTTGTGAGCAAAGGAGTTGCATGATAGAAATAGGTTCCTGGGACACTTTCTTTGTTCTTCTTCTTTTCTTTCTCCACTGTTTATATCTGTTGCTGACACATACACACTCACGGACAATGCTTAAGCCCAAGAGTGGTGCTGAGTCAGTGTGGAAGAACGTGCTTTTCTTTACAAGGCATGTGGGTTCCTGTCCTCCTCCTTTGCACTTGTTTGACTCTAATTGACTTCAGGGATGCTCCTACAACACATTTTTCAATAAGGATGTTCTGATGGCACACAGTTTCCTTAAAGGAACGATAATACATAAATTTAAGAGAGTAAAAAGAAGGAAACCCACATCATTCTTTCACTTGTATTGTGAAACTCCATTATTCTATTACCATGACGTTCTAAAGAGTAGCTTCAGAAGTGTTCAAGTCTTTGTACAATGCAGACTGCTATGGTTTTAAATATTGCCGGGCAGAGTGTGGCAGATCCCTGCTTTGACTGCCAGTATACTGTGTTTGAGTTTAAAGTGTGGAACAGCTTCTGTCTTTGGTGAAGTTTAGGTTTTGGCTTTTCTGGGTCACTAGCACTCATTGAGCACATAGCGAACTCATCCATGCTGTTTTAGGTGTTATTGTACATGGCTTTGTAGTTGTGTCGGGAGGCAGACCTTGTTTCTGTCACACAGTTACCTATTAGAGAAGCTTCTGAGAACTTAGTGTGATTACTGCCACATTACTTAGTATCACTGTCATGGTTAGGGACAACTAGAGAGACACGAGTGAATTTCTATTCTTTTTATTTTATGCTGCAAAAGTAGAAATCATATCAGTAAAACATTTTGAGATCCTTGTAAGAAATGTTGCCTACAACTGTGCAAGATTAATCATTGCAGCTGTTTTTTCCTTTTGTCTATTATATGTCATAATCTCATCAGAGAGGATTGGGGTCCTTTTGGTTATTTATTAGATGGGTCTAAGAAAAGTAGATAAAAGAACTATATAAGAATAATACCTTCTGGATTTTAACTTGGGCAGTTGAGTACACAGATACTGCTCACATTGAAGTTATTTTTATTGACTTACCAGTTAGTTATTTGCTGTCACCGCTGCCCTGGAGGAAAATGCCAGAAAGGTACCAATTCTTAATCCATAATTTATTGTATTCCATTTGGTCTTAAAATTGCATTCTGTCCTTGGATAAGAGCTTCAGACAGGCAAATGAGTTACAAGCATCCAAGTAAAAGAATATCCGTGGGTGATTGCTGGTGGCTACACCCTAGCCAAATCTTGCCACAGCTGGTAATCACATCTGGATAATGACCACTCATGGTTAAGTATTTCTCATACTGTGTAACATGGTGTTATTACCATTAATGAAAAATGTATGTATCATTCTAGATTCCCCCAAATTGACTTCAATTTAATGTAGTCAAATTAAATGCAGTTGATGTCTTCCCCCATTTCTGTCATATCAAAAAAGGGATGGGGAGCGTAGTAAAAAGATCACACAGTGAGGCATGCCAGGCTTAAAGTAGGTGCTCCAAAGAGCATCCTGATTCCATAGAAAGAACCTGAGAATAAAACTCATACATGACAAACACTTCCAGGTCCTTAACATCTACTGAAGTTAGGACTGCTCAAAGACTTGAGTTGAGCTCTTCAGATGGTCTCTAAGAGGTGTAATCTTTAAGATCTACCTTGTATTTGCATTGGGCTGTTACGGGAATAGCAGATGGTTAAAACGCCAGTAACATTTCTTGAGTACTTAATATTTGTCCAGCACTATACTAAGAACTTCAGATGTAATCCTCTCCACTTTACAGATGCAGAAACTGAGCCACAGAGAGGCATAAGTAACTGTTCAAGGTTACACAGCTAGAAATCTAGGATTCAGGGCCAGAGGCAGGATTCAAAGCCAGGCATTTTGAGTGAGAGCCTGTGCTCCATAAATGTCAGCACATTGCCCCATAGATGCCAAGACCAGAACTTGAGTTTCCATCCACCACCCCCTCCCTAACCCAGTATGAAAAATGACTTAGAAGAGTTTGCTGTTTTCCTTTCAGGAACACTATGCAGTTTAAAAAAAAACAAAGTTGGCTTAGGTGAAAATGTACTATATATGTGTAAAATTATATGTCTGAATTTTTAAACTTAGCTTGAGACGATGCTTATATTTAGCATATCATTACAAAGCCCTCATGGATACCTTTAATAATGACTACACAGTCTGCCTTGTGAATGTGTGTGTTCTGTTCTCTCACTTTGGGGTATTTGGCTTCTATGTTCTTTTTTATTTCTCTCCTTCCTCCTTCATTTTTAATAAGACTTTTCAAGCATCTTTTGTGTATAAAGCTTTCTTTGTTTGCCTTTAAAATTGCTTTTTTAATGGATAATATCCCAAGGATGAAATTGAATTAGTGTATATCATTTTGAATCAGTTGATAAATGTTTTTGCTAAATTGATTTTGCTAATGAATTATATACAACTTACACGTTATCATCAGTGTATGAGAGTACTCATTTTACCTAATCCTTATAAGCACTAAGTATTCTCCTAAAAAAAAGTAATAAATTATCTTGCATTTGTAAAATTTTGCATTTCTTCCACACATAGTCTACTTTACATATTCTGCACAGCTTTGATGCATTTTACTGTGAATTAGAAGTGGACAATGTTGTGAATGTACTAAATGCCACTGAATTGTTCATTTAAATGGTTAATTTTATGTTATGTGACTTTCTCCTCAATAAAAAATGTTTGTGTACATGTGTGCACGTGCAAATGTGTCTCTGTGTCTGCCTTGAGTGTTAACTCTCAGGCAGGGAGAACTGCTGTGTCATGCTTAGGATGCGACACTTTTCTGCGTAATGCTCTGAGAGACTGAATTGAATGTGTAATGCATGTTGCTTTTCTTTCTGCCAGTTATTTTGTGCTTTAGTGACAAATTTGGGCATGTAATGGATTAAAAATGGTTTCTGAGTGATAATGTTTGACCCATCTTAAAGGCAGGGTATCCTGCTAGACATAAACATCCAAGTTTTATGGCTGTCGGAGAAACTATCAAATGAGCAGTGCAGGAAACAGAGGGTAAAGATCAACTCAGTTGGGAAACGGTGGAAATTGACTGACATTGGTGAAAGGCATCGTAAACATCCCTGTATCCTGGGAAAGTGGCCAACAGTGGTGTGACTAGTAGCTAGAAAACCCTACAGCTAAAGTCTTACCATAAGTGGAAGAAAGACTGCTGGCCAGAGCACTCGGCTGGGAATGCGTGTATTCCAGACCTCGCTGGAGCCCTGGTCAACCTAGTGCTGCCCTCTTGGGATATGTCTTTCTGCCCCAGGCAGGGTTGCAGTATTTCCTCTTTTTAAAGTAGTCTGCTGATGTCCTGTATGTATTTCTGTATTGGGACTAAATGATTTTCGTATGATTTGTAGGAACTCTATATTACATTAAGACTATTTTTTGTAAATTGGACTCCTGTTTGCTTTTGGAAATGTGGAGTGCTTGTGTTTAAATTTTTATAATTTATTAGTTTGTGTGTTGTCATGTCTGTTACTTCTTTTGGTCTTATATTACTAATCTCAGCCTTCCCCTGCCCAGTAATTGATAAATACATAATGTATTTTCTTCACTTAAAAAAAATTTGGGGGGGGAACCTGTACTCTAAGGTGAAAGCTTGAATTGTTTCCATATTGCTGGTTTCCTTAGCTATTCATACAGGTGAACATTAGGTTAATTATATTAAGGTCCAGATTCAGTTTGGGTTTTGATTTGATTGTGATAAATTAAAAGTTAATTTGGGCATAATTGTCACTTTTGTGATATTCAATCTTACCATCCAAAGACCTTAACGTTTCTTTCTTTGTTTTTCCTTTTCACATAGGCTATACGTATTTTTTGTTAGAGGTTTTTATAAATATTTTGATTTCTTCTTTCTATTCTGAAAGTGTCTTTTCATTTATACTGATCATTATTAGTACCTACAGATAGTTAATGGCTTTTGTATATTTATCCAGCAGCTGGTCAATTCCTCAAACATATTCAGTGTTAATAATTTTCAGCTGATTCTCTTGGGTCTTCTGTATATAATTACATGAATGCAAAAAAAAATTTCCCCAATAATTACACTCATTTGTTTCATTCATTTTTTCTTTTTACTAGATGGACCTAGAAAAATATTAAACAAGTCTCTTATTTCTAGAGATAAGAAATAAATACTGAGTTTTATTAGGTTTTTTTTTTTTTTTTGCTTCTATTAAGATAATCTTTGACTTCTTACGTAAATATGTTATTTTGATTTTCTCTTTTGGTTGGCCTGGCCCTAAGGATGATTAATATTACATTAAGGTTTATTTAACTCTACTATTGCCATTAGCAACAGGTCAGAGCTGCCTTCCAGTTCTTAAGGTAAAGCAGTCTCATTTCGCTTCTGCATAATTTTAACCCTTAAAAGAAATGGAAGAAAATGCATTTTAGTTTTTTATTTTGGGTGTGGTGTGTGGGGGGGGTCTTTAATTTTAAACTATTTTTTCTTCATTCAGAATGCCCAAATGTAAAGTTGAAGTAGGCCTTTTTGTATATTTATAATATCACATTAAAAGTCTTTTATCTCTTCTGGGAGGAATTCAAAACCTGATTTTACACTGAGGAAACCAAAACGAGACAGTTTATTGAATTTCCGGTTTCTGAATTAAAAGCCACATTCTTCTCTGATGAAGAATCATAAACTTAAGAATATAATGTTGTCTATTTTCTCCCCTTTTGTACCTGGGGAGGGAAGGAGGATTGAATTTCCAATCAGTGTCTTTATCTTTCATGTAATAATAAAACAATAATAAAATAATAATAATAGCTGAATTTCTTGAAGCACTGAGTATGTGTCAGATGCTAGCGTACACTTTGTGTATTAACTGACTTCTCATAATTGTGAGGAAGGGACTGTTACTATCTCCTTTTATAGAAAGAGAAACAACACAGACCAACTGAATTGCCTGAGGTTCATTGCTTACAAGAGGCAGAGCTGGGATTTAATTCCAGGCAGAGTATTCTGAGTCCTTTTGTTTTTTGAAAATAGTTTTATTAACACTACAGTGGTAAACAACTTTATGCTTGTTTCTTCGTAGATCACGGAGTCACACAAAATTCAAAACCCACAAAGAAGCTAAAAGTCTTTACATTAAATGTGTCCTTCCTAAAAATCCTTAACTGTATGTCAGTCTATCCTCAAGCAGTAAAATTTGAATATGCACCATTTTTTATTTAATATGTCACATTTACATAGCAAAATAATGAAGGCACAGCTAATACAAGCAAACTTAAACCCTTCTACTTCTGAGCTGGGGGTGGGGACACACACTTGGATTGGTTCTTCAAGTATATATTTTTTCCAAACATTAGCTTCATTGAAGAGTTCTGGTAATTTTCACAGCTACATTCTAAAAGCTACATGACAAAAGACTTCACAAGGATCAAACTACATAACACTGAATACACATGCTTTACAGAATTGGCTACATTCTACATCTTTTCAAGTAAATTAATATTTCTAGAATGCTAGGTAAAAGGATTTAATACTTAAACACTTTGGGTTTTTTTTTTACACCTTTGTAAATAGACACTACCAAGAAAACACATAAACATGAGACTGTAAATAACAAACACATATGTTGACAATATTATACAGGTTATACACCCTCCTTCTCAGAACCATGTTGCTTCTCTAAATTCAAATATTCAGAACATTCTTTAGAATTTGAAGTGGCAGTTTTCCAGGCCTCATTAAGCAGTCCTGTCATGATCTCCATCACAGGCTTCCTCCATTCGTCACTCTTCTCTCAAGTGTAAAGCTGATGTCTGGGTTACAAAAGCAAAGTCTTAAGATGAGAGTCTTGGGTTCTGCTTTTCCTGCACTGGAAAATGTCCAGACTAAAGAAACTGAAGAATTAAACATTGAGAACATGTTCAGTCTTGGCCTGGGTGTTCCGTGTGTAGTGTGATGGCTGTGGGATGAATAGGTTTCAAAGTGACATTCTTTACTTCACATCTACTTGACACCCTTACTAAGCCTCAGTTGCAGTCCTCACAGAAGAGATCATGAAAAACTCATTTTAAATTTAACTCGTTTTCCTCAACACCTTTTGATATATTTATTGTTTCAAAATGAAAATCAAATTTGAAACGGGCTGGCCAGGATCTGATTGCTTCAATTTAATATTAGGAATGTCAGTATTCGTTGTATTTTGGTCCCAAACCTGAGCCTTATTTTTAAGTCCACCAATATTCAAAAAAAAAGAAAAGAAATAGGGTATTTGTTTTCGGCGTCATTCTCCTCTTCAGAATCTCTGCCCCCGCTTATTTCTTGGCGTCATCAGACACCGCAGAATGGGGACCCTCATCTTTGGCAGCGGCCGCCTCCGCAGCAGCCTCTGCCGCAGCTTCCTCCTCCTCCTCCTCCTCCTCTTCCCCCTCCTCCTCATCCTCGTACTCTTCCTCGTCGTCGTCCTCCTCCTCCCCTTCTAAGGTCCATGCACATCCCTCCATCTCACCAGTGAGCTCTTGGATCTTGGCAAGTAGGGGCTTATAGATGTCGTTATACTTTTTTTCCAGAGCCTGAAATTCCTTATCAAATTTGGCTTCTATCTTATCGCATCGTTTCTGCAGCTTTTTAAGGGCCAGGACTCGGCATTTCACCGAATTAGGCAGGCTCTCGATAAAGTCATTTTTCGGCTTTGGTGCATTCTCTGCTGGGGTCTGGGGCTCCTCGGCCGTCTGACCAGCCGCGCTGTCGGAGTCGCCAGCCGCGCTGTCAGAGTCTCCCCCCTGCGCACCGCCTTCCGCCATTACCTCCTCCGCTGCGGCCGCCTCCGCTGCCGCTGCCGCCGCCGCTGCCGCCGCCGCCTGGCTTGCCTCCGCAGGTCCCTGGTTTTCCGAGTCGGCCATGTTAACAGGAGAAGCTGCAGAGGTCTAGGGTGGCTCCCGCAGAGACCTGCACCCGAGCTGCACCAGAGATATCTTGAGGATGCGGCAAGTGGCGGTGACGTCGGCCGCGGCAGTGACGTCGGCCGCGGCCCCGCCCTTTTATCGCCAGCCCTTGACTGGCTCTCTACAATCAGCTGATGGTCTTGCCCCCGTACTGCGCCAGCTTCCCCCTGTTGCTACCCTGCCATCTCCTTGGCACTGCAGCTGACGTCAGAACCTGTTTCTTGGATACCCTGCCCCCAGTCTGCCCACATACCTTCCCCCCTGTTGAGCTGGGCTGGGAATGACAGCAGTACCCAAGGCCCCCTTTCAGGAATTGCTTCAATGGCCTCAGTCTTTCTCAGTTTGCTGCTCTATCCCACTCAGGTCCTTGTATACAACTGTCCGTGTATCTGTCTTGGCCTTTGCACGACCCCACAACTGGCGTTGGTTGGGTGTCTCTGGCTTACTCTTGTGGAGTCAGCTTCGATCATCTCTCAGATTCCTATGAAGTCCTGTACAGAAAGCGAAGGCACTGGAGAACTAACTGTACCCCTCTGGGGTCCTGGGTGCATGTGTGTGGAGAGGGCAGTTTGCGTGTCCATCTGCCCACTTAACAGCCCTTCTTGATCATTCCTCAGTTAGCGGCCTATGTATTGGTGGTAAAGTCTTCTCTCGGCTAGCTGGATCTTGGAAACCATTTTGGAGCCATTTGGATAGGGAATCTCAGGACCGTTGGTATTCTGGAATGTGTTCTAGAAGTTCCCTCAGAAATCTTTGGCCCGTGGGCAGGAATAAAGCTGAAGGACCAAAGAAAAGCAAGGCCTTAGAAGGTGTTAGAAGCCTTAGGCCCAGGGTAAGGGCAACATCTTATCTATGTGAATGCATGCATTAAGTACTGTGGTTTATGGGGGACACACAGACACACATGTGTACACACAGACATTGTCTCCAAGGCACTCCATAGTTGAGTATCTGCTTTGTGGTCTTGCTGGGGATTTGTATCTGAGAGCATTTTTAAAAGGTCTTAAAAAGGGAACTCTCCTTCTTTAAGAGCAAGGTGAGAGTAGTCATTTTATTTTACTTCCTTACCTTGCTTATTAGATAGATCAAAGTGATAGCTTCTTGAATAAGGATGAGGACACATATTTTAGGTATGGAAGAAGACAAATGATCCTTCTTGGTATTTCATAGGAATAGTTTCAAATTCAGCATTATTGGTTTAAATGCTTCTCTTTCAGTGTACTGGAACTTGCTGAAGCTCTTCCATCATGCATATGAATGTTAGGAAATTACTTCCTAAAGTACAGTTGGTGCTATCTTGTGGTTTTTATGCATATTAAATTAGATAATATGTAAAGCCCTTAGTGTTGACATGTAGCAAGCACTTGATGTATTGGAGTGTTTTTTTTACAAGTTAATTACATCCGTTAATATGCAGAGATAACCTGCAATAATATTCCTTTTTAGAAAAGGACATTTTTGGGGGTGCCTGGGTGGTTCAGTTAAGCCTCCGACTTTGGCTCAGGTCATGATCTCACGGTTTGTGGGTTCGAGTCCCACATCAGGCTCTCTGCTGTCAGCGCAGAGCCCACTTTGGATCCTCTGTCTGCCCCTCTCTCCGCCCCTCCCCTGCTCCTACTCTCCCCAGAATAAAAACAAACATTAAAAAAAAAAAAAAACAAACAGATATTTTTGTGCCCTTCCCCGAAGAAAAGAACCTTTTACAAAAAGCCCAGTATATTCCCATTAGCAAACATCCTAGTTTTTTAAATGTATTTGTGATTCTTATTGTGTATTTTACTTTCTTATTTGTGCTTCAGATAATTTACTTTCTTCTTTTTTGTTACCATTTGTAGTGACAGGTCTTATTGTTAAGGCTGAAATTTCAGCTTAGCTGAGTTTAAATGTGATAATACATCTATATTTAGTTGGCTGACACTATACGTATTCCACGTATCACGTTATTAGTGGAAGAGAGATAATAAATTGAGAAGGCACTCAGAGACCAGAAAATGAAGGAGGCCACTCCATGCAGTTTACACAGAGTTTTATTCAGGGTAACTTACTGATGAGGGATCTGGTGGTGGGCGAGCTGCAGAGTTACTCTCCGCAAAATCCAGATGTTAGTCTCCTGATTTTATAGGGCGAGGAGACAGGTAGATGGGCATTATAGTGAGAGCAAAGGGTTCCCATATACCTATATAAATGGCTTGCGTGCACCTGACAGCTAACCTATAACTTGTGGAACCATCTGTACATCAGGAAGGGGAAAGACCATGTTATCTCTATCAGATTCATGGGAGGCCAAAACAAGCCTCCCCCATAATTGTAAGGTATGTGTGTTAATCTCCAAGGGCCCGGAACATGTATTCCCCGAGAGTAGTCACTGAGCAAACGTGAACAAGGTGGAGGACCAAAGATGGAGTCAGTATTGTCAGCAATCCTACACATATATTCCATTTATCATCTCTTAATGGTTGCATTTACCTTGAGGTTAGGAATGCTTTCTCTCATTTTAAAGGTAAGGAACTTGGAAGCAGAAAAATAAAGTGAAATATTCTGTTACTGTATGCATTACTTGATTGACAGAATCAGAGGCAGAAACCAGGCCTCTGACTGTAGTGTAGAAGTTGTGACAGACTCCTGTAGTGTAGAAGTTGTGACAGACTTTTTATAAAAAGCCAGAATTTTAATAAAATCCATTTGACTTCCTTGAGTTGGTTGAGACAAACAGGATGTGCTCATCTTACAGGAATTTTATTTTGCCATCTTAAAAAATCTTAAACTTTAGTGTTAAGCTAGGCTACTTTTTTCAAAAAGGTCTTTTGTTGAGATATAATTTATTATATTTTACATATAATAAAAATACAATTTAATTATTAATTTATGTGTAATAAAATGTGTCCTTTGCTTTGGCAGATACAGTCATGTAAACACTACACTGAGATGTAGAACAATAACATCATCCCAAAAAACTCTTTCATAGTCCTTCCCTTGTCAGCCCTGCTGACCACTGATCCATCTCTAAAATTGTTTTTTTCCCAGAATGTCCTATAAATGGAATCATATGTGTGTGGACTTTTGAGTCTGGCCTTTTTCACTCACCATAATGCATTTGAGATTCATCTGTGATGTTGTGTACACTAGGCATTTTTTTTCCCTTTTTATTACTGAGTAATATTCCAATTTGGGCTGTTTCCAATGTTTTGTGATTATAAATAATGCTGCAGTGAACATAAGTTTTTACTTCTTTTGGATACATAGCTACAAGTAGAATTGCTTGGTCATATTTTAAGTGTATATTTAGCTTTTTGAGAAAGTTCCACAGTGTTCCAAAGTGACTATACCATTTTGTTTTCACACATACAGTAACGTATGAGCTATAGTTATTCCAGCGGCATTTGGTTGTCGGGTTTTTCCCCCTTAATCTAATAGCTGTGTATAGTATCCTAAACGATTAATGATGTTGAGTATCTTCCAATATACTTATGTGTCATTCATATGTCTTCTTTGATGAAATATCAGTTTATATCTTTTGCCCATTTTCTAAGTTGAGTTTTTTGTTTTCTTATTTTTTAATGGTTTTATATATTTTAGTTACAAGTCCTTTGTGAAATATGTGTTTTGTAAATATTTTTTCTAGTCCATGGCTTAGTCTTTTAATTTTTTTCAAAAAATAGAAATTTAAAATTTTGATATTTTTTTTTTGTCTTTTATGAATTGGGCTTTTGGTGTCATGGCTAAAAGATCTTTGCCAAATCTAAGGCCACAAAGATTTGTTCCTATGTTTTTTTCCAGAGTTTTATAACTTTCACATTTAGACTGTCATCTTTACTGATTTAGCTTTTATAGAAGTGTGAGGTATATGGATATATACCTTTTGCATGTGGGTATCATGTTGATCCAGAACTATTTATTGAAAACACTGTCTGCTAAATTGCTTTTGCAAATTTGTTGAGAATTAGTTGACCATATTTGTGTGGGTATTTCTGGACTTTCTGTTGCATTGATTTATTTATGTGTCTATCTTTTTGCCAACAATACCCTTGATAACTAACTTTATAATAAGTCAAGAAATTAGGTAATGTTGAATTCTCTAACTTTGTTCTTTTTCACAGTTGATTTGGCTCTCCTAGTTTCTTTACCTTTCTATATAAATCTCAGAATCAACTTAACAAACTTTTTTAAAGAACCTTACTACCATTTGAATCCAGACTTATACAAACCATTGGCAATGGATATAGTACTTGTTCTTTAAATTTATGTATTTTAAAATGTCACCTCGTTAAGAGTTGTCTCATTTTGTGGGCTTTATGGACTCTAGTGTATAATTGAGGCTGCAGTAACACAGAATTGTGAGTAACGTAGATGAGCTATCATGTTGTGAAAACTTTATCTCAACATATTGTAATTTCTCATGTAGCTGTCACATTGGAAATGAAAAGAATCAAGGCAGGGGAAAGGGAGGACACTTAGATGAGGTGGTTGGGAGCACAGGTCTGTATTCAGACATTTGGCTTCAATTTCTGCCCCTGCCCATGTACCAACTGTTCGTCTTGGATTCAGTTCTGAAATTGGAATAATGACAATTTACCTGAAAATTTTTGAAAATGGAAAATAATTCAAAATTTATCTCTGCGGCCTCAAGAAACTTTTTTAAAATTTATTTTTGCATATTTTTTTATTGGGACATTCTTCTACCATTAAATCCACTCAAAGAGATACACACTGAGATAGTGTGTATCTAAGAATTTATTGCAGTGATTAGTACCTAGTAAACACTCTGTAACTGTTAGTGATCATTATTAAAAGAATGTGTTGAGAGCAATACTAATTGACATACAGAGATTAGAGTATATGAGTTCGCTAGGGCTGCTATAACAAAGTACCAAAGACTGGCTTAAACAACAATTTATTATCTTAGTTCTGGAAGCTAGGAGTCCAAGAACAAGGTATTGCCAGGGTTGGCTTCTTCTGAAGCTTCTCGTTTTGGCTGCAGATGTCTGGCTTCTCCTTCTATCTCTTCCCATTGTCTTCCCTCTGAATATTTCTGTGTCCAAATTTCCCCTTTTTATAAGGACACCAGTCATGGTGGAGTAGGGCTCACCCTAATGCCCTTATTTTGAACTTGATTACCTCTGTAAAGATTATATATCTAAATAAGGTCATCTACTGAGGTACTGGGGTTAGAACTTCAATATATGAATTTTAGGGGAGAAAATCCAGCTCATAACACTCCACCCTCTGGCCCTCTGAAAGTCTTGTCCTTCTCACCTATAAAATACATTTAGCCCATTCCAACATCCCCCAAAATCTTAACACAATTCCAGCATCAACTCTTAAGTCCAAAGTCTCATCTGTGATGGTTAATTTTAGGTATCAAATTGACTGGGTCATGGTGTACCCAGATATTTCATGAGGTATTACTCTGGATATATGTAAGGGTGTTTGTGGATGAGGTTAACATTTGAACAGGAAACTGAGTAAAGCAGATTGCAGTCCCTGATGTGTGAGGGTCTCATCAGTTGAAGGCCTGAATAGAACAAAAAGGCTGAGTAACAGGTACTCTTCCTGCCTGATTCTGCCTTTGAACTGGGACATCAGTTTTTCCTCCCTACAGACTCTAACAGAAGCATAAACCCCTCCTGGTCCTCAAGCCTCCCTGTCTTTGGACTAGAACACATTGGCTCTCCTGGATCTGCAGCTTGCCGACTGCAGAGCTTGGGGCTTATCTGCCTCCATTTGTGTACATGTACACACACACACCTACTGGTTCTGTTTCTCTCTGGAGAACCCTGACTCATATATCAGGTAAATATTGCCTAAATCCTGAGGTAAAATTCTTCCACAGCTGTGAAATTCACAGCTGTGAAGCCAGATTCAAGTTATCTGCTTCAGTATGATGGTGGGCACAGGCATGGGATGGACAGTCCCATTATAAAAGGGAGACATCAGGAGGAAAGAGGTCATAGGTCCCAAGCAAGTCCTAAACCTAGCAGGGAAAATTTCACTAGATTTTGGGGCTTGGAGAATAATCTTCTTTGGGACTATGCTGTATCCTCTGGCTCACAGGGGTGGTGGCCCTACCTTCCGTGGCCAAGAAGTTACTGGCTCTGGTTCCTTGACCTAATAAGCCCATGATGGCAGTAGTAGGCTCACTGGACTCTGATTTGCCTTTGGGGGCATTCTTCCCTTTTCTTAAAAGGTAATGCCTGTTTGCAGAGTGCGTCAGTTGGGTAGGTTCATTTCATACCAGTAGAATTCCAGAAGTCCAGCAGTCTTCCTTCATTTTGTCCATCCCTGTCTCTTTGGTGCAAACTGGCAGTGTTTCTGCTCTTAAAAGTTTTTATTTTTAGTAACTTTGTTGGCTTCCCAGACAATTCACAGGGATGCAAAACACTAGAACACAATTTGGCCCAGTTCTTTGCCACTTGATAACAAGATCACCTTTCCTCCAATTTCCAATAAGCAGCACATTTCCTTGTAAACTTCTCCAGAGGCATTTCAACATTCTTTTTTCTAGCCACATTGTTTATGATGTGTATTTATTTTCTGACAACAAAAGCTTTCTCTACAGCTCTCCTCTTGTCTTCCTGTGCCCTCACCAGAATCTCCTTTGCTGTTTATATTTCTGTTAACTGTCTCTTCCAGGCATCTAGGCATTTTCTGTCAAGTGCCTCAAAACTCTGACAGCTTTACCCGTTATCCAATTCCACAGTCATTCTACATTTTTAGATATTTGCTATTGTAATACCCCACTTTCTGGTACCAAGATTTGTATTAGGCTTCTCCAGAGAAACAGGACCAATAGGAGATATATATGTACAGATACAATGCAGGTTCACAGCTGTGGAAGAATTTTACTTCAGGGTTAATCAAACTAACTCTCACCCCTACCTAATTTAGATGATATTTACATGATCTGTTAGGTTTCTCCAGAGAAACAGAACCAGTAGGGAGTGTGTGTGTGTGTGTGTGTGTGTGTGTGTGTGTGTGTTTGTGTGTGTGTGTGTGCGTGCACGTTTACATAAATGCAGGCAGACCAGACCAGGCCCAGGATCTGCAGTCAGCAAGCTGCAGATCCAGGAGAGCCAATGGTTGTAGTTCTAGTCCAAAGGCCGGCAGACTTGAAATCCAGGAAGGGCTGATGCTTCTGTTAGAGTTTGTAGGCAGGAAAAAACTGATACCCCAGCTCAAAGGGAACATATATGGATGTGTATACATGCATATATATAGAAAGAAAGACAAAAAGAGATACTGATCCTCAGGAATCTGTCACACAATTATGAGGCTGGCAAGTTGGAAATCTGCAGGGCAGGCTGGCAGGCTGACCATTCTGACGGGAGTGGATGCTGCAGTCTTGAGTCAGAAGGCCGTCTGGAAGCCAGATTCCTTCTTCTTTGGAGGGTGTGGAAGACTGAAGTCTTTTAAGGCCTTCAGCTGACTGGATGAGGGCTTCCCACTTTATGGAGACTGATCTGCTTTACTCAAAGTCTCTGATGTTGTTCCTATCTAAAAAATACCTTCACAGCAACATCTTGACTGATGTTTAAACAACTGGGTACCATAGCCGAGTCAAGTTGACACCTAAAATTAACTGTGATAGTCTATAAGAAAAATTCCTGTTGATGGTGCTTCTCATAGGCAGTTGTACCAGGAAAATCCTCTTTAGTTTTATCTAATGGGTTTTAGGTAAGTTGTGCATTGGATGCCTGTGAGAAACTTAGCATCTGTGGTTAAGATGTACAATAATCTTTCTAGTTTAATGGCTTTTATTTTAAAAACTGAACATTTAACCCATTTTAAAGATGAGAAAAGAGAGGCTTAGTAGTTAGCATATACACGGCAGAGCATGTATTTGAATCCCCGTCTGCCTCACTTATCCGCTGTATTATACTGTCTGTTGGTTAGTTATGGGTGTAGATGGTGATTGTGTAAGACGTGTTTGCTTGGAGGAAATGCAGGATGTTTCAGTGTAGTGTTATGAAGTGGTATCCCACAGTGAAGGAGAAGTAGAAAGTATCTGTCTTTATAAGGTCAGATTTTTTTTTAATTTTTAGAAAAAAGTTAAAATATAGAAAAGTACAAAGACTAAGATGACGAACATCTTTGTGTCCACGAACCAGAGTAAACAGAGTATGTGCTTCAGATTTTGTAATAAAACAATGACTGATGCCAGTGAGACTCCCGTACATCTTCTTGATCCCTTTCCTCTCTTTCACATCTTCTTTTCTTATACAGACAAAACACTTAGGAATTTGATACATTTTCTTTCATGTTTTTATATATGGGTATATTAAGACCAAAATCTTTTTCCATTAATGGTTTTATTTTATTTTTTCTTAAAATTTTTTGATGTTTTATTTTTTATATTTGAGAGAGACAGCGAGCAGGGGAGGGGCAGGGAGATGGAATCTGAAGCAGGCTCCAGATTCTGAGCTGTTAGCACAGAGCCCGACGCAGGGCTCAAATCCACAAACCGTGAGATCATGACATGAGCCAAAGTTGGATGCTTAACTGACTGAGCCACCCAGGCACCCCTAATGGTTTTATTTTTAAAAAATCATACCACATTTCTTATATATACCATATATATTTCATACTCATAAACAGGATTTTAAAGTCATAAGCCATATAATTGCTAATATTTATTTTTTCTTTAGTAAATTGAGGATTTTTATTTATTTATTTATTGCTTAATTTACACCCAGGTTAGCGTATATTGCAACAGTGATTTCAGGAGTAGATTCCTTAATGCCCCTTACCCATTTAGCCCATCCCCCCTCCCACAAGCCCTCCAGGAACCCTCTGTTTGTTCTCCATATATAAGAGCCTTTTATGTTTTGCCCTTTTCCTGTTTTTATATTATTTTTGCTTCCCTTCCCCTATGTTCATCTATTCTGTGTCTTAAAATCCTCATATGAATGAAGTCATACGATATTTGTCTTTCTCTGACTAATTCTGCTTAGCATAATACCTTCTACTTCCATCCACGTAGTTGCGAATGGCGAGGTTTCATTCTTTTTGATTGCCGAGCAATACTCCATTGTGTGTGTGTGTGTGTGTGTGTGTGTGTGTGTGTGTGTGTGTGTATACATACATACATACATACCATATCTTCTTTATCCACTCATCTGTTGATGGACATTTGGTCTCTTTCCATACTTTGGCTGTTGTTGACAGCGCTGCTGTAAACATTGGTGTGCATGTGCCCCTTTGAAACAGCACACCTGTATCTCTTGAATAAATACCTAGTAGTGCAGTTGCTAGGTCTATTTTTAATTTTTTGAGGAACCTCCATACTGTTTTCCAGAGTGGCTGTACCAGTTTGTATTCCCACCAGCAGTAGTAATTGCTAATATTTATAAAGCAGCCTTGGTTCTAAGAACTCTTCATGGATTAACTCATTTAATTTTTATAACAGTCCCATGAGTTTTATACTCTTACTTTTCCCATTTTACAGATGAAGGGATTGAGGCACAAAGAGATTAAATAACTTACCCATGGGTCACAGGCTGTAAGTGGCAGAGCCCCTGACTCTTATAGATAGTATTGTTGTAAACGTTAAAAAACAACTTAGTAAATGCTATCATATTGTACTTAACATTCAAAAACTTGGGTTTCACTTAAACATTGTTCTTGAGATTCCGTTCATTTTGATAAATACGGGTATAGTTAATTCCATTAGAGTGCTGTGCTTAAATGGTTTCTGTCATATGACCATACCATCTTTTTTTGTCCATTCTCATATTAGTGGATATTTAGTTTTGTGTCTTACAATTCTGTGTATTATAAGAAGATGGTGCAGTGAACATCTGTGTACTTGTGCACTCACATGAGAGTCTCTCTCGGCCACCCACCTGGTAGTAGGGTTAGCTCAGTCAAAAGGTATTTACGTTTACAACTTCTCTAGATATTGGTAAGTTTTTCTCCTAGATGTATATGTCTCAATTCACAGTTTACGTTCCCACTAGTGAGACACTGAATGCACACAGATGATTGCCAGACCATATATGAAAATAGAACTCTGACCTGCAACCTGCAGAAACCTGCCTAGAAAACCAACCCCTTATCTACAATTGCAGCCCAGGAAGCCAACTTGCTGTGAACCAGACTTGCAGGAAGTTAGTGTCTTAATTTGCATTTGACTGATTATTAGTCAGATGGAACCCATTGTATAAGACAGTCCTTTCCAGAAATTACCTTTTAGAATAGGTGAGGATGCAAATATCAGATGGTTTAACTTTATTCGTTTCTGAAGAGAAAGGAAGAAGCCTAGAGTCATTATCTTAGACTTTTTTTTTAAGCAGAGTCTTTACTTTTTTCAAACTAAATTTTAAGTAGGACCCTAATAAGCAAGATGAAATCTGGAGCTCCTCAGGTAAAATAAAGTCAATGGTACAGCTCTACCTGCCTTGCCTCCTCCCCTTCCTACCTGGCTTCCCTGCTCCCCGATCACCTGAAACTCTCGTGGAATCCTAGGGCTGGGCAGTAACCTACGGATGCCTCATGGTGCGAGAATTTGATGAAATTCCACTTTTAATCTCTCTCAACCTCTGTGTTAGAAGGTGAACTTGATAAACTCTGTAAGACTTTGGGCTAAATGTGTTCTATTTCTTTGGTCTTCTGGCAGGCAGGAATTTGTGGATGCTTATGTGAATTATGTCTTCCAAATCTCAGTTCACGAATGGTACACAGCCTTCTCCAGTGGCTTCCTAAAAGTGTGTGGTGGCAAGGTGCTCGAGCTCTTCCAGCCTTCAGAACTAAGGGCTATGATGGTGGGAAACAGCAACTACAACTGGGAAGAACTAGAAGAGGTGAGCACAAATGGCACTGTCTTTACCTCCAAGGAAGCAGCAGTGGCCTGGGTAGCTGTGCCCAGAGCATGGTCTTCCAAGTGTTCTGTGGTTGAATAGGAATCAGAGGCTTCCTGTATCTCAGGGGTTCTTTCTTAGTCTCAACTGCAAATGGTACACAAATGTATGTCCTCTATACATGTATGTCCTCTCCTTTAAGATAGGTTTTTTTTTTTCTTTTTGTCTTTTTTGGGCAGACTGCCATCTACAAGGGTGATTACTCAGCCACACATCCCACTGTGAAACTATTTTGGGAAACATTTCATGAATTTCCATTGGAAAAGAAGAAGAAGTTTCTCTGTAAGTATCAGTAATGTTAATATGGTGTTTGTCCACACTTCAGTGTTGCATATGGTGTAGGATGATGTACTCCATAGATTAAGGTCAACTCTTTTAAATGGAGAAGAGTAAATAAGGGAAATAATCTACACTTCTTGTCTTAATGGTATCTCAGGCAAACACAGCTTGTTACTCGTATTTGTTGCCTAACAGGATGTGTTGAATCAAGGAAGAAAAACATTTCATTGATTTTTCCATTGCTCTAAAAATATTATTTTATATGTGATACCTTTAAATATTATTTTGATGGAATCTGATTAACTTCCCTTATCTCTCTAGACTTTTGAAGATTTTACAGTGCCCGCTGCAGATATAACTGGGGAGATATGGTTTTTAATAGTTTTATTGAGATATATAATTCACAAAGCATACAACTCACCCAATTAAAGTGTATAATTCAGTGGTTTTTAGTATATTCACAGAGTTTTGAAACTATCAATAATTTTTAGAACATGTTCATCATCTTAAGAAACCTCGAACTCTTTAATCAATCCGCATTTCTTCCCAACCTCTCACAGCACCTCCTCCCCACTGCCACCAGTCTACTTTCTGGCTCTGTGGGTGTGCCTGTATTGGACATTACACGTACATGGAAGCCTATAATATATGGTCCTTGATCACTGGCTGGGTGGCATTTAAGAAGGGTAATATCTGGAAAGGAGAATGAAGCCGAGTTTAGGTGAACAAATTCAGCCATTCTATTCTATTTTATATTATTTGAGAGAGAAGGAGAACGAGTGGGGCAGAGGGGCGGTGAGGGGGGAGGGAGGCGGGGGGAGGAGAATCTCAGGCAAGCTCCACTCTCAGTGCAGAGCCCAACGCAGGCTTGATCCCACGACCCTGGGATCATAATCTGAGCTGAAATCAAGAGTCGGATGCTTAACCGAATGAGCCACCCGGGTGTCCCCAAATTCAGCCTTTTAAAAATAGTTGAAATCTTTGTGACTGTATATAATTGGACCAGAAATTAGCTGGTGAATAGTATAAAATTTTTATCCATATAAAACAAAACAATAGGAGTTGAAAGGTAGTCCCTTTTGCTTTATAAGAATGAGCATATATTAATATTAATGCAGGATTTACCTCCACATTCTTGTGCTTCCATGGAGTAAGGATGGAGGAAGTTGGGCTCACACAAGAATGCTTAAAAAAAGCCCTGCTTCCCCTCTGCCTAGTTACACTGGCTCTTGGGAATCAGTGGCATATAAGTCAAATAGGTTAAAGTGTATCAAGGGAGCTCATAGGGCTATAACAACCAAGAGGAGCCTGCTCGTGGTCATGGAGATTTCCTTAAAAGACATTTTTCTCTTCCGAGATCATTAGACTTGTGGAAATTTTTAGTAACTACAGATTTTGGCAAGAATGTTTACATATCATAGCCTCAGGTAATAGGTTAGTTGAAAGTGCTCCTTAACCAGTGATTTGTTTCTAGTAATTTCCAGCAATTAACTCTGAGATTATGTAGTGCCAGAAAACAGAGAAAGACAGCTGCGTTTTTTTTGTTTGTTTGTTTTGTTTTTGCCAAGTCACAGTGTTACAAGAGTGAGATGTCTAACAGAATATCAGTGTCAGCTCTTCTGTTTTAAAAAAATAGGGAAAGGAGCAAACAGATCCCAAATGGATATTCATTAGCTAAGGAGGGTTATATGCACTAGACACTTGGTAAGAGGAGACCTTGAGGTCACATAGGTTATAGTCTTCTTCCTGGTTTCCCCTAAGGTAAGCTCTTCTTTTCCTCTATCAGCAATTCCTTTCCTCTTGGATTCTGTGAAGGCTCATAACATTTATGAGGACATACATTTGATTGAGGCCATCTTTTATTTGAGGGCATTTTTGAGCATCTTTCAATTGGATGGATTATTTGTATCAGTATATAATCAGGGTCTGAAATTAGCCAGTGAGAAACAGAATTTTTATCCATATACAACCAAAAAACAGGATTTGAAAGGCAGTCTCTTTTGCTTTATAAGAACAAGCATGTATCAATATGAATGCCATCCATATTGGCACATGAAAGTGTACTTCTCAGGCGATCCACAGGGTGTCACACCTTCCTCTCCTTTCTGCGGAGAGCAGCTCCTCGTTGCCCAGCTGGTAATGCCGGTTCCCTTTCTCCTCAGTGTTCCTGACGGGCAGTGATCGGATCCCCATCTATGGCATGGCAAGCCTGCAGATCGTCATCCAGTCCACAGCCAGCGGGGAGGAGTACTTGCCTGTGGCCCACACTTGTTACAATCTTCTTGATCTCCCCAAATACAGCAGCAAAGAGATTCTGAGTGCACGGCTGACCCAGGCCCTTGACAACTATGAGGGGTTCAGTTTGGCTTGAGGCTCCCCAGCTTGCCCCAGATTTCCCTCCCTTCCTCGGTGTCCACATTGAGGCCCATACAGAAAACCATGGGGAGGGAGTTCTATTTTTTTATTGTGTAAGTGAGTTGGGACTTTTGAATCCTGAACCCAGTAGATGTGTTTCTGGGCTTGTGAGCAGTAAGCAACCCTTTTGAAAAATCAGGGGTTAGGGATGGGGTGAAAAATTGGCTCTTAATATGGGAGGCATTTTTGTCTTTAAACCAAATTACCTAGTAGTGTTCCTTGCACTTGTGAGTATGTTGCACTCTGCTGGATACAATGGCAGTGGAATTTTAAACTCTTACTTCCCAGATGTCTCTCTCAGCCCTGATATTTCCTCACAGTGCTTCCTGTCCTCTCTTCTCATTCCTCTGCAAGAATGATTTTGACTAATGTGTCCTTTCTCACCTGCACGTGCGGAACGTCTCCTTTCTCTGCAGACTTGGAAATGCTTCTGGCTTGTTGCAGCCCTACTGTAAGGACTAAAGGGGAAAGGACTACTTCAGAAATTCCCAATTCCAGGAAGCTGGATCTGGGTCCATTACTTTGGCTGATATCTTGAGAATTTGTGGGAGCCTTTATGAACACATCTTGCTTTACAAGAAGTTATTGAGGGACTAGCAATCTCCCCCTGGCTCTGCCTGGACCTACTTAAAGATGTGTAGAGCAGCTTAGCGTTGCCGCTGAGCCAAATTTTGTTTTGTTGTTCAGCCAAGTACCTTCGACAATAAGGTGAGGTGATAGACCACCCCCCCACCCCTTCAGTTATCTCGCTTCTGGAGCAAGTTGCTTCTCCAAGGAAAGTAGAAATAATAAATTTCTTGTCCTCTTTCCTTATCAATTTATACCTTCTACCACTTTCTCTTTTCTTCCTCTCCTTCCCTTTTGCTCTTACTTCATCCCATTGTTGTTATCTGACTTAATGCTCCCTTCCTCTCCTTCTAGTGGATGCATGCAGTCTATTTTTTTAATTTCTATTTAAATTGCAAAATTTCTATTTTTTTTCCTTTTCCCTAATTGCTAACACTTAAGGACATTCTATATTACGGATCTTTTGTTTATTGCATTTGAAATGTTTGTTTACAGTGGGATTTCAGGGGGGATTGTGTTTAAAGCAAATATATGTATCAAAAATAATGACATGCTCAATCTTCTTCATCATGGGATAAGAAAATTCTACATGATCAAAGAATCCATGTCAGCCTAATTTTAAATTCCTAGTCACTAGAGGAAAGACTTATTTATATAAAATGAAGTATTTATGAACCGTGATACAGCATCAAATCTCAATGAAGGATGTAGATTTTGCTTTTTTTTTTTTTTTTTGGTTTTAAAAGTTATTTCAATGGCTAAATTGGTAGTTTTTTCAGTCTTTATAATACAAGAATAAAAAAGATATACAGTTATATGAAATGTTTATTTTCTATGTGTGTGCATATAGTTCAATATTATGCAATAAATTTGGTGTTTTAACTTAAAACTATTTCTTATTGTATTTGCAGAACGAGTAGCTTGCTTTCAATAGAAGAGTTATCTACTCAAATAATACAAGGTTGAATTTGGTTCCAGTCATAAGAAAGTAAAAGCAAGCACTAGGGGAACGGGAAAGAAAGCAGGGGCAGTACCCAGGATCGGGGAAGCAAGTAGCCTTATGAATGGATGGGATTTCTGAAGGTTGTGATGAGTGAAAAGGCATTTTGCATGGAGGAGAAGGCCTTAGCAAAGGCTTGAACATGGGAGCATATTTAGGGAAGGGCCAGGAACAATTTGAAGAGAGCATCAGAGGAAATAGAATAATGGTAAATAAGACTGAGGAGAAAGAAAGTAGCTTTTGTGCTGAGGAACCAGGCTAAACATTGGAATTTGAGTTGGTAGCCAAGCAGGATTTGTCAAAATGTTCAGAACTTTGGGGTGGGGTAGGAGGCAGTGATAGGACTTGAGCCTGGTTTTAAGAAGAAAACTGTGGATGGGGAGGGTGCATGTGGAGGAGGAGTCAGTCCCTGCCACTCTGAAAGCAGTGAGAGTGGCAGCAGTGGAAGTAGAAGAGTGCATGGACTTCTGTTAAGTTTCTCAGGATCCACATAAGAGTGAAAACATATGGTATCTGTCTTAACAGAAGACCATGGGGGAGGGGAAGGGAAAAAAAAAAAAAGAGAGGGAAGGAGCCAAACCATAAGAGACTCTTAAAAACTGAGAACTGAGGGTTGATGGGGAGTGGCAGGGAGGGGGTTGGGTGATGGGCATTGAGGAGGTCACCTGTTGGGATGAGCACTGGGTGTTGTATGGAAACCATATTAAAAAAAAAAAAATGCATGGAGGGATAGTCCAAGATGGCAGCTCAGGAAGACCCTGAACTCACTGCCTGTATGGACACACCAAGCCTATACCTATCTATAGAGATAACAAGAACCCTACTCCCAATGCTGTGAATTGCAGCAGGAAGGACAGTACTAGGGACTGAGTAGATTTGTCTGTCCTGGGGCACAGAAAAAAGCTGTGGCTTAAATGGGCAATTAGAATATAAAGGAACTAACGCTCCACCAAACCATGGGATGTTGGAGAAGCTGGCAAGTGCCACTGTTTATGGCCTCTCCTCCACCAGCACAGGAAAGAGCAGTATCTGGATGCCCTAACCACCCCACTGCCCTCAGCAAGTCCTGAGCCCCAGACCACACCAGCCCTGGCTAACCTGGTGCATCGGGAAAAAACACGGTTTAATGAGCAACTACAATATGAACGAATGAGCCTTAGAGCTCTACCAAACAGTGGGGGAGCTGCAGAATACTCTTTGGAGTCTAAGAGGCAGGTGAGTACCATTGTTTACATTCTCCCTCCACCTTGATAGTGCACATAGAAGTAGGGCGTAGGGCCAGGCCATCCCCTAAAGGAGACTGCACAAGGTGGCCCCAGTATGGCATATACTGGGACACCCCTGGACAACACCCACCGTAGAACTATAGCGGTCTCACCAAGGTGCAAAGTATCCCAGAATACCCCAGGCCTTCACCTATTTTGGCTCAAGTTGTCTTGCCAGAACCCTGGGGAAGGAGTACCCCAAGACCTCCCAGCATGGCACACCTCAGCTCCACTTACCACACCTAGGTACTCCCAGTATGGAATACCCTTGACCCCTTTGCACAAGCTTTACCCACTTTGGCTTTGGGCACACCCTGTGCGGAGTACCCTGGGACCCCTCAACCTGTGCCCACTTCAGTTCTCGCCATCCCATCAGGACTGCCCCAGTGCTGAGTGGCCCAGGGACTCTAGTCTGCACCTGCTACCGCTCTAGCTGGCTAACCAAAGTCAAAAGGCATGTGTAATCTACATGGGATGACCATACACAAAGCCATTCCTTCAGGTCTTAGAGAAGTTGCTGTTCTGCCTGATTCATAGAAACACAGAAAGTCAAACAAAATGAGGAAACAGAGGGATATGCTCTAAATGAAAGAACAAGACAAACCTTCAGAAAAAGAACTAAATAAAATGCAGATAAGTAACCTGATATGGTGTTCAAACTAATGGTCATAAAGATGCTTATCGGACTTCAGAAAAGTGTACGTGAATTGTGAGACCTTCAACAAAGAGATGAAAATTATACAAGAGAACCAATCACAGTTGAAGAATAATTGTGTGAAAAATACTCCGGAGGGAATCAACAGTAGATTAGAGGACACAAAGAATGGATCAGCAATCTGAAAGGGTAATGGAAAGCCATGCAAGCTGAACATCAAAAAGAAAACAGAAAAGGAAATGAGGCTAGGTTAAGGGATCTCTATCAGAGTGTGAAGTATAGTAACATGCATATTCTAGAAAGTCCCAGGAGAAGAGAGAGAAAAAGGAGAAAACTTAAATAATAGCTGAAAACTTCTCTAATCTTGGGAAGGAAATAGATATGTAGGTCCAGGAAACACAGAGAACCCCAAACAAAATGAACCCAAGGAGATCCACACCATGACATATAATAATTAAAATGTCAAAGATTAAAGATAAAGACAAAATCTTAAAAGCAGCAAGAGAGAAACAACTAATTACATACAAAGGAAACTCCATAAGGCTATCAGCTGATTTTCAGCGGAAACTGCAAACAAGAGAGTGGTATGATCTATTCAAAGTGCTGAAAGGAAAAAACCTACAACCAAGAATACTCTACCTGACAAGGTGATCATTCATAATCACAAGTTTCCCACACATACATAAGATAAAGGAGTTCATTACCACTAACCAGTCTTACTAGAAATGTTCAAAAGATTTTTTTTAAATTTAATGTATTTATTTATTGAGATAGAAGTGCAAGTGAGCGAGGAGCAGAGAGAATCCCACAAGTGACAGAGAAGTGGAGCTCACCTGGGGCTTGTGTGTTACCCGAAGAAGGGCTTGAGCTCACCTGAAGTGGGGCTCATGCTCACCTGATGTGGGGTTTGAGCTCACCAGACATGGGACTTGGTCATGAGATCATAACCTGAGCGGAAGTCAGATGCTTAACGACTGAGCCACCCAGGCGCCCCCAAGGGATTCTTTAAGCAGAAAAGGAAAGGCCATAATTAGAAGAAAACTGTGAAGGGAAAAAAAAAAAAAAAAAACGAGTAAAAGCAAACATACAGCACTTATAAAACTAGTGTGAAGGTTAAAAAACAAAAATAGTAAAATCCATGATACCTGAGAAATTAGTTAAGAGATTCACAAAACAAAGGATATAAAATATGACATACATAAAATGTGGAGGTAGAAAGTAAAAATCTAGTTCTTGTGAGAATTTGCTTAAGTGCCCATCAATATAGATAGTAAAACCTTGGGTTGTAACTTCTGTGAGTGTTCTGCAAGACGAGCAAACATTTGTAATAAATTTTAACTTGAAAAATGATGTCTTGCAGTAGTAGTACGTGACACTGAGTGTCACATGATCACAACCGAGCCAGTGGTTCTCTCTCTCTCTTGCTGTGGGATTGTGGGTAGTTGTCTCCCATGCTTGGATGCTTGGTCTCAGGCCGCAGTGTTTGGCAGAAATCTGTGATTTTTCAGAACTTTGGAAGGTGCCCACAACTGGAACTAGTGTATTTTTTGTCACTTCAAAGCACGCATGGACAGTTTTTTGCTTTTCCATACAAGGAATGCTTTGCTTCATTGTAGGGCAGCCTGCCTTCAGATATAGACCCTTTCCTCAGCTGCCTTATTACCAGTTACATTAAATACAGTATATGACAAGAGTTTATTAATACTTTACTGCTGTCAACATCCATGTGAGCATATACAATGGCCCCCATGCAGAAAAAGTTTCCATTAGTGTTAGCTAAAGTCATCCTGCAATAATAACCCTCCCCTCTCTTGTCTCCCTCATACCAGCCATCAAGGTTTTCAAAAGTAAGTGCAGGTTAACTTATTTTTCTTTATATTTTTTAATTTCTTCCTTATTTTATATTACAGTATTGTAATCATTGTTATATGAATATTTTTGGGTTATGGAAGGAATCATCTGAGTTGCCATTTCTTATGGGGAAATTCCCTTTGATATACAAGTGCTTTGGATTATAAGCATGTTTCTGGAACGAATTATGCTCACAAACCAAGGTTTTACTGTATATGAACATTATGGTAACCACAAACCAACAAACTCTGATAGATACACAAAAAAGTAATGAGAAAAGAATCCAAGTGTAATACTAAAGAAAGTCATCAATCACAAGGGAAGAGAGCAAGAGAAGAAGGAGGGAACATAGAAGAACTACAAAAATAATGAGAAAACAATTAACAAATTGGCAATAAGTACATACTTATCAATAATTAAATGGGCTAAATGTTCCAATAAAAAAACATAGGGTAACTGAGTGGATTAAAAAACAAAACAAAAAAGACCCACCTATATTCTGCTTACACACCTACAAAAGACTTGCTTCAGACTTAATGACACAGACTAAAAGTAAAGGGATGGAAAAAGATACTCCATGCAAATGGAAGTGAAGGAAAGCTGGGATAAGCAATATTTGTATCAGACAAGATAGTCTTTATTTTTTTTATTTTTTAAAAAAAATTTTTTTAACGTTTATTTATTTTTGAGACAGAGAGAGACAGAGCATGAATGGGGGAGGGTCAAAGAGAGAAGGAGACACAGAATCTAAAACAGGCTCCAGGCTCTGAGCTGTCAGCACAGAGCCCGATGCAGGGCTTGAACTCATGGACCGTGAGATCATGACCTGACCTGAAGTTGGATGCTTAACCAACTGAGCCACCCAGGCGCCCCTGAGACAAGACAGACTTTAAAACAAAGATTAACAAGAGAAAAAGGAGGATATTACATAAAGGGATCAATCCAACAAGAGAGTATATACTAGTTATGATTATGCACCCAACACTGGAGCCCCTAAATACATAAGGCAAATATTAATAGACATAAAGGGAAAATTGACAGTAATACAATGATATTAGGGGACTTTAACACCTGATTTACAATAGCTAGATCATCCAGACAGAAAATCAATAAAGTGGCTTTGAATGACCCATTAGACTAGATGGACTTAACAGATAAATATCAAACATTCCACCCCAAAGCAGCAGAATGCACATTCCTTTCAAGTGCACATGAAACATTCTCCAGGATAAATCACGTTAGGCTACAAAAAAAACTCAATAAATGTAATAATACTGAAATCCTATTAAACATCTTTTCTGATCACAACAGCATAAAACTAGAAATCAGTTACAAGAAAAAAAAAACTAGAAAAAACCACAAACACATGGAAGCAAAACAATATGCTACTAAACAACCAAAGGGTCAACAGAGAAATCAAAGGAAATTTTAAAAAAAGCACATGGAAACAAATGAAAACACAACAGTCCAAATACTTTGGGACATGGTGAAAGCAGTTCTAAGAGGGAAGTTTATAATGATACAGGTCTATCTTAAACCTCAAAAAACAAGGAAAAGCTCAACCAATCCAGCCTTACACTCAAAAAAAACTAGAAAAATAACAAAGCACAAAGATATTAGGAAGAAGGAAATAATAAAGATCAAAGCAGAAGTGTGTGTGTGTGTGTGTGTGTGTGTGTGTGTAGCCTCTATTTCATTTATATATTTGGCCTCTATTTTTCGCCTCTATTTCATTTATATATATACATATATATAAAAGATCAGCAAAACCAAGAGCTAGTTCTTTGGAAAGACAAAGCTGATAAACTGTTAGCCAGACTCATCAAGAAAAATAGGACTTGAATAAAATCAGAAATGAAAGAGAAATTACAACTGACACCACAGGAAAACAAAGGATTATAAGAGACTACTATGAAAAAGTAGTACACAACTAAGAAGAAATGAATGAATTCATAGAAAGATACAATCTTGCAAAACTGAAGCAGAAAGAAATAGAAAATCTGAATGGGTCAACTAGTAATGAAATTGAATCAGTAATCAAAAAACAACAGAAAGTCCAGGACCAGATGGCTTCATAGGTGAATTCTAGCAAACATTTAGAGAAGAGCTAACAACTGTTCTTCTCAAACTATTCCAAAAACCAGAAGAGGAAAGAAAGCTTCAAAACTCATTCTAAGAGGTCAGCATTACCCTGATACCAAAACTAAAGACACTATAAAGCAAACCAAAAAACTACTTGATGCACATAGATGCAAAAATCAAAATTTTAGCAAACAACATTCAATAATACATAAAAGGATCATTCACCAGGAGACCTGGGTGGCTTAGTCAGTTAAGCGTCAGACTTTGGCCCATGTCATGATCTTGCAGTTTGTGAATTCTAACCTGCATCTTGAGATTCCCTCTCTCCCTCTCTCTCTGCCCCTGTCACGCTCATGTGTGTGCTCTCTCACAAAAAAATTGGGGGGGGGGCGTGGGAAGGATATGTTTAAATAAATCAGTGGATCAATTATCACAAACAAATGGGATTTAATCCAAGTATACAAGGATGGTTAGATATCTGCAAATCAATCAACATGATACATTAACAGATGAAGGATAATAAAAATTATATCTCAACAGATGCAGAAAAAGTATTTGACAAAATTCAATATTTGTTTATGGTAAAAACTCTACAAAGTGTGTTTCAGGGAACATACCTCAATATAATAAAGCCATATATGACAAATCCACAGTTAACATCATACTCAATGGTGAAAAACTGGAAGCTTTTCCTCTAAGACCAGGAACAAGAGAAGGATGTCCACTCTCACCAAATTTATTCAACATAGTACTGGAAGTCCTAGCCATAGCAACTAGACAAGAAGAAGAAATAAACAGCATCCAAATTGGTAAGGAAGATGTAAAACTATCAGTATATGCAGATGACATGATACTAACTATAGAAAACCCTAAATACTCTGACAAAAAACTATTAGAATAAATGAATCAGTAAACTTGTATGATACCAAATTAATATACAGAAATATGTTGCTGTTTCTATATACTTAGTGACCAAGTATCAGAAGGAGAAATTAAGAAAACAATCCCATTCACAATTGTACCAAAAAGAATAAAATACCTAGGAATAAATTTAACTGAGGAGATGAAAACTATAAAACATTGAAATTGAAGATGACAAAACAAATGGAAATATATACCATGCTCATAGATTGGAATAATTGTTAAAATGTCTGTATTACCCCAAAGCAATCTACAGATTCTATGCAATCCCTATCAAAATATTAACAAATTAATTGAACAAATTAATTGTTAGATCAAATTGATATGAAACCACAAAAGACCCCAAACAGCCAAAGCAATCTTGAGAAAGAATGAGGCTGAAGGTATAACAATCCTAGACTTTAAGATACATTAAAAAGCTATTATAATCAAAACAGTATGGCACTATCACAAAAATAGACACATTAATCAATAGAAGAGAATAAAGAGCCCAGAAATAAACCCATGCTTATATAACATAATGTATAGAGAAATTAAATCACTGTTATAAACCTGAAACTAACAGTGTGTGTCAACTATACTCAAAAATTAAACACAATTTTTTGAGAACAAGATGAGCTCTGTTCCCTCTGAAGCCACAGATCATGGTCCTACACTAGAAATCTAGGCTGTCATCTTTAGGACCATCCCTGAGCAGGGCAAGTGAAATACCAAAGCTCTCCTACCATTTTTAAGTTGCTGTTTTCCTGATTTAGCATTCACTGGGCTATTTTCAAGTTGGTTGTGACATTAAAAAAATAAAACAGGGGCACCTAGGTAGCTCAGTTGGTTAAGCGTCTGACTCTTGATTTCAGCTCAGGTCATGATGTTACTGTTTGAGTTTCAGCCCCACATCTGGCTCTGGACTGACAACACACAGCCTTCTTTGGGATTCTCTCTCTCTCTTTCTGTGTCTCAAAAATAAACAAACAAAAACAACCAATGCTTATATGGACAATCTACAACAAAGGAAGCAAGACTATACAATGGGGGGGGGGGGAACTGTCTCTTTAATAAATGGTGTTGGGAAAATTGGACAGTTCCATGCAAAAGAATGAAACTGGACCACCTACACCCTATACAAAAATAAAATAGATTGAAGACCTAAACATGAGACACAAAATCAGAAAACTCCTAAAAGAATACACAGGCAGTAATCTGTTGGACGTCAGCCTTAGCAACATTTTTCTAGAATGTCCCCCAGGCAAGGGAGAGAGAAGCAAAAATAAACTATCAGGACTATACCAAACTAAAAAAGCTATTTATTACACAATGAAGGAACCATGAAGAAATAAAGGGCAACTTACTGAATGGGAGAAGATATTTGCAAATGATAATCTGATAAGGAGTTAATATCCAAAATATATAAAGAGCTTATATAACTCAACACCAAAAATGAAGTTGATCCAATTGAAAAATGGGCAGAGGGCCTGAACACAGTAGACATCTTCCCCAAGAAGACCTATAGATTGGCCACCCAGGCACCCCTTTCAATAAATTTTTTAAAACAATTACAATGTATTGTTTTACCAGACTTAATAGATGGTTTAAAGGTGGCAGGGAGGGGCACCTGGATGGCTCAATCGGTTAAGTGTCCAGCTCTTGATTTCAGCTCAGGTCATAATCTCATAGTTTGTGGGTTTGAGCCCCACATGGAGCTCTCTGTTGGCAGCACAGAGCCTGCTTGGGATCCTCTCTCCCCCTCTCTCTCTGCCCCACCCCCCCGCTTGTGTTCTCTCTCTCTCAAAATAAACAAATAAACAACCTTTAATAATAATAATAATAATAATAATAAAGGTGTGAGGCACATGTATGGCTCAGTCAGTTAAGTATCCAACTCTTGATTTGGGCTAAGGTCATGATCTGCTTGGGATTCTGTCTCTCTCCCTCTCTCTCTGCCACTCTGCTGCTCACACTCTCTCTCTTAAAATAAATAAAAAGAAAAAAAAAAGGTGGCTACCCCTGAAACCAAGAGCACACTATATACACTGTATGTTAGCTAACTTGAAAATATATTAAAATAAATAAAATAAAAATTTTTTAAAGGTGGTAGGGAACAGTAGCTTTCCAATAATAAGTTCTATTTAGTAAATATCTAATAACATGTATAAGTTTGCTATTAAGTTTGAGGGACAAAAAAATGCCTCATTTAATTTTTTTTAATGTTTATTTGTTTTGAGAGAGACAGTCTGTGAGCAGGGGGAGGGGCAGAGAGGGTGAGAGAGAGAGAGAATCCAAAGCAGGTTCTGTACTGTTAGCGCAGAGCCAGATGCAGGGCTTGATCTCACAAACTGTGCGATCATGAGCTGACTTGAAATCACGAGTCAAATGCTTAACTGAGCCACCTAGGCATCCCCTGTCTCATTTAATTTTGAATGGAAATAGCCAAGTTATTTTAAATGTCTGGTGCTTGGGATCTTCATCCACAAAATGAAGAGATTGGACCAGATAATTTCTAAGGATTTATTCTAACATAAATTTGAAAATTTCCAACAGTAACAGTAGAGTAAAAACCTACAGTAGATTCACAAAAGATAAAGGAAATCAAAGCATACTATGTTGAAAAAAATCATCAATTTGCAAAGCAAGGTAGGAAGAGAGAAGAAAGGAAGAACTTCAAAACAGCCAGAAAATAGTAAGATGGCATTAGTAAGTTCTTACCTATCAATAATTACTCTAAATGTAAATGTACTGAATTCTCAAAAGATGTACAGTAGTTAGGTGGATGAAAAAACAAGCAAGCAAGTATACAAACAAGAACAAGACCCAACTAACTATATGTTGCTTACAAGAGATTCATTTCAGCTTTAAGGACACACACAGACTCAAAGTGAAGGGATGGAAAAAGATATTAACATAAGTGAAAACTGAAAGAGCAGGAGTAGCTATACTTCTGCAAAATAGGTTTTAAGCCAAAAATGTTAACAAGAATTAAAGAAAGTCATTATATACTGATGAGGTCAATTCACCAAAAAAAAAAAAAAAAAAAAAAATTAACAATCATAGTTATATATGCACCTAACATTGGAGTGCCTAATTACATTAAGAAGATACTAACAGATATGAAAGGAGAAATAGACAACAGTATAATAATGGTAGGGGACTTCAATATCCCACTTTTTAAAAATAATTAATTAATTTATTTTTAATCTTTTTTTATTTTTGAGAGAGAGAGAGAGACAGAGACAGAGTGCAAGCAAGGGAGGGACACAGGAGAGGGAGATACAGAATCCTAAGCAGGCTCTAGGCTCTGAGCTGTCAGCACAGAGCCTGATGCAGGGCTTGAACTCACAAGCTGTGAGATCATGACCTGAGCTGAAGTCGGACGCCCAACTGACTGAGCCATCCAGGCACCCCAATATCCCACTTTTAACACGGATAGATCATCCAGACAGAAAATCAACAAGGAAAATTGGACTTTACTATACGTTAGACCAAATGGGCCAATATATACAGAACATTCCATCCAACAACAGGATACACATGCTTCTCAAGTGCATATGGAATAGTCTCCAAGATAGATCATATGATGATAGATCACAAAGGATGTCTTAAAATATTTAAAAAGAGAGAAATCAAACCAAGTATCTTCCAACCACAATGCTTTGAAAAAAGAAATCAGCAATAGGCAGAAGCTGGAAAATCAAAAGATGTATGGAAATTATACATAATCCTGGACAAAGAATAGGTTAAAGAAGAAATGAAAAAGGAAATAGGGGCTCCTGGATGGCTCAGTTGGTTAAGTGACCAAATCTTGATTTTGGCTCAGGTCATGATCTCATGGTTTGTGAGACTGATCCCTGAGTTGGGCTCCACACTGACACCATGTAGTCTGCTTGGGATTCTCTGTCACTTCCCCACTCATGCTCACTCTCTCTCAAAATAAAGAAATAAACTTAAAAAAAAAAGGGGAAATAAAAACATCTTGAATCAAACAATGGGAACAACAAACCAAAACCTGTGGAATGCAGCAAAAGTAGTTTTAAGTTTATAGCAATAAATGTCTACATTGAGAAAAAGGAAAAATCTCAAACAATCTAACTTTACACCTTAAGAGACTAGAAAAAGAACAAACTAAGCCCAAAGTTAGCAGAAGGAAGGAAATAACAAAGATCAGAGCAGAAATAAATGCAATAGAGACCAGGAAAACTATAGAAAAGATCAGTGAAGTTAAGAGCTGGAAAGATCAAATAAAAATCTTTCAATCTTTATTTGAAAGATAAAACTACAAATTTCTAGCTAGACTAAGAGAAAAGAGAGAGGACTCAAATAACTATGTAAATGGCAGAGGAGATATTACAACTCCTACTACAGAAATATAAAGGATCATAAGAGACTTTTATGAACAATTATACATCAACAAATTAGATAACCTAGGAGAAACTGATAAATTCTTAGAAACATACAACTTATGTCTATTTCAAAACAGACCGATAACTGGGGTGCCTGAGTGGCTCAATCTGTTAAGCGTCCCACTCTTGGTTTTGGCTCAGGTCATGATCTCATGGTTTCGTGAGTTCAAGCCCCACATAGGGCTCTGCATTAACAATGCAGTGCCTGCTTGGGATTCTCTCTTCCTCTCTCTGCCCCTCCCCCACTTGTGCTGTTTCTCTCTCAAAATAAATAAATAAACTTAAAAACAAAACCAGACCAAAAACAAGGAAGGAGATTGACTCAGTAATCAAAAACTTCCCAATAAGAAAAGCCCAGATGGTTTCACTGGTGAATTCTACCAAACATTTAAAGAAAAATTAATGTGAATACTTCTCAAATTCTTCCAAAAAATGGAAGAGGTGGGAACACTACCAACCTCATTTTTGAGGCCAGCATTGCCCTATGCCCAAAGCATAAGGACACTACAAGGAAAGTAAACTACAGACCAATATCTATGGCAAAAATTCTCAAGAAAATATTAGCAAACTGAATTTAATAGCACATTAAAGTCATTGTACACCATGATCAAGCAGGATGTATACCTGGAATGCAAGGATGGTTCAATGTATGCACACCAATAAATGTGATACATTAAACAGAATGAAAGATAAAAATAATATCATCTCAATAGATACAGAAAAAGGATGTGACAAAATACGACATAATTCATAAGAGCTGTCAACAAATTGGGAATAGAAGGAACATACCTCAACATAATAAAAGCCATATATGATAAGCCTACAGTTAACATTATACTCAATGTTGAAAGGTTTAGAGATTGAAAGCTTTTCTTCTGAGATCAGGAACAGGTCAAGCGTGTTCATTCTCACCTATCCTACTCAATCAATATAGCAATGGCCAGAGCAATCAGGCAGGAAAAACGAATAAAAGGCATCTAAATCAAAAGGAAGTAAGATTGTCTTTGTTTGCAAATGAACGATCTTACATGTAGAAAATTCTGACGATCCCATCAACAAAAAGTTAGCATTAATAAGTTATAGAATATAAAATCGACAAACATAAATCAGTTGCTTCTATACACTAACAATGAAATACCTGAAAAAGACATAAAACAATCTTATTCATAATGACATCAAAAACAGTATTTAGGAATACATTTAAACAAGGAGGTAAAAGAAAACTATGAAACTGTGATAAAATAATTGAAGGAGACCTAAAGAAATGGAAAGATATTCCATGTTAATGGATCAGGAGTTAATACTGTTAAAATGTCCATTCTACCCAAAGCCATCTATAGATTCAATGCAATCCCTTTCAAATTTCCAATGGCATTTTTCCCAGAAACAGAAAAAAAAATCCTGAAGTTTGTACTGAACCACAAAAGACCCAAAATAGCCAAAGCAATCTTGATAAAGAAGAGTAAATTGGGATGCATCACACTTCCTGTTTTAAATTATACTAAAAACCAAAGTAATTAACATAGTATGGTACTGGCATAAAAGACAGACACATAGACCAATGGAACCTAGTCAAGAGACCAGAAGTAAACCTTTGCATATGCAGTCTGCTACTATTTTACAATGAGCCAAGAATACTCTAGTGTCTTTAATAAACGTTGTTGGGAAAACTGGATAACCACATGCAGAAAAATGAAATTGGACCCCTATCTCACACTACTCATACAAATTTAACTCTATATGACTTAAACACTTAAACATAAGACTTGAAACTGTAAGACCTCTAGAAAAAAAATAGGAAAGAAGTTCCTTGACATTGGCAATTATTTTTTGATATAACATCAAAAATCTAGCAGCAAAAACAAAAATTAGTACATGTGATTACATCAAACTAAAAAGCTTCTGCACAGCAAAGGAAACCATCAACAAAATAAAAAGGCAACTTACAGAATGGGAGAAAATATTTGCAAATCATATGTCTGTAAAGGGGTTAATATCCAAAGAAAGGAAATCGTACAACTTAATAACAAAAATACCAAACAATCTGATTAAAAAATGGGCAGAGGCAATCCCATTTCAGAGTATATATCCAAAGGAAATTAAAACAGGATCTTGAAGAGATATCTGCACTCCCATGTTCATTCCAGCATTATTCATAATAGCCAAGATATGGAAACAACGTGTCTGTCAGTGGATAGATAAAGATGTGTATATACATATATACAATGGATTATTCAGCTATGAAAAAGAAGGAAATCCTGCTATTTCAACAACATGCAAGGACCTTGATAGCATTATGCTAAGTGAAATAAGTCAGATGAAGACAAATGCTATATGGTATCAGTTATATGTTTAATCTAAAAAGCCAAACTCATAGAAACAGAGAGTAGAATGGTGGTTACCATGGACTGTGGGGGAGGAAATGGGGAGATGTTGGTCAAAGGGTACAAACTTCCAGTTACAAGATGAATAGATTCTGGGGATCAAATGAACAGCATGGTAATTTTAGTTAATAATACTGTATTATATACCGAAAAGTTGCTGAGAGAGTAGATCTTAAATGTTCGAACTATGCAAAAGAAGTAATTATGTAACATGATGGAGTCATTAGTTAATGCTTTGGTGGTATTTTACAATACATATCAAATCAACATGTTGTATATCCAAACTTGTAAAGTGTTATATGTTTAATCATATCTCAATAAAACTGAATATAAGTAAATAAAATATAATAGTCAAATCATAATTAACCAGATGATAGAAATAAAGGTGGAATGAAGAGAGGGCATACAACAGAATACCAAAAGAGATTTGAGGTGAAACTCAATGAACAGAATATCTTATGTTAGGGTCAAGCATAGGAGAAAAAGTAATTTTATCATTTCTTCTTAAAAAGAAATGTAAGTGTTGCCTGTCTCCAGTTTTGTTTGCCTCCTAAAAATGGAACCAAGCAGATTTTAAACCAGTTGTTAAGTCTCTAAAATATCGAAGAACATGATGGCCACGTTGCCTTTGATAACCTTAGCTTTGTTAGTACGTAAGGTTGCTTGAGTTAGGAATCTTCTGGTTTGTGACTGTCCATTTTTAAGAGATTCCTTTGTGGAGCATTGCTAGGAGCCATTGTGGGCTCTGCCTACAGCCGTATCTTGGGGATCAGGATCTCAAAGAGTAGAGGAGCAGCTTGTAGTAAGGCAGAAGAGGAAGAGAATACATTCCGTGTTTTAGGAAAGGTGAAAATAAATTCTCTTGTGCATATCAAGGGAGTTTTCCAGTTGGAAGTGACATAGAAGCTACCACCATGCCTTTCAAACCCTTTTGGTGAAGAAGGATTAGTTAACTTCATAGAGCAGAGCCCTGTGGAGAGTGTGGAAAATGTTGGTCTCTATGACTTTCTGCTTTGGGGTGCTAACCCAGACTGGCTCAAATGTAGGTAGGGCGGCTTGGGTTCAGGCTTCTGGACACCAGGACATGCAACAGAACAGGTGCTGGCAGAGGTGTCTACCCAGTTGTGGGCAGACTCTTTGGATCTGTAGTAATAACAGCCCTTCCCACTGATTAGCTAATCCAAGCTTGGGTGCTTTGTGTCCTTCCAAAAGTACTGGATTATGTGCTCCTGAGTTATGTGTAGCATGGAGAAAATTAGTTCAGATGTGAGCTCTTTTTCCCCCTTTCTTCCAAGAGTGACTGGATGCTTGGCAGGGTGCATAATCACATGGTCTTCAGATCTTTTAAAAGCGGATTTTCCTGGGCCTACTCCCAGGGGAGTTGGATACACTCTCTGGTAATTACTGATTCAGCTCCCATTGGTGTTGAACTGAGAAATTTAAATAAGAATTCACACACACACACACACACACACACACACACACACACACACACACCCTCAGGTGAAGGCAAACCTTAAACTAGATTAGTCTTCCATGGTCACCTTTTCTTTAGGATTAGGAGAGAAGGAAGCCCAAGAGCAGATTTGGAAATAACCCCATTCCCCATGGTATCATAAGAGGCTAGAGCCATTGAAGGTGAAGGTGAAAAGGAAGTGCCAGCTAGGTACTGGCTCATGGTCCCAGCAGGACCAGCCTGTCACTTCCAAAGGCTTCTTGTTAAAAATGGGTTTCCTGGTCCTTCATGCCTGGGCATTCTCAGGAGCTCACATGTTTGTGTAGCAGGCTCAAGGACTCTCAAGTTCACATCACTGGCAGACTGTTTGGAGTTTCTATGTTTCTGAGGTAACGTGGGGCAGGGCTTTATTCAATGAGACACTAAAATCATTTGTACCCAAAGCCTGTTATGCTACTGAGCAGTGGCACCTTCAGTTTGTTCCTCTGGGGCTGGTGAGGGAGTGGGGGGGACCCCGGGTTTGGTAACATTTACTACACTGGTTAAGAGCGTGCCACAATCCGGGGTGCCTGGGTGGCTCAGTAGGTTGAGCTTCTGACTCTGATTGATTTTGGCTCAGGTCATGATCTCACAGTTTCTGAGATCAAGCCCCACATCGGGCTCTGTGCTGACAACACAGAGCCTGCTTAGGATTCTCTTTCTCTCTCCCTGCCCGTCCCCCACTCTCTCTTGCAAATTTTTAAAAAATAGCATGCCACAATCCAAGCAGCTCTCCTCCCTGGGGTATGCTTCGGTTTTAGTTGTTTAAAAATACACCCCGAGACAGAAATTTCAGGACACTAAGTGACCTAGAATCAGTTCAAAGGTTATTCTGTTCCTTCACAGAGCTCAGGCATTCCCACATTGGTCTCAACTGCCATCTCACACAGTAAATTCCTTTTATGTGTGTGAGCAGGATTGGACCTCCCAACGTATTTTGGGGAGCAGAATCAGAGGAGTTTGCCCTGCTCTGTGAGGGAAGGAGTTTAACAAGCATAGATCTTTCTGAGAAAGCCACACAGAGGTTTTGATGCAATTTTCTTGAAAATATCAAGTCACAATTTTATTTTCCTCAAGAGAATGGGTCAGTGCTCCCCTAAAATCTTGCTTACTCTGTTAGCATGAGTTTGTATTTTTATTTTTTAATTAAAAAATTTTTTTAACCTTTATTTTTGAGAGAGAGAGAGAGAGAGAGAGCGCGAGCCAGTGGGGGAGGAACAGAGAGAGGGAGAGACACAGAATCCAAAGCAGGCTCCAGGCTCTGAACCATCAGCACAGAGCCCAACACAGGGCTTGAACTCACAGACTGCGAGATCATGACCTGAGCCGAACTTGGACACTCAAGCGACTGAGCCACCCAGGTGCCCCATGAATTTGTGTTTAAAGTGCTGGAGGTACATTCTGTTTATGACTTACTACAAACAAGGAATCAGAAGGTGAGGAGAGTGATGTGTGGGAAATACAAATCATACAAATCTCAACATCTTGTTGGAATTCAGCAAAGAAAGAATCTTTGTCTCAATGCTGATAATAACCCACCACCATTTTTTAGTGAAGATTTATTGTTGTGCTTACTTTATGTTCATCCACGTAAATTCCCATAATGACCCCATTAACTACTATGGTTTTTCCCATTTTTCAGATAAAAGCACAGAGACATGGAGAGTGGGCAATGTACCCAGATCGTAAAGCTAGGCTGTCAGTGTGCAGACTGGGCCTTAAGCATCAAGCAGTCTTTGGTCTCTGCTCGTCTTGTCACTTGTGCTGGTCTCTGTTAACTTTAGTTTGTTGGAGCTGCTCATTTCCACAAATGCCCAGGATGCAGTCCACACCCTCTACTTACAGTGGGATCTCTGGACCAGCAGCATGGAAGCATCTGGAAGCCTGCTGGAAATGCAGGATGTCAGTGCACCTTCCTACCCGCCCGGGGGCTACTGTACCACAAGACCCCTAGAAACTCACATGCACATTCAAGTTTGAGAGGCACTGCTCTCTGCTGCCAGAGAGCAGTAAGTATATCCTTCACACTTTCTCTCCCTTCCCTCCCCTCCACTGAATCGTGTCTAGTAATTTTAATTTCTTTAAAAGTAACAATGACAGAAAAATCACAATGTCTCAAAATATCTTACCAAGAGTGCTCAAAACTACCCCACAGAAGCATGACAAGGATTTCGGAGCATCTTTGAATTGCTTTTGAGAAATTAAAGAAAAATTCCAGCATCACTCTAAGGTGATGCGTTTCAGAATTCACAATCACCTACGCTTTATACACACACGGGCACAAGGGAGACATGGAGGTCCAAGGGGTCTGAGAGACTCCATCCTTTCTTGTGTTTTGCACTGGGCCACAGTTCCTGAGCAGATGCTGCACAACACGGAGCCACCCTGTGGTAGAAGCCTTGTTGACGGAGGGGACAAGTGAGAACCAAGCTGTCAACAACCCCAGTTCCTGCCAAACCTCATCTGTCTGCCTGCCAGCCAGGGTTCTGAACATACATTTGGGAATTTTGCCTTTTGCCTTTTACTGAATGTGAAGTTCTCCTGTGTGTGTATGTGTTGCCTCGATAAGCTGACCCAGTTTAGGGATAACTAGAATATGTTTTGGTTTACAAGATTCAGAATCTATTTCTAGAAGAGGTAAGAACTCTAGAACCGAAAGGGACCGCCTCTCCCCACCGTGCGTAGGTCCCCCTTCTGAAATTACCATTCAGGCGGTACCAACATTGCAAACGTACAGGGCAGGACACATCTGCTCTGGGGATGGGAGGGGGAGGGCTTCCAAGGACCACCTCGCTCTGCCAGCCAGCTGCAGAGCCTGATGTACTTGAGGCCAGCATCGCGTCCTGGTCCCTCACAGGGGCAACGTGAAAATATGATTTAAGAAAATGGAGGCATCACGAAATGCTGCATGCCAGTTCCTTCTAGATGTTGTTACTTTGGACCCAGCGTTTCAAAAGTTAAATTACTCAGGGTAAGCCGCAGTTCTGGCAAAATGGCATTAAATCGCACCATCTTTAGAGGTTCTGTGTCTTTCTTGGTCAGAAGACATATCTGTTGGAATCCTGGGCAGTACTCAAAGCCTTTTTTTTTTTTTTTTTAAATTTCAGGCTATACATATATGTGATACACACACACACACACACACATATATATTCAATATTTATTTTTGACAGAGTGTGAGTGGCGGAGGGGCAGAAAGAGGGAGACACGGAATCTGAAGCAGGCTCCAGGCTCTGAGCTGTCAAGCACAGAGCCCAACGCAGGGCTTGAACCCACGAACTGTGAGATTGTGACCTGAGCTGAAGTCAGACGCTTAACTGACTGAGCCACCCAGGCGCCCCAGGCTTTATATTTTTAATGTTCACTTTTGGCAAGTAGAGCCCATGTAACACGTGTGGTTTAAAGAATACCCGCATGCCTAACCATCACAGGGGTGTGTCCTTAGCTGTGTCCCCCAACTCTGGAGGCTGTTCAAGGTGCTCGTGAGGCAGTGCCTGGCTTGTGGCAGCTGATGCACGGGGCAAGATGCTCACTTCAAACTGAAATGCACCTTTTCCTCCAAGTCACAGTATTCTGCTGGCCTTATTAGCGTCAGAATAATAAGTAGCTAATGAATTTACTATAATGGCCTCATTGACTTTGCAAAGATACTTAATTAAACACGTTTTTTTTTAGTTTAATGCCTTCACTTCTGCCCCTTCAGGCCCTTCCATGAATAGAGCACAGAGCAAAAGCCCATTTTTTTACCTAGAACCATGGGCATGCCTAATTTGTAATGAGTTTGCTTCACCTTCCAGTGACCTCCCTGGAAACAGAATAACAAAAGCTTAATCCTCATGAAGCTTCTGGGGAGTTCAGGGAACAGCAGTGATTCCTTACCTTAAGGTCAGACCACACAGGCAGCTGTCATACACTCCTGATTTTGTCAAAAATCTCAGAACATTCACAGTTAAAAATATTTTATTTAAGTTTACACAAAATACAGTCATGTACAAAAATGTACATAACGTTTTTCATTCAGTTTACATTTTAAAAAAGGACAACTGTAATTTCAAATACTTTCTGCTTATATGTCGTGTAAACATTGTTCTGGGCCCATATTAGTAACTAAAATTGCATCTACTCTTGGAGATTTGCATGACGGTACGTATAGGTGCTTTCAGACTGAGAAAGAGATGTGCCAAACCCATTTCTCAAGACGCGAGCATGACCACAACAGGCTGGGTTCCAGGCAAAATGAGAGTCTCTAGAGACATAACTGCAGCTTCCCAGCCACATGAACTTGTAGGTGTACAGATTTCATTTTACAAACATTTTTGTGTACATCGGTAATTGACCCCAGCCTATGTACATCTATTATGAAGGATCGTGATAGAAGAAGGCAGGGACCCACAGGGGCACACTCTGGATTCTGCAAAATGGCCAGTGCCCCAGTGCAGTGCCCGACATATAGATCATTCTTGTTTGGAGCGTGCCAGGTTGGCCACCATGCAAGGTGTGAGTGTGCACAATTTGAATGAACACTCGAAAATATGTTTAGCTAGTCTTACATCAAAATGTACTCTTGAGTACATTTTGAGGGTCAAGTGGAGAAAACATAAAAGAAGGGAATAAAAGAAAACAAAGCACACTGAGTTCTGCCACACACAATGTGCTTCAGAAGAAACACTGCTTCACATTTGAGTACAGTTTTGTCTCCCCCTGTTGACGTAACCAAGTGGATACTGAAAAGAACATCAAGGAGATGTTGATCATGAGGCAGAAACCACCTCTCTCCACCTAGGGGTGGGGGAAAAAAAAATCCAGGAAGCAGTGTGTCAGGAAGATTCTTCTTGAAATCAAAACAGAATTTAGACTACAACCAACTTTTCATAAAGCGGTTAATAGTTTATGGTACTCAAATACAAATATACCATCAAAAGTAGTAAGGTGTTACTGTTAAGAGAAGCGGTATCTTCATTATCAGATTAAGAATCTCTTAAAAAGTTCATCAACCAACTGGAATTTGATTTACCTTGTAAATCTGATCATTTCTGGATACTGGGCCCAATTCTGTCTGCTGGGAACTAAGAAGTTCCAGAAAGAACCAACCTAATTGGCACCACGACCGCCCCTTGTATAAACCTAAATATTCGGCTTATTAGGAATTCTAAGCTCAACCACATTAACAAATGCTCAGCCCCCAGGGGCTCCAAGACTGCTGGCCTCAGGACATCTCAGTGCAACATTTATGCTTCAAGCACAGCCCTGCGGCATTTGTCCAGAAATGCTACACCTGGGAGCAGGCACGCCCTGCAAGAACCTCTTCAGCCACCACGCAAGAATTGCATCAGAATGAGACAACGCAAAAATGACACCAATGTCACAAACAGAGATGTGGCTGAGTCCTGCCTAGGCAATAAATAATAACCTTTAGATTTCAAACTGTCAACGAAAGGGAAGAAATCTAATTTTTAGCTCTCAATGCATTCTTATAGCTAGCAATTCAAAAAAATTAGTTCCCCAGCTTGAAATTTGGTTTGGTCTTTGATGGAAATTTCCCCTGAATTGGGAGATCACTGAGATTGTGTGAGCTTTCTTCTACCAGTTTAAGACAAACATGCTGTCTGAAAAACTCAGCAGGCCCTGATCCTAAACCCTGCACAAACATGTCTGCAAAGTGAGATTTGAACTAAATGATGCAGAGATGAAATGCAGTCATGATACCGTACTGAATATAAACATCTATTTCAATGTTTACTCCAGACTGAACACGATAAGAAGCAAATGCGTGTGTGAAAATTACAAGCCTCTGCTATTTCTCATTCTTACAATCATACCATCAAGTTTATTCACGCTTTACCTTTACTTATCATTGCTATTAAATAACCCTTGACATTTGTTTTGTTGGCATGTGCTAATAAACACACACACATTCCCAAGAGAGCACAGGAAAAAACCCCAGTCCAGAGTATTCTGTATGAAGCCAATTAAGACACTGCCTCTAGGGCCATGAGACCCTGGGCTGCAGAAATGGTTGCTGTGGAAACAAATTTGCCTCAGCCTTTCTGGCAGAGCCAAAACCCACTGCCAGGTCTTCAAATAGGGTCTTGTGTAAACAGGGCTTTTCCGCCTTTAATGTGGGCGCCATTCTAGGAAGTATACAGATGAGAAATTACAAAGGAAAACACAACATTCCATACACAATTTATTTGACTGTAACTTGGTGTTTTCTTTTATTCATCATACAAATTTGAATGGGGAGTCCTGGATAAGTCTTTTACTTAATTTACCTTTGGCAGAAACAACAGATTTCAAACATTTAGTAGCTTCTCATTTATATAGCATTTTTCTTTTAAAATTTTGTGTGTAGCATATTAGTATTTTCAAAACAATACTCTTCAACAGATGTGCTTTAAAGGTTAACTGGTAATGATTTGATTTATATTATAGCTTATTTAAGAGAATAATTACTTAAAAAGGACACACTAGACATGTATTTCCTTAAAAAATACGATTTTTGGTCATGTGAATGATTCATGTTCAGATTTCAAAAATAGAAAACATCCTAAAGTGCTTAATTTTATTTATAATATAACTCCTTGAAATTATAGTGATCTGTAATGTAAACAGTAGAGCAAAGAATACCAAACTATATATTCATGTACATTTAAATTTGTAGGAATATGTACCGTCTTTAAATGTGTGGATTAAAACAGGGCACTTCTAAACACAGCTCATGCTTCTCTATATGATTATTGTTAAGAGCAAACTTAAAGGTTTTCTTTTTCCCCACTCCCGACTTAAAATGATTTTCAACTGACACCTTCTACCTCACCTCAGCAATGGAAAACACTGCTATAAATCCAATCTGACCAGTTTCTCAAGAGCCCATTTCGAAACTGACAACCGGTCTGTATAGAGTTTAGCGTTCTCTTTATTTTCTTCTTATTATCAAACAAAACAAAATGGTACCCTTTAAGAAAGCAACTCTCAAAACAGAGGAGGGGCAGCCTTGCTCTCCTGTTCATCCTGCGACTTGATCTTTAAAAGGCAGAGCCTGCTGAAGTGCCTTCTCTTGGCAACCAGTGGCTGGTGTGCAGACACTTGACCTCAACCTCACAAAGCATAAAGGTGGGCCTCGGACGGACAGGCAGAAACAGAATTCACTTTCCTCAGTGCAGATGCAGAAGGTTAAAAAGGAACAACAAATCACAAGGTGACATCAGCACAGCGAGAGATGAATGGTTTGGTGCTTTAAATTCCCTGGTCTTCCCCAAATGTCTAATATAGACAGCTTTGTGACACAGTCTTTGAAAAAAATTATAATCATAAGTGACCACACACCCTTATTTTCCTCTTTATACGTACATGATCTTGAAAATAGTGTGATTTAGATTCTGCCTTCGGCTGAGTTCTGAGGGCTACATTTACCCCTCAGGGGATTTTAGTGCAGGTTTACTTAAAAAAAAAAAAATTAAACTCTGGTAAGTACTCAGAAGGTTTAGAACACAGGCTCGCTCTTTCTCTCTCTCATGATCCTCAACACTTAAGCTAAGAAGTAAGCAAGATCTTTTATGTTTGGTAAGAGTCAAATGAAACCAAGCCCCAAACAGGATGTCATAGCATGCTGGCCTTGCTCAGTGTTTGGTGTTAAAATCTGAGACTGATAAGTGCAATCCATGTTCAGGAAAGAATTTTCCAGGCTCTTCACCCTGTTGCCTGAATTAAAAATCAACATTAATAGAGCCACATTCCCTCCATCCTCTGCAGATGATCCAGTCCTAGTCAGGAAACAAAATGTTTCGCCAGCTGAGGGAGTCTTGAAGAAACACACCATCAAATAGATGACTGCACTGCCATTTTGGGCAGGTACGGCTTCCGTCTTCCTGAGAACTGAAGGGGACACGACCCACACGGGTGGGGAAAGGCGCGGCTCTGTGGAAAGGTCACGAGAATGGCCGAGGCAGCAAACAGGGCTCCAGCACGTGTTCCCACTTTCCTGGGAAAGAGAACATGGACCTGCACAGCGAGTTCGTTTTCTAGAGGGAAGTCCTGAGCTTGTTTTCATCACAGTTAGACAGAGAATGGTCTCCTGTTTCTCAGTTATCCAGGGAAGAATAGTGTATATTCTCTGTAGATGAGCGTGTCTCAACGTAGTGATTCAGCACGGCCAACGTTAGTAAACCTTCCCCTGCAGTATCCACGTGCACCCGTGGGATCTTGACTGTTCCTTGCAAAAGTCTTAAGTCGGAGCAAGTTACCCTCTCCCATGCAGACAGCTGCTAAGGCAGGCGATGGAAGCTGGAGCTGATCCCAAAGGCCCGGAGGCAGTAGGGCTGTGTGCTCTGAGGTCCAGCTCCCACGCTGCCTTCCGGGTTTTGCAGAGATGCTATTTACCAGGGGAGGCGGGTAGCAAGTCCAGCCTGCACCTTCAGCCCCCTTAGTGCCGGCTGGGGCTGTGCCCCTTACATGGACTTGGAATCAGTGTCTCTCTTGCTGATGAGCACCTCCAAGAGCCTTAATTTTGCCTTTATGTGCTTATATTCATTGTATTCTTCAGCCATAGGAGTGCGGTCTTCCTTCTGGACACTTCTAACGGAAACAAAAGGAAAGGGGGCTGAGGATCGTTTAGATGATATTGCTTATCAGGTGAATTATCATCATGTAGAAACTCTGCAGTTATCAACCTGTAGAATCGGTGTTCCCAAGTGTCACTTGGTATCAAGACTGATGCTGGGCTTAGACAATCAGCGAAAGACAGCTTCCCCCAGAAGGCACCGTGCAACTGAGTTTTTGTAGTTAATCTGGCATCTTGTAGAATGATATGAAGGACTAAAAACCGAGAAATGTTTTCTCTCTGATGTTGGTGTATGAATTTGCATTAAGAGTCTCTGTAGACTGAAATCCTTTATTTATACTGTCTTTTCACTTTTATAGATTTCATCTAACGAACTATTAAGTTTCTAATTACCAACTGGGATACCCATAATTTACAGGTTTAAAAACACAGAGTTAATATCCTGATTATAAAATTAGTCTTGGAATTCAGCAATTGGATCACATAATACTAATAAAGCTTTACAGTTTACTAGGAATCTTATATGCATACCTTTTATATGTGCAAGTACTAACTGAGAGCTTATTGTAGGCCAGGAACTGTGCTAAGTACCCTGTGTCCATGATCTAATATAACACTCACCAGAGCTTGATGAAATAGTGCTGCCGTCTACATTCTCAACCACTGAGCAATACAGCCCAGCTGCTTCTAATTTCACTTTGAAATGCACATGTCAAACATTCAAATACCAGGCTTCCTTTTCTTCTTAAAGAGAAAAACAGGGACGCCTGGGTGGCTCAGTCAGTTGAGCGACTGATTCTTGGTTTCGGCTCAGGTCATGATCTCAAGGTTTGTGAGTCTGAGCACCACATAAGGCTCTGTGCGGAGCCTGCTTAAGATTCTCTTTTTCTCTCTCTCTCTGCTCCCCGCCCCCCTATTGCACTGTCTCAAAAAAAAAAAAAAAATTAAAAAAAGAGAAAAATATAAGAAAGTAGATAGCATGGGGCTTATATAATTTTGCTCAATGAACTGAAAGTTCATTGATTCATGCCCTGCCATGTTCAAGAAAAGGGCTCTAGATGGCTTCTCAGCAGAAGGCAATGAAAGGAATAGCCATCTAAGAGTTGACTTCGCCCTGCTCTTTGAGGGGCTTCACTGTCCTCAGATATGAAATAATGGGACCAGATTTAATGATATCTGAAGTCAGAGTTTTAAACCTGTATGATAATGCACCTGGCTGGCTCAGTTGGAAGAGCATGGGGGGTCTCAGTCTCAGGGTCATGAGTTTGAGCCCAACACTGGGTGTAGAAATTACATACATACATACATACATACATAAAAATTTGTATGATTATTATAAATTCCCATTAACTATACTTGCTTGAAACCTGTGAAGTTTACATAATTTTATATAGCTCCTCAACAGGATGTCTGCATAAAGTGACTATAATTACATGGAAAAAAAGATAAACAGACAAACCAAAAATATGTTCAGAAAGAAGAATGGAAAAAACACTAATTCTGGTTTATCATCAGTTATTATTTTGCATATTATTTCTTTTGTCTGCTTGTCTATGTTTTCTAAATATCATACAATGCATGGAGAAAGAAAAACAAGTATTTATGTATAAAAATTCATAGATCTAAATCAGGGACACTAAAAATACAAAATTTATATGATAAACTGAAATGACCTGGAATACATTTTAAATGCCAAAATTGACGTTTACAGTGCTTTTATTTCCAAACACTTTTGAGAAGGATGAAAGGGGACCTTTTAAAGGGAAACTATATTTATATTGCTTAAATAATTTGGATTAAAATAAAATCATTTTAAAATGTTAAAACTGAACTTCCATGTAAGAGAGGCAAATAAATCCATTCCCTGTCCTTCCCGGTCTCAGGCTGTGACCTGAGTAAGAGCTGTCTGTGGTCACTAGCAAACAGGGGATGCTATTCCTTAGCATAATGCTCTACAAGGCTGATTATAACATGTCTTGAAACTCACCAGAGAAAGGCATACTGTCAGTCTCATGGACTTACAGCTTCTTGTCTATTTTTCATTCAAACCTGACAACAATCACCTTTGCTTTTAAAATAAGCCTAAAAACATCAAGGTTTAGAATTGCCCTTTCCTTATTTCTCCTTCTAGTTTATGAAGACAAAACCAAACCCAAACCAAAAACCAGTGCTGTCAACTGGAAACTTAGCTTCAAGCTGCTCTTTTTAGATTAGAATTTGATGTGACAGGTTTTATAGATGTTAGCTGAATTTACATCAGTCTTGGATACTATTCAAGGAGCATTTCTTGCTGAAGGATCATACAAACCTCACCATCTCACCGTAAACTGCCAGGGGCCCTGGGCGCAAACCAAGGGACTAGGTTACAGAGAGGAGGCAGAGGGCTTCCCACCTTTGGAGCACTGCATAAATCTGACAGGAGCAAAAGAGGGGTGTGTGTGTGGAGGGGGAGAAGTGAGGGGAAAGGAAGCATGCACTACCTTCCATTTTGTCTGAAAAAATTGTCTTCAAAATCACGAAGTTTCTTTCGAATCCTTTTCTTTTGTTCTCTCATTTCCTGAAGATGTTCTAAGAGTTCCGGTCTGAGAGAGACAGAAAAATTTCAAGAAAATTGGGTTAAATTGGAATTGTTATAGATATAATGAATGTGCAATTTGACAGGGGTTGTGGAGAAGTGGGGGGAAGCATGGAAATGCAAAATCTGTTAAGGGAGCTGAGGGTCAGCAGAAATGGTGGTTTCCTATCCCCTGAACCAGATAGAGCTCCCCGGACTCCCGCAAAGCTCCCGCTACTTATGAAGTCTTAGTGCCCATGGCACTTTATCACATTTTGTTTTGAAAGAAAGATCTGTGCTTGGTACATGTTAAATGATGAGTTGAAAAACACAGAACCACAGAGTGCCATTCTAGAGCCCCGATTGTTGAAGTTAAGATCTTGCATGCTGCCTCAAATAACGTGCAATGGAGAATAATACAAATGCTGAGCTGGAAGTAAAAGAAAAAAACTCACCATTCTATTTACACAGATGTATCCCAGGACAACTTATTTAAATACAAAGGCTAAAATATTTAAAAATGGTATTCTCATCAACACATTTCAACACCACCATCAAAATGACATACATACATTGAAGCAGCATGGAGGTTTGAAAGCCCGGTGTCTTGGCTGCATTTTGATGGTATTTTATCATCCATTGGGGAAACAAACCCATCAGCATCATCTTCAAATTGGTCCAGGAAGCAACGTGCACTGAAATCGGTTTTCAGAGTGACTGTGAAGTCCGGCTTTGTGTTGCTGTCATCTTCTGAGCCCTCATCTTCTTCCTGGAGATGTAAAACAACCCCAATAAAAATCTGGTTACTTTTCCTGGCACTCTTTCATTGTAAGTATCGTGTAACGACCATTTAATTATCCAGACAGCATATAGTTTCTTCTGTATCTACATTTAGCAACACATATGCACATTATCAATATATAAAATATATAACTGAGCATCTATATGAACACAATAAATAACACAAACACTAAACACAGCCACTCAGTAGGGGGAAAAACTATAAAACTATAAAAACTAGTGTACTGCACAATTAACACTTGTCAAGAGGATATGAAGGAACCACCATTGTAATTTATACTGTAAATCAACTGCAGTTAAAAAAATCTAAAAATCCCCAGCTCTGTGATAACACATAACAAAATCCACCACCAGCAGTCAGTGCATTAAGGATTCCTTTAGTTGTGGACCTCAGAAAATGTGTTTTTTATTAAGCTATGAACATCTTGAGAAATTAAACAATACAGCCTTTCTGTTTAAGAGTTGAGATTAAAACATATTTTGTGGTTGCTTGATATACACAATTTTAAGAAAGTTTTGAAAAGATCAAACCATTTATGTTCTCATCATTGGGGTCATAAACTCAAGTATTTTTTTCAAGGAGCTTCCAAGGGACGCGGCTGTATTTTTTAGCATCCAAGATTCTCAGAAAAGCATGATATTCTCTGTCTGTCTTGGCAATGCAATTAGAAAAACAATGAAGTCAAATCACAGCTTCTTAGTGCCAATTTAAAGCTATGTAAATCTAAGGATGAAATGATATCAGTCTAAGTGAAAGATTTTAAAAGAAGTAATTTACTGCCAAAATGTACAGTCAGACCAGAAGAGGATATCCTAAGATCTGAAAAATTTAAAAAGTGGTTAAGAGCACAGATATGTGAACAACAGCAAGTACAACATCGGCGGTTCGAGTTGAACCAGGTGACTTCAGTGCAATCCAGCAAATTAATCGCAGGAGGTGGGGGTAGTTACCATTGGTGGTCAAAGTATGCAAACTGCCAGGGGTGGATTTCCTTACCATAAAGTTTGGTATGTTTCTAATACTGCCTCTGAGGAGAAATAATGTGAATAAACAAATAAACAGGAAACACAAAAACAAAAAAAGGACTATTGCACAACTATGATGAAAGTACTGCTCTGAAGGCACGAAGATAAAACTGGTCAAAACTAGGTAGCTCTCTCAGATTCCCTTCTGCTATGACGTCAAATCTTCAATCTCTTTGCTTAGAGATTGCTTAGAAGTAAATGCCTCATTATTAATTTTTAAAAACTGAAATTATTAAAGAAGATTTTAAATTTATAGTGTCAAAGTGACTTTAAAACTAATAATTTTAAAGTTTCTCTTTTTTTGTGAAAGGAAGTTAACAATTCCCACCTATGTAGTTTTTAGAATTAACGGAGATAACGTATGGACCTCGCAAGCTACATGGGGCACAGAGGCAGTGCAGATCAACCTCCTGCCCCCATCTCCTGCTCTCCTGGATGAGGAAGGACCAGGTGGAACTACTGGACAGAAAACTCCACTGAGGCGAGGATTTGGGCCTGTCTGTTCACTGCTGTTCCTAGAGCCTAGCCAATGCCTGCATATCATAGGTGCTTAATTAATGTCTGTCAAACAGTCTAGTAATTCAGTTTTAAAAGAAAAATACAAATTACTGGAGGAGAGTATAGCCTTGTAGCCCAAGGAAGGTAAGAAATAAAAGTCAGGTGTTTTGGCCTAATCAATTACATCCCAAGGCCCTAAGAGAACTTAAAAAGGTGAGAACGTGTCTTGCACACAGTGGGAACTCAAAGCATTTAAAGAGGAAGCTGAATAGATCTATTCTCAGTAAAGCTGTGAAAATCATAGGGGGAAAAAAAAGAAATGATAAACCTAGATCCTCAAATTATAAGACCATAGGGTCCTTGCGCACATTGGGTAGATTCTAGAAGTTATCAATACTAGATAACATCTGAACGACTGAAAAAGAATCCATGATCAACAGTGACCCCTTTAGGAAAACCATTTTTCCTTTATTGACAGGATTGGCATAATATTTGGATTTCAATAATTAATGAGGTGAGATGATCTACAAAAGGAGAGCTGATTGTGAAAATTGATGCAGGGTGATGATGCAGGGTGGCATGAATCTGGAGGGAAGTCTATAACAGGTCCTTTGCCGGACCCAGCCTTACTCAGTATTTATCAATCACTTGGATAAAGACGCAAAAGGCATATTCACAGAATGCATAGAGAATACAAAGTAGGGAGGGATATCTGATATGTTGGAATAAAATGTCTAGATTTAATCAGTTTCACAAGGCTGGTATATAGAAGTGTGATAAGTAACTAATTGAAAAAATTCAAGGTGGTACAATTTAGGTTAGAAAATAAAAGATGGACACGTAAATGACAAGCAATCCAAGGAAAAGCAAGCTGGGGACTGCATAAATCAGCAGTGAGATAGGGCCGTGGGCAGTGGTTCTCAACTGGGGGTCATTTTGACCCTAGTGGACCTTTGGCAAGGTCTGGAGACATTTTGGGAAGGGGGTGGAAGTAGTGCACGACTGGCATCTGGTGGATGGAGGCCAGCCCCCAACGACAAGTTATCTGGCCCCAAAAGTCTGCAGTGTGGAAGCTGAATGCACGTGCCCCAGAAAGAGTACAGCGAATTCACAATACATTGACGGTCATGTAGGCATAGGATTATAGGACGAACGGCCCTGGCTGTCCAGATAAAGATCAGGATCAGTCCTTGCTCCACTGTCTTGCTGGCTAAATCATATCTAAAATAATGTTCAGTTCTGGGTATCAGTGAGTCCGAGGGCTCTAGGTAAACTGGTATGTGTGTATACAGCAGAACCGGTGGGTGGCTGGGAGGTGACCCATATCACATGAGGAACAGGAAGAAGGACTTGGAGAAAAAACTTCCATAGGCTGTGGGTGAGAGCAGACAGGGGAGGTGACAGTAAAGCATGAAGGGCTCTCAAAGAAGAAGCAGTTATGCTCATTCCATATTGTTCCAGAAGGCAACACTAAGCCTATTAAGTAGAAAGTCATACATTAATAATATAAGAATATTATAATTTTAAGTCATTTTTATAGTTATCAAAGTTATTATATTCTGAAATTTCACATTATATAATTATTATTTTTTAGTATTTCAATAATGATAATTATAAAACTAACACTATAAAATCACTTTTTAGCTAATATTGGAGCTTAGCCCATGGAATGAGTGACCTTACTTCTCCATTGTTGTAAACTTTTCAAGATTCAGGATGGAATCACTTCTTAGAGATAGTGTCTCTATTCTGTCAGATAAATTTTAAATGAAATTCTTATGTTGGGAAGGAGAACTGACTAGACTATCTCTAGGATTTTTGGGCTAGAAGATGTTGGGCTCCAGAACTTGAGCTGGCTCTTTGTCACACACAGCTGGTTTCCTACCATTTAAAACCAGGGGTGGTTTTTAAGGAAACCACATCGATACAATCTTCTGATCTGCACCCATATCAAATTCTAAATTATATCAGAATTGTCAAGAACTAGTACAATCCAAACACATGCTAATAATTTGGGCCAGTTGGAACAAAATGAACTGAAAGACAACACTATTTACAAAAGCAATGTAAGCATTGCAAAATTATCTGAAATTCTGACCACCACATGGGCCAGGAGAAGAGCCATGGCCAAATTATACTTGTGAAAAAGATAAACTAAGCCAAACAAGAAGATTTGGGAGACCGTCATCATTGATATATCTTCCATTCGTTTAGTGAGGCAATTATTAACTGTCATATTTTTGATGTATTAAAGAACACACTTTTATCTAGTAACAGTTCTGTGGTGTGCTTCTAAGAGAATTTCTAATTTTCATACACACAACTGCCCAAATTTCTTCAGTGATGGTGATTTCATTCTTGTGTGAAATTACCAGACAAAAGTTATCTTCTTTCATCAACATCAAATCTTATTGTAAGAAAATAGCTCCAGTTTTTAAAATATAATATAGCATATTTGCCTAAATTTTATGTTTAGAGCATTTTCATAAAACAAGGTCTATTTAAAATAATATGAATAGTGAGCACAATCATTGCCTAATACCTTCAAATTAGGTCCATGAAGTATTTAATTAAGGCCCCCAAGAAGTAAGAAAAGGAATAGAATAAATAAGAGAGAAGATGGTGTAACTTCTGGTACCTTCCTTCCGTCATAATGATGAGGACCAGGTAAGACAATGGAGCAGTTCTCAACTGGTGTCCCTCATGAGAATGAGGCCCTCATATTCTGTAATAACCTTTCCTGACTACACTAAATAAATGACCACCTCAGGCCTGGAACTTTCACAGAAATATGACAAGTGAAACTCCTGAAACTCACTTCTGCTTTGGGTTTGACATTCCTTTCCATCTTAAACAATTGCTAAAATACAATCACGGATTTAAAAAAACAAAAACAAAAAACTGAATCTGACTTTTCATCTCTAGAGCCCTGTAGAAGGCAGTTCAGTTCGTTCCAGTTATCTGGAAACAAAACCAGGAAAGAGGCTGATCCTGGTCCAGGCCAGTTGGGTCCCTACAGAGATGTACAGACCCGCGAGCACAGAGTGTACTCCCTCTCCAGCAAAAGCGGCCGCTGAAGACAAGGATTACCTGCATAAACTCCATAATTACTATGGGGGCAGAAAACAGAGCATATACTCCAGTGACTGCTGGCAATCGTACTATATTCCCAGATCAAGAGCAGATTATACAATCAGCCCCGAGGACTAAATGTGTTTGGGGAAAGTAAAAAAGAAGGAAGAGTGGGTGAAAGTGTGCCAGCAAGCTGTCAAAGACAAGGAAGATATCGGTCTATAAAACGATAGATTTTGTTGCATGCTATATGTATTGCCCCAGTTGATTTTGGGTTTTCTAGTAACTCAGTAAATAAGATTTCTGTGGAAGTTACCCAATGAGTTAATTAAAAAGGATTCTGGAATACAGAAAATCCATTCCAAAGGGAGGAAAAACAAAACTAAAAAATATTGTGAGCCCGCCCCCCCCCCAAATCCCCGAAAAGCAAAATAAAAACAAAACAAACAACAAATAAGACACCAAAACAAGCAGGGGAATGAGATGCAATAAAGGAAATCAGCTCGACCACAGTATCAGTAAGAGATCACAGGCGGTTCCGGGCACTACTGATTTTGAGGGCACACTACAGGAAGCCACCACCGAGGGCCCAAGCATGACCTCACTGCGTCCACAAGAGGAAGGGAGGCCAGGAAAGCGATGCAGATTCAGCACGAGGTGAGCAGCGGGAGGTCCTCACCTTTATTTCCTTGAAGAAGGAAGCAGTTTCGCCCTCAATAATTGGCTGCAGCAAAGGGCTTCTCCGCTTGCTGGAGGGGGATCCCTGCGACAGGCGGTGACAGTTGGTTACACTGCGAACCCCTCTCCCTTTCCCGCCAGGCCTCTGCTTCCTCTGAATCACTAGGGTTTATTACTGCCTTCGAATTATATACTCTAAACCCTCCCCACCAAAAATTCCCAGGAAAACCAGAAACAACCAAAGTTCTCGTCCAAGTTGGTGCTTCGCTCCAGAGCCCACAACCCAAACCAAGGAGGCCACGTTAGAGCAAGAATAGCATGTGAGTATGTGAACTGAACGCAGAACAAACCTGAGGAGGAATGTGTGCTCCTCACTCTCTCTGCTGCCTGATCGCAATAGGTACAGGAACCCTAGAACTGTTACAAGCTTCAAGTAGAACAACATAGGCCCCTCAGGTGATTCAAAGGTTGTGTGACTTCCCTGTTGTACACTCACCTTATTTAGGGACACTTACTTAGGGGCACTAAGGGCTCCTAACTGGAGAATGAAAGAACTCCTTAGACTTAATCCTTTCACTGGTTAGTTTACTAATTTATTCCACAAAAAATTCCTAGAAAAGTAGCTTTCTTCTAATGTACCTGCCTAAAGTCTCTGGAACCTCATTCCTATGAACAAGTACACTGTCAGAAGAAATACAAAGATCATATCTCAGGCTTAGAAATAAACAAGGAGAGTGGGCGCCTGGGTGGCTGAGTCAGTAGGGGGTGCCTGGGCAGCTCAGTTGGTTAAGCGTCTGACTTTAGCTCAGGTCATGATCTTGAGGTTCACGAGTTCAAGCCCCATGTCGGGTTCTGTGCTGACAGCTCAGAGCCTGGAGCCTCCTTCAGGCTGCTTCAGATTCTGTGTCTCCTCCCTCTCTGCCCCTCTCCACTCATGGGTTCTCTCTCAAAAATAATGAACATTAAGAAAAATTTTTAAAAAGAAATAAACAGGGAAGGTGCCTGGCTCAGTCGGCAGAGTGTGCGGCTCTTGATCTCAGGGTTGTGAGTTTGAGTTCTATGTTGGGTGCAGAGATTACTTAAAAATAAAATATTTAAAAAAAAAGAAAGAAAAAAACAAGGAAATTTACTTTTGTAAAAAAATTATTTTAGATTGAGAGGGGCTGCATGAGTGGGGGAGAGGGGGAGGGGGGAGGGAGAGAGAGGGAGAGAGAGAGGGAGGGAGGGAGAGAGAGAGAGAGACAGAGAGAGAGACAGAGAGAGAGAGAGAGAGAGAGAGAGAGAGAGAGAGAGAGAGAGAGAGAGAGAGAGAGAGAGAGAGAGAGAGAGAATCCCAAGCAGGCTTCATACTCAGGGTGGAGTCCAATGCGGGGCTCAATCCCACAACTCTGGGATCATGACCCGAGATGAAATCAAGAGTGAGATGCTGAACAGACTGAGCCACCCAGGCGCCCCTAAACAAAGAGGTTTAAAGCAGGAATGGAAGAGAGGCAGCTAATGTAAGCATGCATTTTAATAACAACATAAAAGCAAGGCCATGTCTGATTGAAACGTTTAAAAGCCATCAGGGGAAGCCCCTAATATTCCTGGAGAGGAGAGCACTGGGACAGAGGCAAGTGATACCCCAAGAGAAGGACAGGGCATTAACGCTCACGCATAAGCTGGGTGGAAAAGCCAAGACTGGAATATGGGAGGAGGGCTAGCTGGCCAGTGCCTGACAGGCCTTTCCAGAGCTGACAGCAAGTTTCCTGTCCCTTCTTTGGCCAAAAGCCGTTATGCGTAAGTCAGAGGATGGTGGTCTCCTTCCCTTTTCTTCTACCTCACGCTTGTCTGCAGCCTCCAAAAAAAGGAGGCTCTCTTGAGTTCCTTAGAGGATTTCTCCCTGGATAGGATTCCCAAGGGGGCTATCCCTTGCTTGGAGGGAGAGAGCTGATTATTAACAGTGGGCCCTTGGGACAGAGAGGTCTGTGGACTGGAGAGGCCTAGAGAAACCACAGGCCTGTCCTGCTGGCACTCTGTCTCTGAGGAAAGGGGTGGGCGATCCACCCAGCATGAGTCAGATGGATGTATACGTCAAAGCATGCCGCCCAAAAGAAAACAAAACTCTATCAGCTTCACATTTGGTCATTTTTGGCAAATGTAGCCTCAGTAGTCTCTGATAAATCCTTCACTCCTCAAGCTTATGAACCATAAATATTAATGACAGGTTTTAACTATGAAAGACTACTCTTTAATGAGAAGGCAGGTTAGGGCTCTCTTAATATAGCCAGGGCCCATTCCAGCAGGCAATCAACCACAGAAAGGCGCCGTACTCACAATGATGGGTATGGTGTTGGCTCTGGACAGGATCTGTTTGACCAGCCGGTATCTGTCATACAGCGGCTTCATGACCTGACGTTCGTTCTTGGTTACCTGAAAGCAAGAGTGACGCAGCTGAGAAGCCTGCCTCTGGTGGTCAGGCTGTCAGCAGCTCAAGCTCAGGGCCTGGGGGAAATACAGATGATTCAACTCCACTCTCGCCATTCTTGCAAAATATACTTAAACTGATAATATTTTTCAGCCAGTGAATGTTTAAAATATCGACTTTAGTTGCAGACCTTTGGAAATCAGCAGCATTGCTTTTCCTCAATCAAAGCTATGACCAGAATTCCCAGGTGATTCAGGTTCAGGGAAGAAGAAAGCATGTATTTCTATAATACTTACGGTGCAGCTCTGTAATCCATTTTTTTTTTTTTACATGTTTCTCTCCCCATGAAATTGTTTTTAAGGACAAGATTCTGGCGAACAGTAGGTATTCAAGGAACATCTGCTGCAAGACTGCATGGACTGACTCCTCCCCATAGCCCTAAAATCTGGCAGGGCACTCACAAATGTTTAAAGAACAGCCCCTTCAGGCAGTGGCGGGGTGGGGGGGGGATGACATCCAACTCCCTGGGGTTTGGTACTAGAAGCCTGTCGTCATTTGCTGCTTCTCCTCTCCTGTCAAACCTCAAGCTTCAGAGATAAACTAGGCTGTCTCCTACCTCTCTGCCTGGTCCTGTATGCCCTGCAAAGGCTGCCTCCCTGCTTCTTGGTTTGGCAGGTTCCAGATCAAGAGCCACTTCCCCCGTGCAGCATCTTCCAACATCCCCCATTCTGGGACACCTGCTCACTCACCTGTGTGTCACCTACTGCACCCTGTGTATACTTTGTAACTTCACACATGCTGTGCTATAGACTGAATGTGCAGGTCTCTGCCAACCTCCTTTACTGAAACTTAATCCCCCATGTAATGGCATTAAGCAGTTGGGACATTTGGAGGTGATTAGGTAAGGGTGGAACCCTCATGAATGGGATTAGTGCCCTTAAAAAAGAGACCTCCCTTGCCCCGTCTTCTAAGTGAGGACAGTAAGAGAATGGCTGCTGGTGAACCAGGAAAGAGCCCTCACCAGACACTGAATCTAACAGTGCCTTGATCTTGGACTTCCCAGCCTCTACAACTGTGAGAAATAAACTTTTGTTGTTTATAAGGCACTCGTCTATGGTATTTTGTTAGAGCAGATCTGTGGATGACACATTTTATACCCTATAGTAACTATGTGTTGGCACATCTGTCTCCTTTTTAAGACTGTAAGGCCCTTGAGAGCAGGTGTTTGTGTTTTGTATCCCTGGAAACTATGTCAGTGCCTGACATAATAGAAATATTACATGAATATCTGCAAAATGAGTGAACATTTAAAACATAAATATGTATGCAAAATGTATAGGTATGATGCAGTTCACTTGTTTACTGAAATGGCCAAAGGGATTAAGTATCTTTGTTTTGAGTTTGCTATTTGTCTTCTGTGCTTTATTTCGGTGCACACATAAGGAATGAGTTACAGCGGTAAGGAAGGGCAAATAGCATTAGCTGTGACCATTTCTCTAATGGGCCTTTTGGGCCTCCAGCTTTGAAGACAACTGTGGATTATGCATGAATGGGTCACTCCTTTGTAACCTTTTATTTTTGCCTTTCTCAAAGTGGTTAACAATAAGTAGACTTTGGACAAACTTCATGTGTCAGGATAGGATCCTGCCATTATGCAAAAACATCTTGTGGACTTATTTTCTATTCAGAGCACTAAATAATCTTTTCTATTTCTTCCTAATGTCACAATGTTAAGAGTCAAATGGAATTTTCCTATTTTTTGTTACCATATCAAAAGGAGTTTTAAAATTTTTATTTCACAGATGATTGTCAAAAAAGAAAGGGAATACAGACATCATTTTACACAAGAAAGTCTAAGGATCAAACTATGGATGTTACTACTGGACACATGTACCACAACGGCTAACATGAAAGGACACACAGTGCCAAGCATCAGCAAGAATGCTGAAGAACTGAACTCTCCTTCACTGCTGTGAAGAGTGGAACACTCTGGACAACTATGTGGCAGTGTCTACTAAGGCTGGACATAGGACTCCTAAGTTCCACTCTTTTTTTTTCAACGTTTATTTATTTTTTTGGGACAGAGAGAAACGGAGCATGAACGGGGGAAGGGCAGAGAGAGAGGGAGACACAGAATCGGAAACAGGCTCCAGGCTCTGAGCCATCAGCCCAGAGCCTGACGCGGGGCTCGAACTCGCGGACCGCGAGATCGTGACCTGGCTGAAGTCGGATGCTTAACCGACTGCGCCACCCAGGCGCCCCACTCTTTTTTTTTTTTTTTAATGTTTATTTATTTTTGAGACAGAGAGAGACAGAGCATGAGCATGGGAGGGGCAGAGAGAGGGAGACACAGAATCTGAAGCAAGCTCCAGGCTCTGAGCTGTCAGCACAGAGCCCGACGCAGGGCCCGAACCCACGAACCGTGAGATCATCACCTGAGCCAAAGATGGACGCTCAACTGAATGAGCCACCCAGGCGCCCCTCCTCAGTTCCACTCTTAAGTATATACCAAACAACCATGGCCTTAAGCTCACCAAAAGCCATACAGAATTATGTTCACAGCAGCACCTGGAAACCATCCATATGGCTAACAATGGGATGGATAAGGTATGTTCCCCAAACTGAATACTATACAGAATGAGGATGAATAAGCCACAGCTACAGGTAGCATTGTGCATTGATCTCACAAAAATAAACCCAAGTAAAATAAGCCAGACACTAAAGAATACATACTGTAACATTCTACTTCTGTAAGTTCAAAAATAAGCAAGTAGAATCTACAGAGTTAGAAGTCAAGATGATGGTTTTCCTTCATGCAGTGGAGGTCATGGTAAGGACTGGAAGGGGCTGGGAGCAGGGTTTTCAGAGGATCAGCAACATTTGTTTCTCGATACTGGTTACCTGAACTTATTTACTTTGTGAAACTGCATCAAAATATGTATTTATAATTTCCATTCCTTTCTGTATTTATGTCATACTTCAGCAAGAATTGAACAACAGCCACAGATAAGTCTGAGGAGTAGAAATGGAATGACTTGTACAATCTCACGTGTAGAATGACAAAATTTAGGACTGGAACACATGGAATAACTTTTTAAATACAAGATGTATCCATTAAATGTGTTGCAGATGAGGTTAAGGCACATCCTAATTGTCACCACATAACATGTGGAGAAATACTGTGCAAGATAAACAATAGTTTAGTGACCAAAAGACAAACCAAAAATAATCATAAGGAGCTAGCATTTCCCCATTGTGGACTTGCATCCTATTACTTGTTGCTTGGCATAAACATCTTTGGATTGTAGAGGACGGTCTGGATTTTAGAAGGAGACTTATCTGGTAAAACCAGTCAGCTATGGCAAATTTAAAATATTAAATATCTTTAAGTCTGACGGATGGAAAGAACTGATACTACTTGATTTACACCAGAATTATTTTCATGAAATATCTCTGAAGACAAAGGCTTGGTGATACTCCTAAGTTAATACAATTTTCACTCACCATAAAGCCATGTCACATGCAATTATCAGTAGTGGATTTGTTAGATGAGCCAAAATCTAACCAACAGTTACATAAACAAAGCAGGGCCTTGGCTGAACTGCTAAAAAAGGGTCAGCTGATATTAAATGGACCATGGGAAAACTGTTTGGAAGTCAATGTCTCTTATTTTTGAATCATGGGCTGCTTGGAGATTCTGTTATTGACCCAGTTCTTGGTTCTGGCCTTTAAATGAGCCAATAAAGTTCTCTGAGCCTCGGTTTCCTGATTGGTAAACTGTAGAATTCAGATTAGAAAATCTTTATGATGTACAGTTGCTTGAAGATAACTTTAGGCTAAGCATGTAATACATGGTATTTTCTATAATACTTTCACTCCTCTTGCCTCAAACCTTTATTAGATTTTCATTTAGGTGGTAGCTGTGAATGGCTTTCCAGTGTGTGGGAAAAGGGTTACTACAGAGATGTATTTTGCACACAAATCAGGACAACGTAAAAACCTAGATACAAACATCTAATGGGGGAAGGCAGCTCCTCCCATTCTGTCTTTGTTTTTGATTAAAAGAAATCTTCATTTACTGGTCTCTTACCACTTTATTTGGTTGCTCTGTAAAGTGTCAGATAATATTTCCAGGTACCATGGGAACACCAGACAATAATTAATCCACATTTAAGTAGAGGAAAGTCTTGGACAGAAATTACAAAGACCTGATGAGACAACTGCATTTGCCTGCCTTTATCTTTTGTGATGGTTTTTGTCTTAGCCTCAGATAAAACTTCCCTATAGAAATACCCATTTGGGGTCTGTTACCTGCACAACACAACAAAGGTCAAAGAGAAAATGATTGATGCTTTTAATTTGAAGATAAAGATAGAACTAGAACCATGGCATGTTAGAGCTAGACGAGCCTTGTTTTTTCATATGATGAAACTAAGCACCTGAGAGGGTAATGACTTGCCTAAGGCAGTAGATCTGGGTCAAGAACTCAGGTTTACTGACTCCCAGCACAGTTTTGTTTCCATTCACATATGAGCAAGATGTGAAGTAAAGTAGAAACTTAACATGGTTAAGACATACTAAAAATGTCACAGTGAAGCATTTTCCTCTAATAGGGCTTGACCAAGTTGTCTTCTGAATATAAAGAATTCTGCCTTCCAAGCTCAGAGCTCTGCCTGTATTGAGTTCACAAGATGTCTAGCTATCAACAGTAGCACAGAAGCACTGTGCCACCTAAAAATCTTCTTAGTAAAACAAGTGATTTGAGTTTGTGTGTGGAGGGATACCTCTGAGTCATAAAACTACTGGCAGGAGAAGACAAATGAGATGGATTCTTAGAGCTATTGCATATTGGCCCATCAACTCAGAAAATGGCAACTGTTTCCTCTTTATTATCAGGTAAAAATGGTGGACTGTGCGATGAACTGATGGCAACGGCCAACTTCGGCAAGATCCAGATCAGGATTTACATGCAGATCAAGTGGATTGATGGGCTACTCCAAGGAACAAATCAAAGCACACCTGATGGAGGGTCCAAAATAGCACCACGAGTAGGGTACTAAAATAACCAAAGTCACAACAACAGAGAGAAAGTAACAATCTCTGAAAAAACACCTCCTGAAGGGCCAGGCCCTGGGCAGTATATGACCCTCCTTTAGTGTAGCAGTGCTCACAGGTACAGAGCACACAACAAGCTTTTAAAACGCATAAGGGGCAGAAACTAGCCAAAATGATGAAACAGAAGAACTCTCCTCAAAAGAAATTCTAGGAAGTAGAGACAGCTAACAAACTGATCAAAAACTATTTAAGCAATATAACAGAACAAGAATTTACAATAATAGTCATAAAATTAATTGCTAGGCTTGAAAAAAGTATAGAGGACAGCAGAGAATTTATTGCTACAGAGATCAAGGGACTAAAATATAGTCATGAGGAGCTAAAAATGCTATAAATGAGGTGCAAAATAAAATGGAGGCGGCCATAGCACAGATTGAGGAGACAGAGGGGAGAATAGGTGAATTAGAAGATAAAATTATGGAAAAAGAGGAAGCTGAGAAAAAGAGAGACAAATAAATCCAGGAGTAGGAGGGGAGAATTAGAGAACTATGTGATGCAATCAAATGGAACAATATCTGTATCATAGGAATTCCAGAAGAAGAAGAAGAGAGAGAGAAAGGGGCTGAAGGTGTACTTGAACAAATCATAGCTGAGAACTTCCCTGATCTGAGGAAGGAAACAGGCATTAAAATCTAAGAGGCACAGAGAACTCCCTTCAGACATAACTTGAGTCGATCTTCTGCACAACATATCATAGTGAAACTGGCAAAATACAAGGATAAAGAGAGAATTCTGAAAGCAGTTAGGGATAAACGGGCCTTACCATACAAAGATAGACACATAAGGGTATTAGCAGACCTATCTACTAAAACTTGGCAGGACAAAAAGGAATGGCAGAAAATCTTCAATGTGATGAACAGGAAAAATATGCAGCTGAGAATCCTTTACCCAGCAAGTCTGTCATTCAGAATAGAAGGAGAGATAAAGGTTTTCCCAAACAAACAAAAACTGAAGGAATTCATCACCACTAAACCAGCCCTACAAGAGATCCTAAGGGGGACTCTGTGAGTGAAGTGTTGCAAGGACCACAAATTACCAGAGACATCCCTACAAGCATGAAATCTACAGATATCACAATGATTCTAAACCCATATCTTTCACTAATAACACTGATTGTAAAAGGACTAAATGCTCCAACCAAAAGACACAGTTTCAGAATGGATAAAGAAACAAGACCCATCTATTTGCTGTCTACAAGAGACTCATTTTAGACCTGAGAACACTTTCAGATTGAAAGTGAGGGGATGGAGAACTATCTGTCATGCTACTGGAAGTCAAAAGAAAGCTGGGGTAGCCATACTTATATCAGACAAACTAGACTTTAAAGGCTGTAACAAGAGATGAAGAATACCATTATATAATAATTACAGGATCTATCCATCAGGAAGAGCTAACAATTTTAAATGTCTACGTACTGAATTCAGAAGCCCCCAAATATGTAAAACAATTAATCACAAACATAAGAAACCTTATTGATAAGAATGTGGTAACTGCAGGAGACTTTGATACTCCACTTACAACAATGGATAGAACATCTAGACAGAGAATAAATAAACAGGGCCCTGAATGATATATTGGATCAGATGGACTTGACAGACATATTTAGAACTCTGCATCCCAAAGCAATGGAATATACTTTCTTCTCCAGTGCACATGGAACATTCTCCAAGATAGATAACATACTGGGTCACAAAACAGCCCTTCATAAGTATAAAAGAATTGAGATCATACCATGCATGCTTTCACATCACAATGCTATGAAGCTTGAAATCAACCACAGGAAAAAGTCTGGAAAACCTCCAAAAGCATGGAGGTTAAAGAACACCCTACCAAAGAATGAATGGGTCAACCAGGCATTAGAGAAGAAATTAAAAATCATATGGAAACAAATGAAAATGAAAACACAACCACCCAAATGCTTTGGGATGCAGCGAAGGCAGTCCTGAAAGGAAAATACATTGCAATCCAGGCCTATCTCAAGAAACAAGAAAAATCCCAAATACAAAATCTAACAGCACACCTAAAGGAAATAGAAGCAGAACAGCAAAGGCAGCCTAAACCCAGCAGAAGAAGAGAAATAATAAAGATCAGAGCAGAAATAAACAATATAGAATCTAAAAAAACAGTAGAGCAGATCAATGAAGAGTTGTTTTTTTGAAAAAATAAACAAAATTGATAAACCTCTAGCCATGCTTCTCAAAAAGTAAAGGGAGATGACCCAAATACATAAAATCATGAATGAAAATGGATTATCACCACCAATCCCTCAGAAATACAAGCAATTATCAGGGAATACTATGAAAAATTATATGCCAACAAACTGGACAACCTGGAAGAAATGGACAAATTCCTAAGCACCCACACACTACCAAAACTCAAATGGGAAGAAGTAAATTTGAACAGACCCATAACCACCGAAGAAATTGAACCAGTTATCAAAAATCTCCCAACAAATAAAAGCCCTGGGCCAGATGGCTTCCCAGGGGAATTCTACCAGACATTTAAAGCAGAGTTAATACCTATGCTTCTCAAGCTGTTCCAAAAAACAGAAATGGAAGGAAAACTTCCAGACTCATTCTATGAAGCCAGCATTACCTTGATTCCCAAACCAGACAGAGACCCCCAAAAAAAGAGAACTAGAGGCCAATATCCCTGATGAATATGGATGCAAAAATTCTCAACAAGATACTAGCAAATCGAATTCAACAGCATATAAAAAGTATTATTCACCATGATCAAGTGGGATTCATTCCTGGGCTGTAGGACTGGCTCAGTACTCACAAATCGATGTGACATATCACATTAATAAAAAAAAGGATGGAAACCATGTGATCCTATCAATAGAAGCAGAAAAGGCATTTGACAAAATACAGCACCCTTTCTTAATAAAGACCCTCGAGAGTGTCGGGATAGAAGGAACATACTTAAACATCATAGAAGCCATTTATGAAAAGCCCACAGCTAATATCCTCCTCAATGGGGAAAAACTGAGAGCTTTCTCCCTGAGATCAGGAACACGACAGGGATGTCCATTCTCACCGCTGTTGTTTAACATAGTGTTGGAAGTTCTGGCATTAGCAATCAGACAACAAAAGGAAATCAAAGGCATCAAAATTGGCAAAGATGATGTCAAGCTTTCACTTTTTGCAGATGACATGATTCTATACATGGAAAATCCAACAGACTCCACCAAAAGTCTAGAACTGATACATGAATTCAGCAAAGTTACAGGATACAAAATTAATGTACAGAAATCAGTTGTATTTTTATAAACCTATAATGAAGCAACAGAAAGACAAATAAAGAAACTGATCCCATTCACAATTGCACCAAGAAGCATAAAACACCTAGGAATAAACCTAACCAAAGATGTGAAAGATCTGTATGCTGAAAATTATAGAAAGCTTATGAAGGAAATTGAAGAAGATACAAAGAAATGGAAAAACACTCCGTGCTCATGGATTGGAATTATAAATATTGTTAAAATGTCAATACTACCCAAAGCAATCTACACAATCAATGCAATCCCAATCAAAATTGCACCAGCATTCATCCTGAAGCTAGAACAAGCAATCCTGAAATTTGTATGGAACCACAAAAGACCCCAAATAGCCAAAGTAATAATGAAGAAGAAAAAAACAAAGCAGAAGGTATCACAATCCCAGACTCTAGCCTCTACTACAAAGCTGTAATCATCAAGACAGCATGGTATTGGCACAAAAACAGACACATAGACCAATGGAATAGAATAGAGACTCCAGAACTGGACCCACAAAAGTATGGCCAAATAATCTTTGACAAAGCAGGAAAGAATCCAATGGAAAAAAGACAGTTACTTTAACAAATGGTGCTGGGAGAACTGGACAGCAACATGAGAAGAATGAAACTAGACCACTTTCTTACACCATTCACAAAAAGAAACGCAAAATGGATGAAGGACCTGGATGTGAGACAGGAAACCATCAAAACCCTAGAGCAGAAAGCAGGAAAAAACCTCTCTGATCTCAGCCGCAGCAATTTCTTACTTGACACATCTCCAAAGGCAAGGGAATTAAAAGCAAAAGTGAACTATTGGGACCTCATGAAGATAAAAAGCTTCTGCACTGCAAAGGAAACAATCAACAAAACTAAAAGGCAACCAACGGAATGGGAAAAGATATTTGCAAATGACATATCTGATAAAGGGCTAGTATCCAAAATTTATAAAGAACTGACCAAACTCCACACCCAAAAAACAAATAATCCAGTGAAGAAATGGGCAGAGGACATGAATAGACACTTCTCTAAAGAAGACATCCAGATGGCCAACAGGCACATGAAAAGATGCTCACCATCACTCCTCATCAGGGAAATACAAATCAAAACCACACTGAGATACCACCTCATGCCAGTCAGAGTGGCTAAAATGAACAAATCAGGAGACTATAGATGCTAAAGAGGATGTGGAGAAACGGGAACCCTCTTGCACGGTTGGTGGGGATGCAAACTGGTGCAGGCGCTCTGGAAAACAGTTTGCAGGTTCCTCAAAAAATTAAAAACAAATCTATCCTATGACCCAGCAATAGGAATGTACCCAAGGGATACAGGAGTGCTGATGCATAATAGGGGCACTTGTACCCCAATGTTTATAGCGGCACTTTCAACAATAGACAAATTATGGAAAGAGCCTAAATGTCCATAAAGTGACAAATGGATAAAGAAGATGTGGTTTATATATACAATGGAATATTATTTGGCAATGAGAAAGAATGAAATCTGGCCATTTGTAGCAACATGGATGGAACTGGAGAGTATTATGCTAAGTGAAATAAGTCAGGCAGAGAAAGACATACCGTATATTTTCACTCATATATGGATCCTGAGAAACTTAACAGAATACCAGAGGGGAGGGGAAGGGGGAAAGTTATAGAGAGGGAAGGAAGCAAACCATAAGAGACTCTTAAATACTGAGAACAAACTGAGGGTTGATGGGGGGTGGGGGAGAGGGGAGGGTGGGTGATGGGCATTGAGGAGGGCACCTGTTGGGATGAGCACTGGGTGTTGTATGGAAACCAATTTGACAATAAATTATACACACACACACACACACATATATATATGCATATATATATATATGTTAATATATATATAAAGTTAAACTAATTGATAAAAAAAATGGTAGACTGTGCAAAGAGAAGATAGTCCTGAACAGCAGATAACCAGATAACCAGAAGGAAGTATTTACATAAAGCTTCAGAGTTTGCATTTAAATTTGAACATAGTGTGTTTAGGGCCATGTTAGTTCCCAAGGTATTAAAGTACAACATTAAAATCTACTGATGAGGAACAGCATCAAGAAGAAACTAGAAGTTCTGAGCAAGCAACTCCTTCCTTCCCCTCTACATTACCATAAAGGTATGGTTGGCAAAGGTAATACAGTGACGTATGGTTATGTGTTGTACTTCCTGTGACATGGACTTCAATGAGAGTGGTCCTTAAATGTTAAAAAGGACATGCTTTCCTAATAATTAATAGAGATTTATGTAAATGAGTGTTTTTGTTTTTCATACACATGTCAATCTGTAGAGTGCGCCGTTAAAGCAAACAGCCTTGTTTAAAAAAATCTACAAAGCAGCAGACAACTGTTTTGGTCTGTGATTTTGATATTCGTTGTCCTTTCAAATCAGAATTTGTAGACTCAGCAAAAACCCATGAGCTTTGAGCACCTGCTTTTCTAAAAAACAGAAAAAAAAAACCCCAAAAAGCAAAAAAACCACAAACCCACAACAACAAACAAACGAAAAACAAAACAAAACAAAACAAAAAAAACCAACAACAGCTAGGATTTGGAATGAAAGTTTAGCTCTGGAAATACATGTATTTTTCTTCTAAGAAGAGTTTGCCCAAATGGTATTTACAGTTCAGGGTCCACGGTAACATCACAGATCTAAGAATGAAAAGTTCACCCTTTGATATTCACACTGGCCAGATATCAAATGAACTCTGCTTTTTGTGAGGAGGCTGGAGCATCATGTTCCAGACGAGGCAGACAGTCTGACTGAGAACCAGCAACTAATGCCACTCAATGTTCTAGAGCACTTGTTTCCTGCCCTATGAGATGCTAAAATCTGGACCCAAAAGGGTGTTTTTCCAACATCTAAAAAAACCATGAAAGAAAAGGGAATAACAAAGCAGGGCCAAGATCTAAGGTTTCACATTCCTAATGATAAGAGTGCTAAAAAAAATTTGTGTTCTTTCTCCTGGTTCCATTATTTAATAAGAAGTAGGCTGTAGACAGCAGAACATATACTTGTAGCAAAAGTGAAAACATCATTGATTGGGCACCCCCAAATCTGCTACCAAGCCACTGTGTCCCACTACTCAGGCCAGACAGCCCACAGGTAAATGTGTGCGTGTGTGTCTGTCAGCCAGTCTCCATGACAACCTAGAACAGACATCTCTGAGGTTACCACAGTAGCTCAAAGCCAACAGAGCTGGTCTCAGTAGGTCTGGGTTCTGAATCTAGGTCTTCCCATCCCAGTCCCTGTACATGGCCTCAGGCCAGGCAGAATGAGAGGATCTGTGCCCAACTCTGAGCAACAAACATCTGGCACACAAGCGCCTGAAGTGGCAGTAAAGATTAGGAGAAAGCAGCTGAGAGATCTCAGGCCTCAGGCAAGGAAGTCTTTAAAGGAGTCTATCAATGTCGTATGTAAATATACACCACGAGGAGAGAAGGAACGCTGGAGAAGGAAAGCACGCGAGTCCTGCCCACCTGTCGGCCATGAGGAGAGCTGTACTTAAAAGCCTCTGAGCCGACCGTGGAGAAGGGGTCTCTCGCTTCTAGAAGGATTTCAGTTTCACTTCTACAAGTGCTGAGTCCTCCAGGAGAAAAGGACAAAGTTTCACAATATATCTGAGCTCCAGTGCATTTACTATTTGGTTCAATGCCTTTAAAAAATCCAAAACAAAACTTGACTTGAAACAGAACCATTATCCCAGAGCACCAGTATTTTTCCACTGTTGGGACAGGCCAGCAAAATCAATCAGCAGCAGCTCCAGCTTTTTTTTTTTTTTTTTTTTTTTTTAATTTAAACCTGATAAATCCAGAACCAAAATACCATGGAGGATGCAATCTATAGACAGTTCATTGGGCACACGGTATGTATCAGGTCTCTGTGCTAGATACTGAGGACCAGGTGCACCGCTCGGTGAACAAAACCCAGAATTCCTGTCCTTACAGATCTTAGAGTCTAGTGCAATTCCAGTCTGGAAACAAGTCTTTATTCAAAAGAGTGTATTTTACATGAAAATACCATCTCTGTTATATAGCCAGGGCTGTGGCTGTAGAAGAGATCTATGCATTTTGGCTATATAAAAATCCTCTGGGAATATAAACTTCATGCTTCTTTAACACCTGCTCTTAAGAACTTGTTTTGTTGGGTTCTTGGCAACACTCTTAACAGAAGGTCACTAGGAGTAACTGACAAGGATATCTGATTACAAGCTCCTTAAGGAATAAAGCAGAAGCCTATTGGGCCACAGTCTCTCCCAGGACTCACAACAAACATGCAATAAACATGCTTGCTGAATAACAAATCTCTTCAAATGCTTCCTGTTGCTGTGAAAAGGCAAAGCCATATTTTGGACTCCTCACACTTTTGGTTCAGGACGATGGCTGGAATTTCTCTACAGATAAACACTGGTTGCAACTACACTGAAGAGAGATTGAATTCTAGGGTAGATCATACTAGTTTAACACCTTCATTTTATGGATAAGAATGCCTAGAGCCCATCATGACTTGTAGGGGCAGATCTGAGGCCAGGGAAATTTCTAGGGCTTTGTGCTATAATCTATAATCTACACCCCTCTATCACTGTCCCCCTGAAGCCAAACACAAGTGACTAAATGTTAGCTGCAAACTAATTTGTCTTTGGAGCTCAAACTCCACAACTGCTTGAGAGTGGAAGGCTCTTATCAATTTAGTCTTTGGAAAGCTTAGTTCCGGTGAAAATATGTAATAATCTGATAAACATCAGGAAAACTCAAGTGTACAATACTGTACACAGAAGATTCATTTCTAAGGCCAAAGAGTTCACCCCCCATCAGAAAATTCAGTACATTCACATACCGGCCGTCCATGGATGCTTTCATAATATAGCAGAGCTTTCTGCAGAGCTACCTTCTCATTAGCAATCTGGTCTTTGGTCATATCCTGAATAAACACAAGGATAGAGAAATGAAAGAGGGGGAAACATTTACGAACATCCCAACTTCATTTAAACAAATTTTCTCAAGTAACATTTAAGAGAATCCTCATACAATAGCTCCTTGAGCTCTATTCAAAGCTCACTTAGGAATGAGCTCTTCCTGACTCTTTTACTGGAAATATGGATAGCACAGCCGAGGCATCATCAACTACTTGCATCTCCCATGTGGCAGCAAAGGCACGCTGAATACTGAGGTAAGCAAGGCAGCGAGGCACATGGGGGTCAGCTCAATGGCCCAAGCAGTGACTACAGTCACAAATTACAAAGTCCCAAAGTTGTGTCTATAATCCTTCTACTTCAGATTCATCAAACCATCTGTTAGCCTGAATGAGGTTCTTCGGTGATCTGTACAATAGAGTTTTCTGCTTCCAATTTGTAGTCATAAACCAAAGTACCTACAGTGAAAACACTCGGAAGCTGTTTCAGCAGCCTCCCTAGGAATCTAAGAGTGTGGAAGATGAGGGTGTGGGAGGTCTGCAAAGGTGTCACCACATGTCTCTTCCCATTGGGACCCATGTGTCAGGCCCTATGTTTCTACCATGTTGACTGGAATGGTTTAGGACTAGCAGTTAGCTGGGGCCTTCACCAAATCGCCACACCTTAATGTCCTCAGGACGGCTGGTTTCTGTCCGCTTTTCCTGGAGCTTCCTCTGGATGGATTCCAGTGTGGCTTCAACGCTGGGCTTTATTACTTTATCCATGAGCTCTTGCTTCTTCTCCTCTTCTTTCTCAAGCTGGGAACCAAAACTCTTGGGGAGCGTGTTACTTCGCTGCCGCATCCTGGGGGTTAGGTCCTCTTCAGATATCTTTAGTTTTGACTCTAGTTGAAAAGATTTGGGGGTGGTGATACATGAGAATTGATTGATGTCTGCTGAACCCAGATTGCTTTTCTGTGGTGTTAATAACTGTTTAGCCCCATCTTTTTGAAAGAAAGTATCTAATTATAACAGTAGTTAAAATCCTTGGGTTATTATGTAAAAGCCTGAAAAAATGCTCATGTTTTCTTGGATTATCTGGAATGTTTTCCAAATTCCTGGGAAAACTTTAGCTATGTAACATCCATGCTTTGTCCACACCAACAGGTTTGCTGTTCTCAGAATGTGACAGACGTTTCCTATACTTTCTCCCTTACTGTTTATAGGTACCTACTGATTCAGCACTCAACTGCTGGCCAACTTTTTCTCAATAACTTACATCCCTCATTTTGGAATTACTTTCCCTTTCTATTCTATTTGGTTGTTTATGACTGTCTCCTAAAAGACAGCATGCTTTTTGAGGGACAAGGACCAAATTCTTTTCATAGACATCTGTGTTTATAGGTCTTCTCCTAACACCACAGCAAATAAAACCTTGGTACTTTAGTAAGTGTTGACTTGAAACCATCATCCTTAAATTCGTGATTTAGGGAATTGGAGAAATGTTTCAGAATTTGCATCTTAGCTGATCTGAGTTGACCTGTGATAGAGACCATGGACAGACATGGGCAAGGTGTCCCCTGAACACAACATACACTGGGAAGCAGTGTTAAGGAACTGGTCTTTTCTGAAATATTTCAGCCCGTGGTCAGGATGTGGTGAGATCATGAATTCTGCAGGTGGCATGTCTTACAGAAGCCATGCCATGGGTCTAGAACTTTACCTACCTTTAAGTTGTTTCCGGAATTTGGCAAGGTCATTTGTCCATTTTAGAACCTCTGGATTGGCTGCTTTGTCACTGTGGGAAGGCTGAGAAAGGGAAAATTTAACAAAAATGTTTTCAAACTGGGGCAGGAAAAAGAAGAAAAGTTTGATGGTGAGTTTGTTTTAAAGAGGAAGGGAAAGTTGAGTCCCACTGGAAAAAGAAATTAAACATGAACAATCACAGCAAACGTCACAGGTGTGATTCCACTGTCTTTCTTTACATCTGGTTATTTTTGATGCTTTCAAAGAATTCCTCAGAGGCAAAATGGTGAATTTCTATGAGGTCCATGGCCCGTTTTCATGAGGTGTAGGGCTCAGGCCATCAGGCTAACAGAACAGAAAGCAGAGGGGTGTAGGTTTTACACTGTAATCACCATGCAAATGTCTTTTTGCTGCACTTGGGGGCAATGCTAAGATAGATCTGAGAGTAGAATGAGGTCAATGCTAATGAAATTTTAGAAGATAATCTTGAATGAAGTTTTAGCCAACGAGAAGACGTCATTTAATGATTTTTCCCATTCCTTTTCATGGATAAATGTATAAGATGTTGACTACAACGTTCAATTATTTGTAAGAATACCCTATACAAGGAAAATGCTGATACATGATGTTTGGGACTTATCAGGGTTTCCCATCCAGTTTTTACTGCCTTTTTGTCTTAAGGTCCATAGAAATCTCCCTTAATCTTTCATCGCTTCTCTGAGCTGCTGACAGGCTGGCATGCCAGCATGTCAGGGGACAGAAGGGGACATGGAGAACCCTGCGAGGAGGCACTTACTCTGTACTTCCTCTCTTCTTCAAATCTATCTTCAAACTTTCGGATCTTCTTTTTAAGGCTCTGAATCCGTCGCGTGAGCTGGGCAGGTGTCAGGTCCTCCTGCTCATCATCGTAGGACCCGAGAGAGGAGCTCCGTCGCCTGTGAGGGGCACAGCGTGGGGCACTCACTGCCTGACAGGTGGGGCTTGGGGAAGGGGATGCAGCATGGAGGGAGAGGGTCCCAAAGTCTCCATCCTCTTGAATAAGAAAAAGTTGACTACCAATTCACTTTGTGACCCTGGGCTCTAGATGTCCCATTTATTAAATAGGTCTTTCTATTGCTCACATTTACGATTGGCAAAGGTAGTACTAAACTATGTGCTGCAGACCCCAAAGTTACATTTTAGATAAGCTTTGGAAAGGATGTGCTAATGGAAATTCAGTATGTGGTGATATAGTTGGGCCAATTGAAAAATTACAATGGAGCCTGCATACTGGGATGGAGTATTCCCCATAGGTTCTTCCAAAGACTTACAATGTAACGTAAAAAATTACTAGCCATCAACGCCATTCCTATTCTTTCTAATGTTATGGTCGATGATGCAACTGCTTACCAGCAACACAAACATACCTCATGAAAGAATGGGAATTTGGGGGAGAAGGAGGCACTTCTGTGTCATCCAGGTATTGCCGACTCTGCCCATAAGCGTAGAACCGAGGAGAGAGCATGGGGTCACTGTCCTCATCCAGAAGCTGACGAATCAGGCGCCCAGCCTGTGGGGAGAGGTGCGCTTCATCGGAGTCCACGTTCTCCTGCTGCCATGAGAAGGTAGGGACTGGCTCTGGAAAATACAGAGGGTAAGAAGTCAAAACCACTCATAAAAGCAAATTGTTTCCAGAGTGTTGGGTGGGGGGATGGGCTAAGTGGGTGATGGGCATTAAGGAGGGCACTTATTGGGATAAGCACTGGGTGGTGTATGTAACCGACGAATCACTAAATTCTACTCCTGAAACCAAGACTACCCTATATGTTAACTAACTTGGATTTAAATTTAAAAAAGAAAGAAAGGAAGAAAGAAAGAAAGCAAGCATAATTGTTCCCTAAGTTTTCTGAATGGTTTAGGATGCACTGGATTTGGGAGGCACTGAACAACCTCTCACTTCAGATTTCAGGTGCAGATGAAGGGTGCTACACCCCAACAGAAATCATCGATAGATCTGACAGCCTTCATCTACCTTCTAGCTCTGTCCTCACTTGCATTCAAAAGAGAAGGGGATGAGAACGTTTTCACATGAGGGCATCGTGGAGAAGAAAAGCAAGTGCGTCAGCAAGAGAGATATTTGGCGTCATGGATATGTATCCATCAGTGAAATGACCAAAGAGTCAAATTCATCTTGTGAGAGCCCATTTACCTAGGAGTCTGGACTTCCATTTGGGTCTTTCAGTAAGCTGTTCATGTGCTTCTGCTTAGCGCTGGGATTAGCACATTTAAGATGCATGTTTTGCACTTGAAACTTCAGAAGCTGCTCAAGACTACAGTTAAAGTAAGGTGCTTACACAGATTAGTCAAAAACACAAAGAAGAATGGCTTGCAAAGGATAAATCTGTACAAATTATTTTAGTCTTTAAGGAGAAAAGCATACTCAACACAACCTCCTGATTTGTCATTTTTGGAGGGAATAGTGATATTTCTCTTTCCCTCAAGACCCACCTCAATATATTCCTTTTTTCATTAAAAAAGTCCTATCAGATTTTAAAGATAGATCTCAGATGATGTAGGGTATTTCATTTGTAGTACTCCCTGCATTAAAAAAAAAAGTTATGCCTTAAGTATACTTATGGATTACTGTGATTTATACAAGGCTAGAATTTGGCCATGCTCTGAAAGTTTGGGATTCCTAGAGCTTGAATCATGTAACATTTGTTCCTCCATCTATCAAAGTGTTTATAAAATCTACAAAATTATCTTAAACAAGTACCTACTCAGTATTTTATTTAAAAGCATTATATTATAATCATAGAACGTTAGAGCTGGTTGAAACTTCATACATCATCTAATTTAGCGATTTCTCAGCCCCGGCTGCATGTTAGCATCACAAAGGGAGATATGTGAAACTTCTAACACACAGGTTGTCAACCACTCAACTCAACAGAATGTTCAGGAGAGGGCCCAGATATACTACCTGCCCCTCCACACCTCCCCCCTACCCCAACACACACACACACACACACACACATACACACACACACACACACACACACACACACTTTAAAAGCTGCCCAAGAGATCCTACATGCATTCAGATTTGAGAACCATGGATTCAGTCCAACAGAGAACATATAAGGAAAGTGAAACCCAATGAATTTAAGAGCAAATACCTAATCAATGACAAGAGTTAGGACTAACACTAGATCTCCTGACTTGAAGGAAAGCGCTTCAGTTTAGTATGTGCCAGATGCTCCAATAACAAGGATGACTGTGACGTTTTTGAAGACCCCACAGTAGAAGAGGTAAGCACATCACTTAAAAAAAATTAACTTCAGGTAGAATGACATCCCTAGGGTCTCAACATTTAAAGAGAATGAAGTTATCTGGGAATTCAGGTGGTAATACAAATTATTTTTAAAAAGGAAAGCAATGTTAAAGACAGATTTTTGTCCACTCATCTCCCAAAGTGGCAGGGAACACGTGGGTAGATGTACTTGACTAAAGCTGGGGGGGACCAGGAGTTCCCCTCATATGCACTAAATCTTGCAGCAGGCTCCTCCTAGGTGTCAGGGCTCAGATACAAGCAGCTCCAAACTGCTGGCAGAAAAGAACAGAAAATGGATGGAGGGGTGAGGGAAGGAGAGAGTCAGTGGAAAGTAACCCCTAGAGGAATAAGAAAAATGGAGTAAGCTGCAGAAAATGGAAGTATTAAGCTGGCTAGACTGTATCTTTTCATGATATTTCAGAAGACAGCAGCAATTTTCTTTAAGGAGTAGTATCAGTGTAGGCAGGCAGGGAAAGGGTTAAGATGGCTTACACAGTGGTGCAGCAGGCTATAACTTCACCCCAGAGTGGCAAAGGAGCAAAACAAGCGGGGGGGGGGGGGGGGGGCCAAGGTGGCATGCAGGGGACAGAGGGCATCGGCAAAGCAAAGTCTGATATTGATATTGGCATATGGGCCATATGCCAGTTGACATTGGCCAGTTTGACATTTCGACTCATCGCAATTTAAAAAGGTGTCACCTCAGATCCTGAAGTCCTTGAGTTTGTCTGAACCTAGCAGAATGTCTCTTTAGAAATAGAACAACTGGGGCACCTGGGTGGCTCAGTCAGTTAAGTGCCCGACTTCGGCTCAGGTCATGATCTCACAGCTTGTGAGTTCAAGCCCTGTGTCAGACTCTGTGCAGGCAGCTGGGAGCCTGGAGCCTGCTTCGGATTCTGTGTCTCCTTCTCTCTCTGCTCCTCCCCCGCTTGCATTCTGCCTCCCAAAAATAAACAAACATAAAAAAAAAAGAAAAGAAATAGAACTAATCTTTCAGTTTTAAACTGTGTCTGAAACAAGAGTGTGTGTCTGTGACCATTATCCAAACATGTCTCCAGTAAAATAATATATCGTGATCCTGAATTAACTATAAAATACTAATCGTGGAACGGAGTTATGTTATCCTTTGTGGGTAACATGGGGCCATTCATCAGATTTCCTTTTTCTTAACACAGCTCCATTCTTGACCACTCACTTCACTGACAAGATGTCCCAATGTGTCCTTTTCCTAACATCACCAGTGGTATATATGAAATACAAAGTGGAAGCAATTCTAGCTTATGGGTGACATTTTCTCTTAAAGGATAGAGTTAGCATAAATGCATTCACTAAAAAGCGAGAAATGTAAAACCATTATGAATTTCAACCTTAAAAATAAAAGGTTATGCTGCATCATTAGTATGCATGTAGAACAAAAGTGAAGTTTCTCACTCAGGCAAAATGAAATGAAATGCTTGTGCTTCTCCTCTTTCTCTCTCTTTTGGTTTCCATGGATTTATTCATGTACTTTTTAAATTGAAGTATAATTAACATACAGTGTTATCTTAGTTTCAGGTGTATAACATTCAACAATTCCATACATTACTCAGTGCTCATCAAGATAAGCATACTCTTCATCTCCTTTATCTATTTCACCTATTCCCTCCACTCACCTCCCCTCTGGCAATGATGAGTTTGTCTGTCAGAATCTGTTTTTTGTTTGCCTCTTTTTTTCTTTGTTCATTTGTTTTGTTTCTTAAATTCTGCATGAGTGAAATCATATGATCTTTGTCTGTCTCTGACTTATTTCACTTAGCCTTATACCTTCTTAGGTCCATCCAGGTTGTTGCAAATGGCAAGATCTCTTTCTTTCCTTTTATTCTATATGGTCTTATAGTTTAGAACATATAGTTCAATATAACTCAATCAATAAAACGAACTATTCCTCTGTTTTAGTTTGAAATGATCTAAAAATACAAGGCCTACTCATGTTTTGATAATTGACACTTACCTGGACAAAGAAGAACTGAATAAGAACAGTGTAGTAAATGACAGTGTGTTCAGACAGTGATTGTCCGCCTAGAGACTGTTTTGAGCATATATTCATTGCCATACCCCATTCCTAGTTTGGGAAATAGCTTATGTTTTCAGCAGTAATTCAAGAGCAATGAAATGGATGAAGATATCGCAAGAAAATTATCCAAAGGGAAAACAGAAAAGATTTGATGCTTCAAATGAGATTTTCATCTTAAAGCACCACATAAAACAAATGCAGCTTTATATCTAGACCAGAATTCCTTAGGTACAGTGATTTTAGCCATGTGTCTTGTCACAAAGAACTCTGACCATAAATATGGCATGTCTCTCTATGAAAAATTAATCCACCAGGACGGCGGACATCACAGCAAGTCAGAAGTAACAGAGATAAAAGCTACTTTAAAAAAAAAAAAAAAAGGTCCTAGGGGAGTCCCAGTTCAGACACTACAGTACACACAGAAATAAAGGAAATTCACTGCGGGAAGAAGAAACATAGTTCTGAGTAATATGAATGTGGTCACGGGGATATAGCTACACTCTGCTTAGCCAGCTGGATCCATTTGCTCTACAAAAGACAAGTGGCTGCTAAGATGATTTATTTCATAAATCTGCCAGAATTAAGGGAGCTGATGTTTTCCATATCTCATTTCCAACTCTGTGCTATTTTGAGTCATCGCTTCCTGGCACGATGTCATACCGCCCGCCTTTCAGGGTGGCTCCTGAGTGGTGTCAGGAGGTCTGTGTACATCCCAGACACAGGAAGATGTAGAGGGTATTTACTGGGGAAATCCTATTATAACGGTTTCCTTCGTGTTACAAAACTTAACTTGACAACAATGGTAGTCCTAACAAATCCTTCAAATAATCTGGGTTACAAGGAGCCTTAGTAGTCAGCTTTGTCAATTCAAATTCCATCCTTAATTTTCATATATCTGCTTTGTCTCTATTTGCAAATTTAGTAAGTAGGCCCCCACTTGTTCTAGTTAAGTCATTAATAAAATATATGGAGCAGACTAGAGCTGAGGACTTTCCTAATAAGAATACCCCCATTTGTGCCAACTTTGATCCATGTTTCTGCACATTTAAGTACTGTTGTTAATCAGGTACTAATTCACTTTGCTACCTGTCTTCTGTTCTTTCCACATCTGACAGGGCATTGGAGTCCCTGTTAACGACCTAGCTGAGGCCTTTTCAATGTAACCTTTCCCTAATCCAGAGTCTGTCTGTCTGTCTGTCTTATTCACACACACACACACACACACACACACACACACACACACACACAGATGGTTTGGTATTTGTCCTTGGTAATCAGTGGAGGATCCAGTAACTATGGGCTTCTTTTCTGTGTTCAGAGTCACGCACTATCATCAGACAGAACTGGGCTCTGGTTCAAAGAAGTCAAACTCAGGCTGGTTTTTCTTGAAACCATACTTGGAAACATTTACAGAAAATAGTAATAATACCAACTAACACTCACATAGTGCCTGTTAAGTTCCTATACTATGCCAAGCACTTTGCATCTATTAGATCCTTTAATCCTTGCAACAAACTTACTAAGTGAATAGTACTCTGTTACTCATTATCATCTGCTGTTACACCTATCTAAAAATGGGGAAGTTGAGGCTGAAACTGTTAACACATTTACTAACATGTCCACAAAGTGGCAAAAGTATTAGAGCCATGATTGAACCCACGGTGTGCCTGGCTCTTAGTCATTATGGCCTACTGCCTGCCAGGATACATAACTGGAATTGCTGAGAAAGAGGCCTCAGAGAGGAAGTCAGGAGATTTGTTATCTCGAATCATCATTTTGCTTCTTTTGGCCTCAGTTTTTTTATCTGTATAATGGGAGGTTTCAGTCAAAAGATCTTTAAGATCCCTTGATTCTTTATCATTCTTTTAAAGCATTTCTTTTCCAAAGTTATTTTTGATACGTAGTGATAAATAGGAAATATGAAGTATTTTATACCCTTTAAAAATGTTTTTAAACTTAATCTCACTATGACAAAGTTAGTAGAATTGCTGATGGTTTAAACCTCATCCTCCACAAACGGTACCCTCCAAATCAACATGAATTGGCTGATTAGGAACATTCTAATTAAGCAATTAGAGGTGTCTAATGACTGCCTCTGAAGGGCTTCCCCCCCCACTTTTTTTTTTAAAGTAGGCTTCATGCCCAGCGTGACACCCAATGCGGGGCTTGAACTTACAACCCTGAGATCAAGACCTGAGCTGAGATCGAGCTGGATGCTCAACCGACTGAGCCACCCCACGTGCCCCTCAAGGACTTTAAGTAACAAATAATAGTACGTTTGATTTGTATATTCAATTAATTTGGCAAAGTAGAAAAAAAATAATGCCATGTGGATAGATAAAAAATGTGCCCTGATACATAGCTACATATAGAGAAAAAAAAAAGAAAAGAAAAAGCACGTATTACTTATCTGCCGACAAGCATGATTAGACTCTGATCCTAGCCTGTGGAATCTATATTAGTTTCATTTCCTTTTTTGTTTCCCTGATAGAATATGCCCCCGAAGCCAGAGAACAGCTTTGCCATATGGCAGCATATGCTTCTGGGGCTAGTACTGGCAGGCTGCTCTGTGAGCACCACCTCACCTGGTGTTCTGTGATTGCATATGAGTGAGAGGGTATGAACTAAGGTGTGAGAATAGGGAACTGACAAGCCAACCCAAAACAGGAGGCTACACTGTGTAGTGACTTGGAGACTTACAGTTGGATGCTGGCTCAGAGGGTTTTGGTAACAATGACTTCCATTTATACATTTTATTGCATTGGTTTCAAATTCACAGTTTATTTATTTATTTTTTTTAATTTTTTTATGTTTATTTATTTTTGAGACAGAGAGAGACAGAGCATGAACAGGGGAGGGGCAGAGAGAGAGGGAGACACAGAATCTGAAACAGGCTCCGGGCACTGAGCTGTCAGCACAGAGCCCGATGCGGGGCTCGAACTCATGGACCGCGAGATCATGACCTGGGCTGAAGTCGGACGCTCAACCAACTGAGCCACCCAGGCGCCCCTCAAATTCACAGTTTAAATTAGTGCAAAGTGGACTCCATACTGCAAAGCTACCATTTTGTATATATATATATAGCGTATATATATATATATATATATATATATATATATATATATATATAGCATGTATATATGCGTGTGTGTGTGTATATACAACAATTCCTTTATTTTGACTATACTATTATAATGTAATTTGGAAATTTAAAATAAATATACAATAAAAAACGGCCACTGAAAACAGTAATCAAATGGTGAAAATGGCCTTGAAATGAATCCATGTACATTTTCAAGATATGCAAGTTCAGCCACTAACACAGTAACTGGCAAAAAAAGTTAAAACAAGTCCCTTCATTAATTACATGGGTAATACAAGTAGTATTTCCAAGCCTATTGTATTTTTTCCCAATAAGCTTTTAAAAATTCTATCTCGTTTCCCAACACAACATAAAATGTTGATTCTTTTATCTAGAAGAGAATTCTTGACATTAAATAATAAAACAGTTTTAAAGAAACTGTAAGTTAGCTTTCAACTATACTGGAGAGGATTTTCATACTCGTTTCTTAAAATATGCTGGAAGAGATCGCAAATTTATGATTGACCAAGATAAGAATAATCAAACTGAGTCCATTTCAGGAGGAGGAAGAATCTACCTGTCCCTTTACTGAATACACCAAGATCATGTGGCTAATTTGAATTCTGTCCCGAAATCCTAGGTTTTTTTTTGTCTAAAGTTTTGTTTCTGATGTGAAGAGACCTTATTATTGAAACCCAAATACAACATTTGTTTTGGCTACTGCTTTTTTCTTTTATTTGGGTAGCAGTGGCTACTGTGGGACTTTTTTTGAAGGGGAGGGGTTGTTTTTATTTATTTGTTTATTTATTTCAATAAATGAAATTTATTGTCAAATTGGTTTCCATACAACACCCAGTGCTCATCCCAAAAGGTGCCCTCCTCAATACCCATCACCCACCCTCGGGGAGGGGTTGTTTTTAATGTATGAATTTAAAACACACCTCATTCTTCCAAAGTACCGAAAACAAAAGAAGAACAATAAAATACTATCCAGGAATATATCACTTAAACTAAAAACAAAACAAAACACCCTGCAATTTTGTCTAATGACTGTATCGTGAGCTGGGAAGATCGTTGAAAATCCCAGACCCACTGCCTAATTACATGGTAAAGGGGCTAGAACACGTTTCTTAGATTGCAAAGAGGGAGGACTAGAACAAAAACAGTTTGTTTTTGCTTCACCAAGCCGTGGATGCAAGGAGCATAATGGAATTGTTATTTTTCACCTTGTGGTCTGTTTACATCATCTTTTGGTCCTTCATCTATGCTCATTTACAAATGAGTACTTTTTGGTTTAAAAACGGGTGGGGGAGAAGACAAGGAAATCCAGGTGCTTTGGAAAAGGACTGATTTCCTGTAGCTGTAATTCTCTGTGCCGCTGTGTTGAGTTGTGCTGCTGTTCTGAAACCAAGCACACAATTTCTCCCTCTTTGTAGCCTCCAAACACACACACTACACAGAGGCGGCTGGGCATGCATTTTGGATACACGCTGATACATGTTTGGATGCAGACACATGGATAATGAAAGAAGAGCCGCCAGAGCCTTCCTGAAATACAATTTGGACAAGATGAGGATACTCTCTTCTTCCTCACAAGTAAATTTCTAATGTTTTGCCAAAAATCTCGAGAAAAACCAATCTAACACACTGTATTACAGGCTTCCAAGCACAAGCACTTTTTATTCATTGTTCTCTTTGATGAGCAAACCCCTTAGGCTGGCTAACCTGGCTTAAAAAAAAAATTCTATCCATAAAATCAATCATAGAAGCAAGGCAAGCCAAAGCATCCTTCTCGAAAAAACGGGAAGGAGATTTAATGAAGGAGGTAGATGGTGGGTGTGGAGCAGCGGGAAGAGAAGCGGGGTGCCCAGATGAAGTCCTAAACGTGTACCCATCCGTTAGTCCTCTACTCGGTACTACTAGAGGGAAAACACATGCATCAGCACTCCTGGTGAGTTAAGAAATAAAAAAGGCTGCAAGGTGCCGCTCTGATAGAGGGCAAGCACATTTTCTTTCTTAGATTGCAATTACTCCTGGCAACATTTAACGTGACACATTCTATGCCAGGGAAAGGATTCTCAGTCATTTAGAAACACAGTTACTCCTACACCCATCGCTTTCATACGTCCATGTGGTTATATGCCTCTCGTTTATGTGACTTTATATATGCTCTGCCAATATTAAAGCATCCAAATAGCGGCTGACCCTACCTTCCCAGCTCTTCTCGTCACACAATGCAGTCAGGTCCAGCTCAGGCACTTCGGAGACAAAGCTCTCCTGCTGCTCATCGGCATCTTGGGTCCTCTGCAGTTTGGTGTCAGTTATGCCGGAGTGCTCCTGAATCTTCATTGTGGGGTTCTGCAATAACAGCACAATGTCCCCAAATATCTTACTGCTCACCAAAACCCAAAAATGTCTGCAGCAGTTCCACTCCTTCTGGATGAAACCTCCCAAGCTGAGGCTGTGGGTGTACCCAGCACAGAAATCAAAATCATAGTTTGATGCCCCCTGGATACTGGCTGGCCACCTGCATGCAAGAAGCCACTGTCCATCTATGCTCCTTTAACTTTTCCGCTGAGGAAGACAAGAGGATTTCCAAGAGCTGCTGCCCCTCCTGATAACTGCAGGCAGCTGACAGTCTTGATGGTTACTGATTGCGGCCAGGAATGAGGGAAAAGGAGTTTGTGTTTCCTTAAAGGAGTACAGCCCTGCAGACGGTAAACAACAACAAAAATCCTGCTACCGCCGTTGCTAAGGCTGTAGAAGCAACATGGTGTCTCCTGTGTGCAGACTTCTTTGCCCCGTAGGTAAACAGTCCAGCAAGGCCAGGAGCAGAGGCTGTGTGCACGAATGCCCTCCTGCTGGCCCTGCAGGCTTAGATCAATTAAGCAGGGCTAGCTGCACATTCCCAGATTTCCTGTGGTTGTTTTCTCCCCGAGTGTGGGGAGGACAGACTATTTATGGAGGAGCTCTGGGTATTAAAGCATTGTTGCGCAAATTCAAACAGCACAGGGGTTTGGCGGCTCATCTGGGCTAGCAGTAAGGAATACGGACTCTGGAAATGAGCCAAAATGACACAGGGAGCACTTTTTTTTTTTTTTTTTTTAAAGTAAAAAGCCAAGAACTGGCAAGTCAGCAATGCATAATTTATATCTTAACAAATATCAAACTGTCACTTGTTTTCCTACTATCCTTCTAGTCTGAGTACTGAATACTGAGCTCCACTTGGTTTTGCTCACTGGGGGCACCTACACCCGGCTCGGCTACCTGGGGGATGGGAAAACCCTCTCCCAGAGGCGGCTGTTTTAGCTAAGTGATTTTATGTTGACAAAATTTGCCCTGAAATTAATTCTTTTTTACCTTGCTTTTTTTTTTTTGGCATCTTGTAAGCCCAACCATTGTCCCTTTCCCTTCTCTCCTAAGATTATAAACCCAAGTGTTTACTCACAAATACCCTTCGCAAGTAGCACAGATCTGCACAAGAGATTTTCTTTGGAGAATAACTGGAAATTTATTTTAGCAAATATATTAAAGGAAAAAAAACCTAAACATCTGGAAATCATAAATGATTCCTTTAATGCATGAGAAATGTTCTCCTGCTTAAAATAAGCACTATTAAGACTTCCAGCTACTTTTAATAGCTATTCAACCCACTTTGATATCACCAGGGGAATAGATGGGGGCTTTTACTATTATATTTCCATGAAATGATGCACAAGGGGCTGCTATTTTCTTCACATTTGGAATAAAATGAAAGATCATCAATCAGTTCATGATGAGCTCCTAAAGACAGATGAAAATGCCAAGTAAATCTGGGGCTTTAAGATACCTCAAAATGCTGCTTGTCTAATGGGGAAAACAGATTATGCACTTATGCTATAAAAATTATTTGTTCCTACAGCTGAGTCCTAAGTGGACCAGGGCTGAATGACCAAATCTGGCACTCAGTTTTTTAAGTTACAGGGTCAGCCACCAACCACTTGTGTGTGTGTGTTAGAATCTGCATGCAGCAAATACACATTTTTCTCAATATTTTTAACACTGGTTACACTTAGAGACATAAAAACGAATATAAGAAATATGATTCCATATTGTAAGCATGACATATTCTTCTGGAAGAGCATGTATCAGCCCCTGACACTGTGCACTCGTGGAATGGATGTGGAGTTTGCTTTACAGGCAGACCTGGGCTTGCCGTGTGGCCGACATTTACTAGCTTGGTGCTCTGGCTGAACTGCTTCATTCACAACATCAATCTTGCAAGGTTCCTCTGAAGATCTGGGAGAAGGTATAAAAGGCCACTAACACAGTGCCTGGAGCATAAGAAACCCACACAGGGAGGCCATCACTCTTTTTCATTACCAGGCCCCATATGCAGATGAGGAAAACACTGCCGTGTCTCAAAATGCTAGAGAGAGGGGTTGGAGATGAGGCATGTTCCACGGCAATTCGAGGTGAACCGTGCTATCTCAAGGGGTGGAGTTTTACATGCATTATGAACAAGGAAAAGAGCCTTTTGGGTTCCAGACACAAGTCAGCACTAGCAATTTTGGTGTTTTGGGGCAGTGTGGGTGAGAAGGGTTGAGGAGGAGCAAGCACGAAGACAGGCACCATGGGAGTTCACTGCAATGTGTACTTTTTATGACTGCTACCTCTGTATTAGCACCCATTTCAAAGGAAATTGAGATTACAAAATTTTTTCTACATCTGAATTAGCACCCATTTCAAAGAAAGTTAAAATGAGAATATTAAAGTTTTTTCTCCCCCCTCCAAAATGTACAGATTTATTCATTCTTTCAACAGCATGGTATGGGGCACCCACTGTGCTGGGTGTGTGAGACATGCATGCTCCCAACACTGAGGGAGCTGGCACTTTGTGGGACAGGCTCAAGAATGCTCAGGGGAGTTCTGAGCACAGTTGATTTGGGTGCCATACAACAATGGGCCACCTTGTGAATTAGTGAGCTGCTCTTCACAGTATTGCAATGAAGTTTGAGAGTCAGGTATGTGGGAGACAGAGAGATTACTGACATGGGTGGGAGGCTGGAATAGATAACCCCTAAGTTTCTATTATTCTAACAAAGAATCAGGTCAAAACTTTTTTGTTTATTCAGTAATAACATTACATGCTATCTACTTAAATAGGGTTATTACGTTGTGTGCTAGAGATGCAAAGATAAAATTTACTCATTTATTTAACAAATTTTTAGTACTTACTACATGCTAGGCCATTTTCTAGACACTGGAGATACTTCAGGGGACAAAATCAAGTCTGTCCTTAATGAATCTTACAGGAAGTGACAGTAAACAAAGAAAAACATGTCAGGCAGTGATATGGACTATGGACAAAAATAAAGCAGAGTAAGAGGGATGATGGAGATCAGGGCCACAGTCTGCAATTTTATAATGAGTGGTCAGGAAAGACCCTTCCTATGTAGGGACATATGAGCAGAGATATGAAGGAAATGCAGGAGTGAGTCATCTACTGGAAGAACATCTCAGGAAGAAGAAAAGCAAGTGCAAAGGCCCTGAGGTATGGTTGCTATGTTTAAGGAATAGCAAAAAGATCACTGTATCTGAAGTCACCATATAAGGGTGTTTAGATTGTGCCACATACAATGGGGTATCACTCACACTATAGACCTATATTAACTTACATTAGCTTCTGGACTTTCTGGCTGATTTTTTACACAGTAGTGGCGGGGTCTCTCTTACACAAACCGCAACAGCTTGCATAGCATGGGCACACTCAGCACAGCCCTCATCAGCACACCCACACGCTCGGCTCTGTCCCGCTGTGCTGTGATCGGTCCCTGAGGCTGCTCTTTCATTTGCCCTCTGCTCTCAATTTCTGGCCTCACTGGTCTCACCAGAACCTGACATGGCTGCCTTGCCTGGGGGTGCAGAGTGGGCTGCTGGTGTGCACCCGGGGATTGATGTACACGTGGGATCTAGGGATGCTGCTCAGGGGCCACCCACGCTGAAGCTATTCAGGCTCGGCAGCAATACGCCGGCATAAAACAACTCTTCCTTCAAATGTTAGTTAGCCTAGTTTGGGTGATGCACCTCTCCAGATCATTCCACACACTCTCCTGTTGCTCATCATATGGAATTACACTTGTCTACTTGCTTGTCTGCTTCTTCTACTAGATCATTAATGTCAAAATGTCAAGGACATGCTCAAATACCAAAATATTTCTGGTTTCAACTTTTGTTGTTTACATGTCTTATATCTTCAGTTGAATCAGAGAGTAAATGAGTTACAATAGTCCCCCCTTATTCTGAGGGGGTACATTCCAAGACGCCCAGTGGATGCCTGAAACCAAGGCTAGTACTGAACCCTACATGCACTATGCTTTTTCCTATACATACATACCTATGATAAAGTCTAACTGATAAATTAGGCACAGTAAGAGATGAACAATAACTACCAATAACATAGAACCACTGCACTGCATAATGTAATACAAGTGATGTGAATGTGATCTCTTTCTCAGAATATCTTACTGTGAGATACTTACACTTCTTGTGATGCTGTGAGATGACAAAGGTCTATGCGAGGTGAAGCGAGGTGAATCGTGTGGACATTGTGACACAGTGTGGGGCTACTATTGACCTTCAGGTGACATGTCAGAAAGACAATCATCTGCTTCTGGACCAGGGTTGACTGTGGGTAACTGAGATCACGGGAAGTGAAACCGCAGATAATGGGGGACTACTGCTTTTTCACAATTTTCAACTCAGAGATCCTTATGCCGTGGGGTCACACACCAAACCCTTGTCAAAAATGTTGTGCCCTACAGAAACCCACTAAACAACAGTGTGGTGTGGCAGACAGGGGATGGGTTGAAGAGTTGGAGAGCTGAGTTTCAATCCTGGCCAACTAGCAGCAAGACCTTCAATGAAAACCTCTTTGTGCTTTAGCTTCTTTTTTTTTTTAAAGCTTTTTTTCTATAATGCAAGTGCAAGACTTCATAAAGTTGGCATGAAGATTAAGTGAAAAACATATACAAAAATGGCTGGCCCATAGTTACTGTAAAAAAATGCTATTTCCAATTATTCATTACTTCCCTTTCACATTCGTTCATCTGGCAAGTGTTTATTGAACACATACTATGTCCTAGGCACTGGGATTACAGGAATTAACAACATATGGAATTTAGTGTGGAACAAAGACACTGAACATGTAAATACCAGTGTCACATATGTTATAAAAGAAAAAAAACCAGGATGCCAGGGAGCACATACTCAAGAGAGCTCACCTTGCCTGGGACCTCAGGTGACATTCCATGTTCAGGTCAAGGAACCATTAACTACTATTCACCTGATCTTTGTCAAGACTTGCCCTATCAAACTGGGCCTGGCTTTTTCAATTCTCAGACTTCACTGATCTTGCTCCTTCCCGGACTTCAAATAGTTGAATTTTTGTTCCATCCCTTCTCCCTCCCTGCACAGGATATAAATAAGTAGCCTAATGGCTTACCAGAGCTAGGAGCGATGATATCAGAGAGTGTACTGTGTAATGCAGTTTGCACAGGAAGGAACCACACAGTGTTAACAGAAGAACCACATGGAACCATAAACATTTACTGTTTGGCCTGACAATAAAAGAAAGTGGACATAACAAATTTCCAAAGTTCATGGGAATTCCAAAGTTTCAGTAGCCGTTAGAGACTGGGTGAAATGGGAAGTGAATCTAAATAAATAGAGCCTTTAAATTATTCTTGTTCTAACATTAAAACCAATAATAACAAAATCCTAAGGCTTCCATACAATACACCGAAGTTGAAATAACATGGTGATTCATTTCATAAATCCTTGTTGACAGGGATATTTCAGAATTTATCTCAATCCTGCTCAGGGCAAATAAAAGACTAGACTTAAGATGTTTGATAATTAATATTAATTTTCAGTCTTGATTGGAAAGCCTTGTCTTCTCTCTTACTCCTCTCTTTCTTTTTTCAAGCAGGATAAAAAAGGGAAATGGACTTTTGTTTACTATGAATGTCTTATTTGTTATCAAAGGTATGCTTCTAAGCTCTTCTAAGCAGTAGGCTTAGAAAGCATAAAGAATGTAAAAATATCTTGAAAGAATTTAACACTTCATTAACCTTATACTTCTGACATAAAATGACCTCTCCCAGATAAGGTAATACCCTTCCATGCACTCAATAATTCTTAAAGTTTTTTTTTTTTTTTACATTTATTCATTTTTGAGAGACAGAGACAGAGCATAAGTTGGGGAGGGGCAGAGAGAGAGGGAGACACAGAATCCGAAGCAGGCTCCAGGCTCTGAGCTGTCAGCACAGAGGCTGACGCAGGGCTCGAACTCACAAACTGCGAGATCATGACCTGAGCCGAAGTCGGACACTTAACCGACTGAGTCACCCAGGCGCCCCATGCACTCAATAATTCTTACAGGTATTGCGTTCTTGATAAAGTATTAAGTATAAAGTTATAGGTTTCATGTTCTGGATTTTATACAGAGGCATGAAATATCTCCCCAAAAGGAAAGAACTTATCAGAAGGAATCACTGAAGCATAAGGTTGAAACTCCATTGTAAGAACTTCGAAAATCTGTATTTTCAGTGATACCTTTTAGAATCTAGAAATTGCTGGTTTTAAGGACGACCTTTCTTCTGGATGCTTCCAGTTGTTCACTGAATTTAAAAAGAAACAAAAGAACAAAGACTCTGGATTCCATCTGTACGGGTAACAGTGTGCTAGGCTCTTCCTTACATTACCTCATTTCAAAAAGCCCAAACGGAATATTTTATTTTATTCATTTTTAAAATTTTTTAAATGTTTATTTATTTTTTAGAGAGAAAGCATGAGTGGGGGAGGGGCAGAGAGAGAGGGAGACGCAGAATCAGAAGCAGGCTCCAGGCTCTGAGCTGTCAGCACAGAGCCCCAAGTGGGGCTTGAACTCATGAACCGTGAGATCATGACCTGAGCCGAAGTCAGATGTTTAACAGACTGAGCCACCCAGGTGCCCCCCGGATATTTTATTAAAATGACAGCCTCTTGAAAACCTACCCAAAGAAATCATACTTTAATTTTTGGCATTTTGAAGGGACTCTAAATTTTTTTTCCACTGACCATCGGAGATCTCAAGCAGATTCTCTTTTTGGATAAGATGAGTTGATTCAAAAAATTAAAAAGATGTGCCACAAAGTGATAAACCGATGTTCAGTTGTCAACACATGCATTCAAACAAAAACACATTTAAGGGCTGCAAAATGATTACTTCAAAAATAAAGTCACAGTTGCGCCTGCATTTGTGTCTGAGCAGCAGATTCTAAAACCAGCTTCTCTCTGCCTACCTGTCCCTGTAAGGAGCATCACCAGTGTTCCTCATTCTCATGGAAACGTGACTCAAAACAAGAAGGAAAGACCACCTTTCCCAACAGCTGTCATTTGTTGTCTTAACCTCACATGGATCTCAAGAATATGTAAGGAAAAATTTAAAGGACGGTATTAAGAAAGACAAATTGTCTTCATGAAAAATGTAGCTGGAAACAACATCGCATCCATCCATGGCGGGCATGTAAGTGTTGGCCTCTCAATCTGATGCTGTAGGAGGTGTGAAATAGAATACCGATTACACAGAATTCTAGGAGGGGTAACCGAAGCCTAGACTTATTTTTCATCTCTGCGATTTAGGAATTATTGTGGTATTACTAGAAGACCAGATTAACTATTTAGGTTGTAAAATAAGTTCTAGAAAGTGCTGCACATGTTGAATGGTAAACAATCACAATACACGGCAAACAAGGGAAAGAGCTTTAAAAATGGAAAATGGATCTTTTTCACAGTCCATCACTAACAATTAAATATACATTTCCTTCAGTGAAAGAAACCCATGCCTTCATGAGGAGAAACATCATCCGAATCTTATGGAGTGGTGGCTTGTTTTTCTCCTGTGGGGCAGTTGTGAAAGAAAGGTGACATGGATTGCCGAGCTAGATTTTAACTCACTGCCTAATTTTATCTCCTAGCTGAACTTATTATGGTGGCAATGATTATTAATAGTGAGTGCCTCAGGAGAGCCAACCGGGGGCCGGGTGGTGACTGGTAACTGCACATGGCGGACCCATGTAAGAATAGGACCTGGCACATGGAAGAAGGACTTGAGATTTTTTCCCCATGATTCATCCACTGCCATAGGAGCTGCCCACAAAATACCAAGGCAAACTGAGTTCAGCATGGGTTGAGTTTCGGTGCCATCTGGAATTTACGAGTTAATGTTATGAAGTCCATCCACAAAGGCTGCTCGATATCCTTTTATCTTATAGAGGATAATAGGCTGAAAAGGGAGGAAACGGAGGAGACCTCTCTAGGAGGTTGGCGAAGCAATTTTCTTTAAAGTAACGTTCAATGGCATGATGACTAGGTGCTTGCTGTGAGCAGAGGAAAAGAACAGAGAGAGGGTGAAATGAGAAGAAAAAGGAAACAACGCGATCACGGGGAAACTGTGTTCTGACAAAGGTACCTGGTGTCAAGGAAAAAGATGTCAGCTCGTTGCCTGGGTCCCAAGGAAGGAAGCTTAAATGGGTTGGAAATAAGAGATGAAAGAAGTGGCCCAGCAGCTGGAAGTCGGAAAGAGGAAGCATTCCCCTTCCATTATCTGGCTAGGTCGATGAAGTATACATGACAAGAACTGAACATAGGGAATATGATGAGTCCACAGCATTGGCAGGGAACGGGGGGAGTTGGCAATTAATTCCCAGCTCTTTTATGCCAATTGTACACAAAGTGTGCATTTTTCTAAGAAGAAGTCTACAGCTTTTAGATTCTCAGTCTCCTGGATTGTAAAACTCCATGGAAGGTAGGGACTGGAGCCGTTACTGAATCGCAGCTTCTAACACAGTATGTGTCCACAGCAGGACTCAATACATGCTCCTGAGTAAATCCATCAGTGAATTAGAAAATGTCCAATAAAGATTAGGAATCACTGGGTTAGAGGAAGAGTTCTATGTATAATTAGTATTTCAAGATTCAGAACTCAAGAACAGGTTGAAAAATGCTTTAAATCTGGCCAAAGAGAAAAATTGATAAAAACATTGAAAGTAGAGTTGAAAGCATTTGGAAGTAGATTATGTACACATACATGAATGAAAAATGGGGTTAAGCACACTGAATGGAAGCCAGGGTTGGGAAAAGGGAAATCATTTTGGCCAGCATGGCGATGCCCTTGGAGAACAAGGAATACAGGAAATCACCAAAACTTTAAGATATAAACAACATAAGGGAGTTAGATACTTTTTCTCCATGGCTTACTTAAAATGAGACAAAACTCAGAAAACAAATTGGGTTTAGTAACTCACACTGAGTTTATCTTAATTTGAAAATTAATGAGATAAGTCTCTGTGATAGATCCACTAAACTCACTGCCTATTTATTTCAATCACTTAAAAAATGCATAAAACATAAAAAAAAATCAAACCAGTAGCTTTGGCTTTTTGTTTTATTTTACAGAAAATCTAAAGAGAAACCTCCATGCTATTGAAGTTTCTCTCTGCAAGCAAAATAAAAGATTTTAAAAAGCTATGGAAACCAATTTGACAATAAATTTCATATTAAAAAAAAGAATTTAAAAAGCAAAGAAAAGAGTTCTTATGATTTCTCATGGAATCTTTATGTCTCAGTATTTGCCTTTTGAAAACGAATCACAGTCCTGTCCCTTAATCTCATTATCCCTTACTGACAGTCTAATAATGCTTCCCATGTGCTCTCAGGAATGTATGAACAGCCCCATTACAGTCACAATTTTCTTAGCTACTCACCTCAAAATGCTGGGTATGTCTGCCGTCTTTTTCATTTTCTTTGCTACAAGTAACAGCAACAACAAAATATCATAAAAGGTCAATCTGTTTTAGAACAATGCTTTTCATCCATTGAAATTTATGACTTCATTCATTTTAAAAGGAAGCTGAGTGGCTCTAAATTAAATTCTGATAAAATTCGAAAACAAAATAAACAAAAAAATCAAAATAAAATAAAACTAGAAACAACAATGCATACAGTGGTCTTTAAGAGCACCATGGCAGATTTTCTATTCCAAGCATTTTCCATGCTACAAAATACTGTTGGTGAACATACAGTCTTTTAATTCTATTCTTTTTAGTTCTTATAAGGCACACTGCATTAAGTGAGAAAAAAAAAAGCTATTCATGCTCTTGTAAGCAATTTGAGGGGAAAATGCTAAAATTACCTTTCGTCGGACATCAGTTCAACATCATCAGGTCCAGCCCTCTCATGAGATGGTGTGGAGTTGAGGCTTTCCATATTCTGTAACAAAACATATTATTGGTTACCCAGTAAGAATGGTAAGAAACATGCAACAGAAGATCCTCCTTTATTTAAAATAGTAAAATCAGATAATATGCAGATATAAGCTAATTCAAGTCCTATTTCTATCTTTGTTAAAACCAGCAAAATTATGACAGTTTAGTATATGCCACTTGCATAAAATTGGATGTTGAGTTTTATCATCCCCTTAATGAAGGTATCTGATACCATCACAGAAATGGTCACTATATCCTATAATGTCCTTGTTAGGTATCATCCATATCTTAGAGCTAACCATAGCAAAACCCAGATTGTCAGAACATCAGGGTGGCGGCATTTGAATTAGAACTAAGGAGGGGCACCTAGGTGGCTCAGTCAGTTGAGTGTCCAGCTTTGGCTCAGGTCATCACCACATGGCTTGTGAGTTTAAGCCCTGCATTGGGCTCTGCACTGATAGTATGGAGCCTGCTTGGGATTCTCTCTCTCTTTCTCTCCCTCTCTCTGCCCCTTCCCCACTTGTGCTTTTTCTTTCAAAATAAATAAATAAACAAGAAAAAAAAAAAAAAAAGAAAAAGAACTAGAACTGGGGAATCTGACCCTGAATCTAATCAGAAACCAACGTAACATTCATTGTTCATTTAACATATTTTCAGTATAAACTGCAAATATAAAGTGGGAAAACACATAGCTAAACTGTAAACTATCCATAAAAAGAAATGGCGTAAAGAACCTTTGTTTCTGTGATATTTAATATTAATCTTTATATCAGCTAAGATGGGAAAAATATAAACAGGAAATTTACTTTGAATAGCATGTATTTCAGGCTGGCCAAGAGGCATATCTGTAAGGTTTTTTGACTGCCTCTGTGAATGTGGCCAAAGCTTTCTAAATACAATTCAGGCAACTGAGCACATAATAAGTAAGCCATCCCCATGAAGGAAGATTACAAATAAGCAAATGAGAACACATTTACATTCACTAAACTGAAAAAAAAAAATAGCTGCCTTGGAGATCTGAACCTGAATTTCACTGAACTCAAAGATTCGTATCTGCATTAAAAAGACATTAAGCACAACCCACCTATTGTGTACATTAGAATAATAATATTGAAGCAACATGTGTTCATCTACATATTTATAGCCTTCCATCATGAAAAACCCTTCACAAAGTAAATCTGACTAAGGTTCACAATAATCTGATGAAATTGACATATATAAAAATCTTTACAAAATAAACACATAATTGGAGTAGAAAACTAATCTTTGGCTCGGTAGATGAATGAATTATTTTCCATTTACCTTGGTTTGACCCACTTACCTGGAATTCGTAAAGTTTAAAACCCTGGGCTCCATCAAACAGTAGAAACAAAGGGAGACACAGTAAGTATAACATAATAGTTAGAATGGTGACTCTGGAGTCACAATGTTTGGGTTTGAATCCTAGCTCTATCATTTACCAACTGTTATGATCCTACCTGACCTTCAATTTCCTCTTCTGAAAAATGGAGATCGCAAGACTTAATATAGGTGGTCATGAAGATTAAAGGAGATAACAGATGTATAAGCACTAGAATAATACCAGGTACATTTAAAGGATATTAACTATTGTTGTTGATGCCGTGATTATTATTTCTGAAACTGTGAGATCCACCTCCCCTAAAATATTTTACTATTATTTCTCCAGTTAAGGAAATGTTCCCAGGAACTGGAGTGTTTGTGTCTTCCATTACTAAACATCAATTTAGACACTTAGATAATTTACACAGTTGATTTGAGAATCGATCTGACAAATGAAAATTATGACAAAATTCAATTATATATTTAGAAGAGGCCTCTCTAAAATGGATCTCCTTGAAGCAAAGCATAATTGCTCTTATTACCCAAATGTGATCTTCCTGAAAAACAAGAGATATATCTATGACAGACAATCTTTGTTTGTTCTCATTGGTAATCTTTAATAGATTATCAAAATCTTTAGTGTAACATCTTGGGCAACAGTATTAGGTTTTCCTAAAGTTATGGAACATGAATTCCTAGGGAAAGTACAACCTTCTACCCTCAGATAATTTTAGAACTGTGTCAATGAAATATATTTTTTAATTATATGTGAATGACTATTTCTGAATAAATAAAAATCTTCACATTAAGGCTAAGAAATATTCAGAAAGAGAACAGAAAATAAGCTATAATATTATATGAATTTAAAGATACTTCAGTAAGATGCTATAAGAATTTTTTTCTAAATAGAAAGAACCAAGATATAATTGATTATAGATTTTGATAATTATAGAAAAAAGATAGCTATGTTAATAATGGAAAGCTTTGCAAAAAACGGCTGTAAAATGTGAGAAAGTCTAGCTGTTCTCCAGGGTTAAAAGGAGTAAGCAATAACTTCAACTCCCTCCCCGACCCCACTTTTAAAACATGTTTGATCCCTATGTTTGAGAACTCCCCAAGGATTTGAGTTTTTATAGATGTAATAAAGGGTGACTTTCAAAACTGTTCTATATTCCTAAGACTTTGTAACAATTCCAACTTTCATGTTGTCTACACGTTTGAGACTGTTGAATATTCATGAGCTGCTTTCACTTAAAGCAGCAAGCGAGCACCCAGTGTTCCTTTGCCAAGGCAGTTGCGTTGCCCCTATACCTTTTGGGAACAGGAACATGTGAAGAATGTGTTACAACTGGCAATCTACCTCAATTTTTTTCAGAATGAAACAACAGTAGTAAAGATCTCTGAATACAGTAACAAAAGTACCTATTTCCATGGGCACAAAACATGTTATAAATTCTAACTTCCATTTTTTGCCTAAGGTTTAGGAAGGAAAGATAAAGAAATAGATCAGCAATTCCTCCACTTCAGTGAGATGAGAAAAGAGGAAACAGAATGTGTAGGTTAAAATAACAGGTGAATTAGAAGACTTCCATTGTATGAGAAGTATGCTACTGGACTTTCGAATGTTCTGCAGTTGTTAATAGTATTTGTCTTATGAAAAAATACTGACTCAATGCCTTCTGAAGATTTTGAACTGTTTTATGTCCCAAACACTTCTCTAGGTGTGGTAAAAGAGTGGTTCATTAATGTTTTCGTTTATTAAAGGTTAAAGTAATAACACTCTTTAAAAATGTTTTATTGCATTCATTTTTATTTTAATTGGTCTTCTAAACTTAGGCTCTTTTAAATAGGTCATTTTAAGAAATAGCAAAGAACAGATTATGACTTTAAGTATAAATTAATGAAACTGCTTCTTGAACTGTATTAAAAAAAACAGATAAAGCTTAGTCTACAATCCATAAAATTCTGCTTCATTTAAGGCTTACCAGTGACTTTCAAAACACACATATCTGCTATGATATAATTTATTTGGGCAGTTTTTATGTGTCAGAAGGAAGTGAATTTTAAGAACCATCTTCCTTAATTATAAAAATATCCTGAAATCTAAAAAGAGCAAAAGCCATGAAAAAATTAGCCTGAGACTGTGGAATTTATTTTCAATTCTTCCCCTTGGCCCCCCTCTCTGTTTTGGCATTAAAAGCTAGACTCAAAACCTGTTTGACCACTGAAGCACTTGAAAACACTTGGAGCAAAGACAAATTTGTCTTCTAGAACTGTAAAATGCTGACAAAGCCTTTATAGAAGACACTGAAAAAAAATGCCTTCTCTCAATATACAAACAGCTCAGTCTGAAGGGTGCAGAGAACACTGCTAGTCAAAACAGGTTCATTATTCTAACCTTGAGCTCTCAGAGAAGGAGAATATTTGATATATTCTTATTAACGAAGGATTAATGTGGATTTGAATTTCTTTTTGTACATTTTATGTTTTCCTGCAGAAAACTGTATACCTTAATCCATATTTAAAAAGAACTACTGGTAGGGTACGAGAATGCCGATAGAAGAGGTTGCTAGCTATCCACCCAAATCCATTCTACTTTCCTTCCACAGAAATAAGTAGCCCCAGGCCCAGTAACATTTCCTGGCCTCTCTTGCAATGAGATATGGCCATGTGATTAACTCCTCTCCTATAGGCTGTGTGAGGCAACGTGTGTGGCTTCCAGGCCTGGCTGATAAACTACCCCGGCAGGTACATTCCTCAATGCTCATGATGTCCTTCTGTGAGTTGGAATGGAGATGAAAACCACCATAGTGTGCTGGAAGCTACTTGAAGAAGAGGGAGACAGTTGGCCTGGGTCTTGAAAAACTGTATGGACCAAGTCCTCTACTTCTCTCCCTGGCTCTCAACTCCTGTTTTAGGTGGTTATGGGAGAAAGAACATTTACTGTATTCAAGACCTTGCATTTTGGGCCTTTTGTGACACAAGTTACCTTAAAAATATGGCACCCATTCATGCACTCGTTTTTTTCAACACATGATTTTGGTAAGTGCTGAACTCTGCTAGGCATTGGGGTGCAATGGTAAATGGGGAACCAGACAGACACTGGTCCTTGCCATCACGACTTCTGTATTAAGTTCTTGCTCCAACTGTGGTTTGTTACACTCAATATTTTTCATTTCTAGATAGGTTCTTTCTGAATGATAATATTGGCAAATCAAAATTCAAAGTGGCTAGCATATTCTTTCCTTATTCAATAGTATGTACAGGAAAGAAATATTAGATGTGTATAAACATGGTGAGATTGAAAAGTCAGAAGGGTATTTACGTTTCTTAGGTGAAAGGTAGCTTGTGGCTAGGACATAGGGGCAGACCTTTAGTGTAATGTAAAGGAGGTAGTGGGGCAAACCTTTCAAGTGTCTGATGAAACAGTCTTTAGGTCAAAGTAAGTTACAATCAAACCCCTCCACCCACCCACTAGGTTCCACCCTCTATCAATTACTCAAGAACACTGATTCTGCAATGGATCCCCTTCTCTTGCACATCAATTCCCTTCTCTATTGACTTATCTTACACAAATACTCTGCGATATCACTGTCTTTTAAATACTCTCTCTTGATTTTGCATTGTCTCTGATTCTGCCGCTTCATTTTTCCCCGCTCCTAGAGAGCCACACATGTTCAAAGACTTTCTACACTTGCAGTACCCAATTCATTTCCTCTGATTCTTTCTTGAAACTGACCAACTGGATGGTTTCTTCTTTCCTCCCACCTAAATCTACCATAAAGGCAGATGTGGGTATTGCACTATTCCAATTTCCCTCCTCTGATTTGTTGCTGACTAAAATCCAGTAAGGCTCTTGCCCCGTGTTTGTACTGAAGATTGCTAGTTGCTCCTTCCTAATCTTTTTTGCCTATACCTTCTCACCTGCCTACAAATGTTGGTATGTCCCAGAGTGCAGTCATTGGAGCCCTTCTTTTTGCTTGTTCCCTACGTGCCAGCTCAGACCATCCCAAGGCTTTAAATGCCAACTGGTGCCAAAGACTTCCAAACTTCATCTCTCCCCTGAGCTCCAGATTCACACACCTAACTGCTTACTTGACTTCTTTACTAATGAGCATCTCAAGCTCAACATATCTGAATGCAACTTTTGGTTTTTCCCTCTGAATTTGCCCCTCCAATATTATTCTCCATCTTTCCAGTTACTCTAAAGGTCTTGGAGTCATCCCGCACCCACCTCTTTCTTCACATCCACATCCAATCTATTAGAAAATCCTCTTTATTCCCTCAAAATACATCCATAGTCTGACCTCTTCCTGCCACTTAATGGCTATCATCCTGGCCTAAATTGTTATCAATTCTTGCTTAGATTACGTCAATTATTTTGCTTTAGTGTTTGTTCATCCCTTACCACCTCTGCGCTATTCTTAACACAGTTGCTAGAGCGATTCTTTCAAAAGGTATATCAGAAAATGATTTTCTTCTTTTTAATCTTCTAGTGGCTCCTCATCTCACTCCAGATAAATCCCAAAGACCTAAAAACAGCTATAAAGGCTTAAGTGATCAGTACCCTTGCTACATCTCTGACCTCATTGCTTATAATGCTCCTTCCTCAACCCTGTTCCAACCACAGCAACCTCTTGCTTATCCTCAAATAGGCAAAGCCTGCTGCCCCCTCTCCCCTCTCCTCACCTGATGGCTCACTCTCTCACCTCTTTCAGGTCCCTGCACAAATCTTCTTAGTGAGCCTGACCGGGGTATCTTCTGTATATCAGTCCTTCACCCCCCACCACTTCCTGTCGTCTCTGCCCACTGCATTTTTTTCCACAGCATGTACTGCCATCTGACTATATATTTTCTTGTTTCTTATTTGATCCTATAAGAATGTAAACTTCAGGATGGCTGTGAGTGTATCTGTTTTGACAACTTCTGTGTCTTTAGCTCCTCAAAGAGTGCTTGTCATACAGTTAGTTGTTGTATAGTTGAAGGAATGAATAACTTTAAATCAGTGGTTCACAATGTAGGTCTCTTTTACATTACATTGACACTACCCAGAGAATCACTGTCATGTAGTTTGTGACAGGAATTAGTGCACGGAAAACAAGGGTTGAAAATTGCTGCATTAGGTAGATGACTGTTTTGCAGGGGCAGGTAAGACAGCCTGGGGACAGGAGAGGGTGGCGGTATGCAGACATGTCAGGTGACTGTTTTGATATTCCAGGGCAATTATAACAAGGGCCTCAGTGATGTAATGGCAATACAAAGGGACAAGGGGGTCCTTCATACCATTTTTAAAGTAGAGTCCACTAAATTTGACAACTGACTGAAAAGCTGGAAGAGGGGCTGGGGGCAAACAAAAGGACCAAGAAGATGTTGACTGATGAAATCAGATGGGTAGCCTGGTGAAAAAGAGATCCAGGAGGAAAAGACAATGAATTCGGTTTTAACATGCTCACTTTCTAAGGTGGACTGCAGAGAGCTTCAATCAAATGTTGACTTGGCAGTCATTGGTAGAGAGGTGACATCTGACACCATGTGAGTGGCAAAGCTCTCAAGCAAAGATGGAAAAGAGAAATGAGACAAAACTTGGGAGCATCTACATTATGCTTTATGGAGGCTTTATGGAGGTTGCTTTATGGAGGCTGAGCCAGTGAAAGAGATGACGCAGAAGAAAGTCATCGTGATCACAGGACACAGGAGAGGTCAGTGTCACCAAGGCAGAGAGGGAGAGTGTTCTGAGAAAAAGGGAAGAAGTATCAAGCCCACAAGGGCTTGAGGAGTCAAGGACCAAGAGAATGTCAGAGCACAGGGGTCTTAGAAGAGCAGTTCCAATTCCATGTCCAGACAGCGACAGGGAGAAAGCAGGTTTCCCAGAGAAGTGGGTGTAGATTCTGGGTTACTGGGATTGAACAAGCAAGTGTGAGAAGCAAGATTCAGAACAAGGAAGTGCAGAGTGTTCAAAATGTTGGATAGCAAGTGAAGGAAAAGAGACTGGTCATTAGAATCTAGGGAGCAGAAAGGAACTTATGTGTGAACAGTGTTCAGTTTTCTCTATTCTTTAGCACATTTAGTTGCATTTAAATCTCACAAAAAAACCACAGTGAGGCATTAACAGTCCCACTTTACGGATAAAGTAACTGAGGCTAAATAACATGCCCACTCGCCATAGATATTAAGCGATAAAGTTGAAACTGAAAACTGAGGTCTGACTGTAAAGAGCTATGCTCTTTCCTTGAACCCTGCCTGTGATTTCAGAGGGTGCACAAGGCATTAAACAGATATCGTTTATAAATAAGAGAGCCACTAGACTATGTTTTCAGTTTTGTACAATAAATGTGATGCTTACTCTATATTTTATAGAATTAGTATACTCATATGGGGAACATCTGAAAAACAGAGCATGCACTAACAGCCGCTCTTTTTTTTTTTTCCTGAGGAGGCTCCACGTCCAGTGTGAGGTCCAACAGGAGCTCGGACTCATGACTGTGAGACCAAGACCAGAGCTGAGATCAAGAGCTGGACTCTTAACTGACTGAGCCACCCACGCGCCCCTTGAATGACAGCTACTTCTAATACTGCTACCACCACCATGATATTATCAATCACTTTAGGCTTATTTCCTTTCAGTCTTTTTTCCTGGGAATGAACATTTTTATATACATTTGTACACACACACATGAGATACATACATATACACACATACAAATATGTATACATATATGATACATACATTTATAGACATACATATATAAAAATGTACAGAGACATATATATATATATATATATATAAATGCACACTTCATAACCCACTTTTAATATTGAAGGATATAGTAGACTCTCAGCGCCACCACTTGTGTGTGACCTTGGAGATGTTATTTAATCTCTTCTGCATTTCCCTCAAGTTTAGAATGAGAATAATAATAATAATGATAATAATAATAAATCTGCCTTATGGTAATTGGGAGTACTAGAATTGATAATATATACAAAGCCACTTAAAATATAACTTGTCAATGTTTTTTATTTTATTACATGGTCTTCCAAATAATAATTTTACTGAACTGACATCCACATTACTAATCTGATCTCGTACTTTTAAGCATTTAGATTGCTTCTAATTTTCCATGATTATAGAAGGCCTTGCAGTGAGCAAATTAATACTCACGGTCTTTTCCATATTTAAGTAGAACTGAGTGGCAGAAGTATGATTACTGGATAAAATGCATGACTGAGTTATGGGCTTTTGATTCAAGCTGTTAAATTGCACCCAGAAGAGGAAGCTTTTAGAGGTGGATGCTTTTTCTAGGCCAACAGAAATGAGCCAGTGGACAGGAAGCCATGAAAACCGTGTGAGTGAGTGTATGTGTATGTTTGTACATGTACATGGGGGTGGGGTGGGGAGATGGAGGTAGAAAACAGAATTTACACGGACACTTCTTGAGTTAGAAGGTAACCCCAGAAATTAGAAAAGCCATGTTATCATTTGAGCAGGTGAGAAAATAAAATGAGTGGAGTTCTTAGAGATGTTTTGAAGCAGGAGGGAAGCTGCTGAAACACAAGCTGGGTGTCCTAGTTCTTCCAAGTAAATGAGGAGACAAGGTTTTGCTCTGAGAATGACTGAAGGGCACAGGCATGAGCTAGGAGTTTAAAGGAGGAGGAAAAGCTTGGGACTGTGGCAATAATTAGAGATAAGGCAGAAAACTCTAATGTCACTCACTACCACTAATTTTTAAGCTCTGAATTCTCTGTAGCCTCTTGGTTCCTGCTGGTCATGACTGTCTCAAGAGGAGACAGGGCAAAGGCAAAGTGCCCAGCCAGTTCCCACCTCAGAGGTTCCAGATGTGCAAGATGCTTTTTTTTGGTCTACAGCATATTCTCCTTGGTTGTGTTGTGGGCTGGTGTGATCAGTGTGAAATTATCACTCGCTGTGTTCAGGTCCTCTCCTCTCATTTACTCTGGAAAATGGCTTTTGCTCCTATCTCTTCAACAAAACCACTCTTATTCAGTGATCTCCACCTTGCTAACCCCAGTGGTCAAACGTGCAGTCTTCTACTTGACCCACCGTCTGACCTTCTCTCTTCTTTGAGATACTGGGTTCACCTGGCTTCGAAGGCATCAAATTTACCTTGTCTGTCTTCTACTTTGCTAGTCTCTTAAGTCTCCTCTCCTGGTACCTTCTCATCTCTCCATCCTCTAAAGGTTGGTGTGTCTCATGGCTCACAGCCCCTGAGGTGACTTTTCTTTTCTGTCCACACTCACTCCCTTGGTCTTTCAAAATACACCCAGAATCCATCCACCACATCACGATGACTGCAACGCACCACTCTAGGAGGAACTGTTCACATTTTAGTCTATGGGAACAGTGCCTCTAGAGTAGTGCATCATACAATCTGCAAGGAAATACATGCTGACTCTGGTATCACCTTGTTCAAACCATCATCATCTTAACTCCAGATTATTGCAATAGCCTCTTAACTGGGGTTCTTCTTTCTGCCATTGCCTGCTTACTGTCTATTCTCAACATAGCAGTTGATTCAAATTTCAGTAAGTCAGATCACTATTCTACTTAGAACCCTCAAATGGATTCTCATCTCATCCATATTAAAGGCAGAGTTCTCACAATGATCCATGAGGCCCTACTTCATCTGCCCACTTTCTCCCATTACCTCTTTAACTTTGCTCACTCTCCTCCAATCACAACGGTACCTTTTTTTTTGTTTTTTTGAACATTCCAGATAAATGATTGTCTCAGGGCCTTTGCACCTACTAGGATAGTATGGCTTGCTTCCTCACTTTCTCGAAGTCTTTACACTCAAATGTCAAATTCCTGGGAGATCTTCTCAGATCACTCCATTTAAAATTGCATCGCTTGCTCCCTCACAATTCCTGTCACCATTTCCAGCTCTATGTTTCTTCCTAGTAGTTATCACTATCTGACGTATTTTGTGTTTTACTTACTTATCTTGATTATTGTCTGTTCCCCCTACTAGAATATAAACTCCATGAGGACAGTAACTTTTGCCTGTTTTTCTCCTGCTGTATCCCCAGGATCTGAAATATTTCCTGGCACATAAAGGCATATAATTATGTATGCATTTCTCCCCTCTCCCACCCAGTTTAGAAATAAATGTTTACTCAGGGTGTAAAGCACGTGAAATGGAGCAGGAAAAGGTTTTGGGGGAGATTTGGGAAAAGTAAACCTAGAAGGTTAAAAGTAAGTGACAAGTTAAGATACACAACTTAACTTTTAGGATGGAGACTAAAGACTTGCTATGTTCCCTGGTTATTTGCTTTGTGGTTACCTGTGAAGATCAGATTTAAAAATTCATGACATATGACAGTTAGAAAAGCTCTTAGACAGCACCTTTACTTTCTACGTGGAAGTTGTGTTGGCAGGGTTTTCAATTATCCACTGCAAAAAGACATGGTCCACTTGGCTCACTTATGTTAATACATGACATTCACAATCCTGGAATGAGGAAACTGGCAACTAACATGGGGGCAAACCCTTTCACCTAAAAAGACCAAGATGGCATTGGGCTCTCCCATTCAAATATTTTTAAGCAAAGAATATGTCTATAGTTATTATATCAATCAAACACAGATTCTAAGGAATAAATGTACTTTTTCATTTTTATTAGCTATCACCACCATGCTAATTTAAGACATTATTCCTTGTGGAAAAGAAATATTCATGGCTTCAGTTCATGTAAAAAGGGACTGAAATAGAGTACATTCTTTCCAATGAAGTGTTGGACTTTTAGTCATTGTAATCTCTTTGGCAGATAAGCAAATTGTGGGCCAAATAAAGAGCTAATGAAATTAGCACCATTTATGTTACTTAAAAATTTACTTTTCCCCTACGCAAGAATTAAGTTAATGCTAAAAACATTTAATATGTATAATGGTTCCAAAGCTTACATTCTTTATTTGGAGTGTATCAGAAATGGACCTGAGGTGGGTGATTGCTTCTGTCCCTTCTAGCTGGTCACTATTACTTCTAGAAACAGAGCATCAAGATATTTGGAGGGGAAAAAAGAAATTAACATGTTTCCCTGAATTTGCCTTTATGTATATTTTATTTAGGGCAAAATTGGGAATCTTCTCTGAGAACATGCATAAATTGACAATGGAAAAGAGGTGGCCCATATTAGTAAATGTATGAAAAACCCAGCATGGAGCTAAAAGCTGGTCAGAGATAAAATAGATCAGAGTATTTACACATTGCATGGTAAAAGCGGACATTACCTAATTTATTATGGGGACTCCAGCTCATGTTATATTATAAATTTTATCTTCAGTTTTTATTGTTGTTAAATTTTTAAAAACTAGATGGACTAAGAAGACACACTTTGGTTCTCACTTTTCAGAGAAACTGAAGCATATACAGAAAAGGATGATATATACTAATAGTATACAATAACTTGTAATAACATATATCAAATCAATAATCCAGGGTTCAATTCTGAGGTAACTGTGTAAGAGGCTGATCTTTTGTTTTTTTTTGTTTTTGTTTCTGGTTAATTTGGAAGAAAATAGTTTCTAGAGTATAGGTTTAAACTAAGTTTCTGAACACAGAGATTTTTGTACACAAAGATAGTTGACCCTCTTTCTCTATGTAGTTTTCTTTCACTTGGCTTTAAGTTTATTAATTTTTTTAAATAGTCATATATTCAAGAACAAACAGAATGGGGGGAAATAAAAAGGCTTTATTGGCAATATTTCAAAAATAAAATTTAAAAATGCTCCAAAGAATGAGATAAAAATCAGGCCAATTTAAATAAATAGTAAGTGTTCTGTCTTTGTTTCTTTTGGTAGAATATAATTTTTCTCGGCTTTGATTTTAATATTAAAAAGAAATATAAGTGTGCATATTTAGTGGCTCTAAGGTCTTCACAACTCATATCCTATAGTCCTATAAGCTCATGATTGGAATTATTATTATTATTATTATTTTACATAGCAAAGAAAAGAGATGTGGTATTTCCTAACTGGCTACAAGTAAAAATTTTACAGAATTTTCACTTACCACAAGACCATCTTGATTTTCATTGAGTTCAGAGAGTTTGGAACTGGATTTCTGACGTTTAGGTTTGCCCCTTTCTCCAACACAACCAGAAGTATTTTCATACAACTTTTCCACTTCCTGAGCACTCAAAATACAATCTTCGAGGCTGCTGAACCCAGAAGGAATATTTTCTTTGTCGATAAGTCCCCTTGAAATTAAAAAAAAACAAAAAACCTTGATTTTATTTTAAAAGGTAAAAGGGACATTTTAATGACACTGTCACTGCATCACATGGGAAATCAGGAGGGTGCCCAGAAATTCCATTTTGCCTCTTTGATCAAAATCTGAGCACAGTGCTACTCCTGAGACCAACTGGTGCCAAATAAATCACATTAAAAGAGAAATTATTCCTAGAGGCAAATTGGCAGGGACTGTGTTTCTACCAATGAACAACTTTTGTATTTGTACCAAAAGTAATTTGTATTCAAACAGAGAGAACAGTGCAAGCTTACAAAAAATCTTCCCATTATTAATAAATTACACCCCCCCCCCACATACACATTTTATAATCCAATGTGTGAAGAAAAATCTGAAAAGGAAATATGTGGTCTTTTTCTCTAGAATGGGACATGCTGATTTTTCCAAATGATGAAGACATTTCAGCATAGTAGAAAAGCATGAGTAACAGAATCCAACTGCATTTGATAGTCTTGGTAGAAATAGTGTAAGTTTATAAAAACTACAGAATACACAATATTAAAAAAATTTTTTTTATGTTTATTTATTTTTGAGAGAGACAGAGTGTGAGCCAAGAGAGGGGCAGAGAGAGAGGGAGACTCAGAATCTGAAACAGGCTCAGCTTAGAGTCTGACGCGGGGCTCGAACTCACGAGCTGTGAGATCACGACCTGAAGTCAGAGGCTCAAGTGACTGAGCCACCCAGACGCCCCCAGAATACAAAACATCTTAACTTAAATATGGATTTATTACTTATCAGTACAAAGTTTCATGACTTAGTTTTAGCTTCATGACTTAGTTTTAGAAGTAGATATGAATGCCGTAACTATAGAATTTAATTCACTTAATATTACTGAAACAATGAGTATCTTAAACATTCCCTCAAGGAGTTTTCACAAAATTAAATTACTTAGCAAATTATTTGTCTTTTACTACATCATGGAAAAAATTAAGCCATCAGTATAGCGTCATGGCTTGCCAAAGTACAAATGAATGAGATCTCTCCCTTATCGTATGACTAAATTAAGGTAACTCCCTACTACTCATGGAAATACATGAGCTCTAAAGAGCAAAATTGATGACTACATTTTACCATCAGTTCAACCACATCCCAAAAAGAAAGATAATGTTAAATATTTATTCTGCAATCTAAATTCATATCCTGTTTTAGATGAGCTTATCATGGAGGCAAAATTATGAATTAAATATTATACTACCTTAGACTATCTTTGGTGATTTTTAGCACTCCACATTTAATTTAGTCTTATTTTATACAACTTTTAATGTAAAAACATATAGACTTAGTAAAAGTATATAAAAGACTGATGCAACAGTTATTAGAAATATCCTAAACATAAAATAACAGAAGGCATGAGAAAGCTGATAGGGGCTAACATGCTGGCACATATACTCAGGCAAACACTCTTAAATCTTCCCCCTTCATGCGCTGAGAGAGGTGCCTTTTATGGATAGTTGGATGAGTTTGGTATCAACTTCAAAAATAGTTGTTTTACTATATAAAATCTGTCTAATCGCTCTTCTGATTTCCTCTAACTCCTGGGGTATACATCCTACTATTATTTTTTTAGTGGGGGTGGGGGTTTATGTTTGAAAGCTCTTAGGACAGAATTGTTTACCCCCAAATTCCTATGTTGAAGCCCTAACCGACAACGTGACTGTTTTGGAGACAGGGACTTTACAGAGGTAATTAAGGCTCACTGAGGCTATAAGGGTGGGGCTCTACTCCGTTAGAACTGGTGTTATTATAAGAAAAGGAGGAGACACCAGGAAAGCATGCACACAGAAGAAAGGCCATGGGAGGACACAGAGAAGGCACTGTCTGCAAATCGAAGACAGAAGTCTCTCATCAGAAACCAACCCCATCTGCACCTTGATCTTGGACTTCCAGCCTCCAGAACGGTGAGGAAATAAATCCCTATTGTTTAAGTCCTCCAGGTAGTACTTTGTGAAGGTAGCCCCAGCAGGCTAATACAAAAGCTAAAAACTAGTTTTAGAAATTAAAACACAAAGTTTATTTTATAATCTTTTTGAATAGTGAATAAATGACTGGAATAAGTCTTGTCAAAATAAATATATGAAAATCTGTTCAGTGTGTTCATGTGGAAATCCTGTTCTCTTCAAAAAAAAAAAAAAAAAAAAAAAAAAAGGTCTCTGAGTCAACACCTTTCAGCCACAGTACAAATGTGACTGTGAGAGCACTGGAATACAATTCCTGACTGCAACATTCGGACAGCTTTCAATCATACTGGACATCACTGAGATTTGACCTGAACTCAAATCTCTGCGGCTTCTCACTTCATCTAGAGTTTCTCCCTCACCCCTACATGCACACTTAATGTTCTAGTAATACCTAACTATTTATCGTTCCTCTAATAGTACAGCATAATTTTTTTCTTTTACTTTGAACTAGGAATTTAATATAATATTTGTAACAAAGAAGTCTGTATATACATTTCCAATTTATTGTGTATTGGACAGTTGAAACCACTTTAACTTAAATTACACTTTGCCTTTTAGAAAGTATTTATTATAAAATTTTCACACACATAGAAAAGAAGAGAGACTCACAACGAACTTCCATATACCCCTCACCAAGAGTCAACATTTCCATGCGTCTGGCAGATGGCAAGCTTTTTAATAAATGAATTAAACTGAAACCTTTCACATAATGAACATGTTCCTTAAACCTTGGTATTTTTATGGTAGCAAATAATAACATAAACCTGACGTTTCCTTTTAAATTTAAACAATAAATAATTAGCATTAAAATGAAATATTTACAGTCTATCTTCTGTATTTGTTTAAACAATGTCACAATGACTTTAGTATAGACTTTATTGGCTCTTTAATCTCATCCTGAAATATGGTCATCACTGGCTTTAAGCATATATTTTTTTAATTGGTTGCATCTCTAAGTTGTTAGGAGGCCAAACAATAGACAAAAATATAATGAGTTTGTATATTTAAGAACTCTTTTTTTTCCTTTTTTTTTTTTTTTTGAGGGGGAGAGGGGCAGAAGGAGAAGGAGAGAAAGAATCTCAAGCCGGCTCCATGCTCAGCACAGAGCCTAATGCGGGGCTCGATCTCACAACCATGAGATCATGATCTGAGCCAAAGCCAAGAGTCAGACGTTTAACTGACTCAGCCACCCAGGCGCCTCTTTAAAAACTCTTTTTAGCCATTCCATAGAGTTATTAGTTTTGAATAGAATATATTAAAGTCTAGCTTAATTTTTATTTTTTAAACAAAGCCTGATGAAAATCTTTGATAAATGAATCAATTATGCATAAGTGTATACTGAGAAAAACATACTTACTATAGGCTATGATAACGATTCTCAACCTTTGCACAATCAGTGATATGTCACTGTATCTCCTGGGGACATACTGGAGAGGACTTTCATGGGGACAAAAGTAGTAGGTCTGGGGCCCTGAGAGATAAGGGCCTCACTCCTCCACATACCTGGTGAGCTCAGAGAGGCAGTGCAGTGTGGCGTGGAGGTTGAAGAGGAAGGACTATCAAGACACGCTAATTACCCAGCATGTCAGGTGAGGAGGAGGCCATATGACTAGGAGGGTGAGGCCAACAGGGAACACAGGAAGGGGACTTCTGCATGCCCAGACCACACACCAAGGAGAAAGAGTAATGCAAGACTGTAAGTTACCTTGGCCACACACAGTTTGCAGCCCGAGATTCACTCACTCAGTGCACAACTTAATCTGACCACAATGAGTAAGCAGCATGAGCAGTGAAGGAAATTACCAGAGAAGAAACTTTAAGGGGAAGGCTGGAGTTTCGTGGATTGTTAGATTAGTCAGCTTCTACCATTCTCCATCTCATTTGTTCTCCTGATATTGATAGTAAAATATGATTGAGATAACTTATATTAGAAACATTCCCAACTCTGGGAAACTAAACTCTGCAGGAAAGGTTACTTACTCTGTGTTTCGTATTTTTCTGTCTATCCCCGTTCACTGTGACCTTACCCCACTGTGCTGTCCCCTGCCTGCTGCCGTGCACCCACCATCAACACTTCCACTGTCTGTCTCTGTTCTCTCTCTTGTGCTTACTACCACTTCCATCCAACCTCAGCTTGCTGTCCACCTGTCCAAACAAAGAGAGTGGAAAGCACGATGTCGTGACACACTGAGACTATTTTTAAAATGCAATGTGTTGCTACATACTGTTTGGCAAAAAATGAGGCAGAGAATATGAACAGTATTAAATAATTTGTACTTGCTGTGTAACATAATTTAGGCAGTACACAAACTAATTATACTCCTAAACATTTTCTATAAAGCTTAGTCAATAGCTAATTTTAAACATAAATACCTCCCGTATTACAATTTTTCTATTCTCTAAAGGTAGTATTACACAGCACCCTCTCCAACCCAGCAGCTCCAAGACAATTAAAAAAAATTTTTTTTTAATGTTTTTATCTGTCTTTGAGATGGAGAGAGACAGAGCATGAACAGAGGAGGGTCAGAGAGAGAGGGAGACACAGAATCTGAGGCAGGTTCCAGGCTCTGAGCTGTCAGTCAGCACAGAGCACCACGCGGAGCCCGAACTCATGGACTGTGAGATTATGACCTGAGCTGAAGTCGGACACTTAACCGACTGAGCCACCCAGGCACCCCTAAGACCATTTTTTTTAAAGTGCTGCCTATATCACTTAAAAAGTCAGTAGGTTATACCACTGATACTGTTTTATTTCTAAAATTACATTTGTTAGTATAGCTCTTAAACATCTTGACAATATGCGGCATGGTATTTATTTACACTACTTGTCTTTTGTGTCTTTCTTTAATCAAAAAGAAATCTCTTTTTTCCCTTAGATTTTGATGTAGATTATGAATCCAGGTAAAAAAAGAATGAGGAGGACTAGGGTCTGATTTAGTCTTTGACATTTAATAAGGAATTCAAAACAGTAACTTTTTAGAGACTAAATGCTACGGTAGATAAAAATAAAATTTTGGGGAAAAATATATGAATATAACTTTATTTTCCATGACAATTAAAATAATGATTATTCAAAAATATGGATGATAATTATTTATTTGTATTTTCTCAAATCCTTGAAAATCTCAAATTCTTGAAATTCATCCTGTGGGAAAGCTTAAAATCAGTCACTATCATAATAAGGAACACAAACATTTCCTTTTCTGATTAGACTTAGGCTCAACATTCCTTACCCTAAAATGTAACCAACTGTCAGAATATTACAGTGATATTCTAATATTTCATCAGGCCAATATAGCAGGGAAATCTGTTGATTTCATAAGGTGTTCTAACAGCTAAATGAATGTTGTCTAATAAGAGAAAAACCACCTCTGGACAGGCATAGGGCCATTTTCTCCTCCAGTGGTTCAGCATCCCTCTCAATAAGATATTCATGAGGAAGCCATGAAATGTATTAAATCAGAGGTGGTTTCCTACAATATACATCTAGACAACATAAAACATCTAGAAAAAGCTGAAATATTCATTTAGCTGCCTACAAATTTCCAAAAATTACCTTAGTTAGAACAGTCAAGGGCACTTGGGTGGCTCAGTCAGTTAAGCATTTGACTCTTGATTTCGGCTCAGGTCATGATCTCACAGTTTCGTGAGTTCAAGCCCCACGTTGGACCCTGTGCTGACAAGTGCAGAATCTGCTTGAGATTCTCTCTCTCTGCCCCTCCCCTGCTTGCACTCTCTCTTTCTCAAAAACAAAAAATAACAAACTTAAAAAAAGAAGAATAGTCAAAATGAAACTTTTAAAGTTTTAACCTGAATACTGAAATGGGAATGGCTATAATGCAGTGACTAATTCAGGTGTATATTTTTAAAAGGAGAAGAGAAAATCCAAATAAGAGGCACCAATGCCAACTCACACATCTCTGCTGCGTCGAACTTCATCCTGCTCTTTGGACTGGCGGCGGCGCTGTCTGGCAGATGTGGAAGAAGACGCTGATGATGTTCCAGACTCTGAGTCCTCTGAACTTTGGCCTCCAGGGCCATTAACATCAAAAAGGTGCTGCTCTACTGCTGACCGGATGGTTCTTTCTAAGAGTCTAATAAAAAAAGAATACAGAGTCACTCAGGTAATCAAATTTATCAATGATTGTCTTTAAAAGTTTGTATCTCTAATTTTGGAAAATCTGTATTTCCAATAGTAGATCTACTATAGTTTCATGAACAGAGATAGCATATGAGACATCTCAAAATATCTGTATCGTGTGTTAAAGATAAAACCCAACCTAACAAATCCTACCAATTTGATAACCGTGTTTCTCATCTCTGTAGGTCCAAGATTACTGAAATGCTCACAGCAAGTCTAGCAACAGTTATCAGAGGCCATCAGGAAATAAGCATCATTTATATAAGGCAGAATGAGGAAATATTTTTTTTCCTCATAGAATAAGAATAGACCTATTCTTATAAGGGTGAGTTCCTCCAGATGTCATACCAGTTCTTTAGAGGAAGGCAGTATGGTTTGTGAAGCAAACTGGCACAAATAATTTTATGATGGCTATTATCTATTTAGAATCCCTTTAAGATAAAATTATGCAGGGAATAATGCTATTAAAAAGGAATACCTCACGAGAACAATTACTACTTAGAATAGCAAAATCTTTCTGAACCTCCATTAAATTAAATTGTGATGTATACAGTTGAAGCTGCATTCATGCAAATATCTCAATACTCATTACTGAAGATGGTAGATTTCCTTCGTCCAACATGAAGAAATACTTCAGTACAGGGGCTAAAAAGAGTGCACAATGGGATAGATAAGGTATCCTTTCTAAAGCTGTATAATCTTTCAATGTGTCCAAACTTCTTTTATCACCACACTATTTAATTCTAAATAGCTGGCATGGAAAATTCTAAACATATTCTCCTCAAACCACATTTTTCTGCACTTGAAAAAAGAATCACATCCAAACTCATCAAATGGTACACATTAAGTATGTATAGTTTTTTGTGTCTCAATAAAGCTATTAGAAAATTTAAAAGAACCATGTACATAGTTTTAAAATGTTCAGATTAAGAAAAAACATTTGCTTAAATAAAATGGGTTTTAAGAAATTTAAGAACTTGAGATTTTCCAAATGTAGTTTTCTACCAGATGCATAGTAATTTCATTAAAACTATTTGTAGACATTGAACAAGTATAGTCTAACTTGGGCATTAGAACTTTTATATTTAGAACTCCATACCCCAATGATTCAAGATTACCTAACAGTGGCACACAGGGATGCCAGTGAATTAATATGTACATACAAACCCATCCCACACCTTTTCCAAACTATGTAAGATATAAAAGAAGTAAAGGTTGTCAGGAAACACATAAGCAAGAACACATCAGTCTTGGTATAATTCCGGAATCTCTTTAAAATTCACAAAGCTAAGAGAGGTCAGTCCTGCCCTCTCACTGCTTCTTTACTTAACAAAGAAGAAAAAAAAATCCCAATTTATCCTGTTGGATCCAAATTCATACTAACTAGTGCTTTTTTAAATTCTCTCTACCTCCTTATCACATCTTCCCTCCTTTTCTGCCTGATCCCTGTTGATGGAAGATGCTCTAAAAAGGCCCATTTATGTCTCAGGAAGGAAGGAAGGAAGGAAGGAAGGAAGGAAGGAAGGAAGGAAGGAAGGAAGGAAGGAAGGTAGGTGTGATGGAAAGTCTTTGAGCAAGAAACTATTTACAAATATTTATTCAGTGCCTAATATACATCAGGCACTTTTCTGTATGTTAGGGATACAGCCATGAATAGGACAGACAAGACCCCTGTGTTTATGGAGCTTACGTTGCTGCTATGAGGCAAGATGGGTAATAAACAAATCGTGAAATTTCAGATGATGATAAATTGCCTCCAAAATGGAGTCCAGGATTGGAGAGTGACCGTGGATAGTCAGGGATGTCTTCTTGGATGAGAGGACATTGGAACAAAAGAGTGGATTATAGGAAAATTAATGGCCAGGCTGAAAAACAGCCAGTACAAGGGCTCTGTGGCAAATATACGCTTGGCCTATTCCAGAAAGAGAAGGCCACGAGGTTGAAGCATAATGAGCAATCTAGTCAGAGAGGTAGGCAAGGGCAGGTAACTGGAGCTTAGATTTTAGACCATGTGCAACTGGTGGCCTGAGGGAAAAAAAGGCAGATGATGGACATAATCAATAGAACACTATTGCTGCCCTGTGGAGAAAGGATTTGTTCCCATCATTAATTTGCTTTTGTTTCTGTGTCCCTATTGGGCTGTAAAGTCCCTGAAGGCAGAGCCCAAAGCGTATCTGACATTACACACTTAACACTCTGCTTGGCATAGTGCAGGTACTCAATAAATGCTGGCCGATTAAACATTATGAGGGAAGAAGGAAAGATACTGTTACTACTTTAGCCTTTAATGACATCCTTCATTGCAAGATACCTCCCCCAACACACATTTTGCAAATATTAATAGACTATGACATTATTTTGACTGAAGCAAACATCTTGCATGTTCAAACGGTTGAGTCGTCTCTAGTCACACACCCACACAGAAGCTCAAACAGGAACACTTATTTAGTCCTCTTCTCGGGTTTTAAAAATAATCATTGGTTGCTTACTTTATTAATTTCCCAATACTATACACCATTAGAGTAGCTTTTTTTTCTGCTTGATAAATGGGAAAGGAGGGGAAAAACTCCAATCCAAAAAACTTACTCTCCAGTTGTTGAAACATTGCTGACTTGGGATACGTGCGTGCTGTGGAAAAGAAGCACAAAGAAATAAAGTCAGATTAGAGCACAGAGACTGTGAACCCAATGTCTGAAGGGGATTCCAGGCTGAAAGTATCAGCCAGACTCTGACTGTTCTCTGTACAATGTTTAACCATCCACTGACAGATGCTGATTTTCAATTATTTCTAGAATTAGAGGATGGCCCTGGGTGTTTACTCCTGAAAGGTGCTTCCCTCTGCCCCTCCATTTTAAAGATGTCTATGACATAGAGTTCTAAAGTGACCTTTACAAACCATCTCTACCCTCTAACCCTACCACCACGGTTCTAGTTCAGGGTCTTTTCATTTTCCCAAAATGTTAATACAGTGTTGCTGACTGCCTTCCTGCTACCAACTCTACCCATTCCTGGTGCTCCCCAGCCCAAATCTGGTCCCTCCTTGTCCACCTCCTCCAGACGTGCATACAGAAGCAGCTTTCTAAAGCTGCTCTGAATATGCAGACAGCAGCAGGAACCACAGGGGACAGAGAAGAAGGAAGCAACACTGGTTTCTACAGGACTATTTCTAAGTCATCTTTTCTTTTGAAGTTCCTCAAGATGGTGAATCCCTCAAGCTCTACAATGTTTCATCTCAACACCTAATTTACAGCCCTTTTATTGAGCATTTATAAACTCCTTCTACCTCCCCATTTTCTCCAAAGCCTGAATTCCTTCAAAAGCATTACAAAGTAGTCAAACGTTAAGTGGAACAGTGAGATTATAGAACACTACCTGATCAGCACACTCTGGAACTTCTCCCCTCTTGCTTGCACCCTGTGTTCATATAACCACAGTGAGGGTTGAAGCTAGCAAATACTTTAGCAGCATCAATACCAAGACTTTCTCACAGTCAGCATTTCAGTGCTTAGTCAGCTTCTAAATCAAGATTCAAAAGTCTGCTTAAAAGAAAATCCTTCATGCTTGTCAAACTACAGTTTTACATAACAGATAAAACAGTGCCCTTTTTTCCTCATTCTTTGTAGAAGACACCTGAAGAAAATGACAGTCCTTAATGACCAATACTGATGGCAGCCTTTTAAAAAATTGATTTTTTAAACCATCTGTTGGGTTTTTCTTCTATGTACATGTGTATCTCATCTCTTTCCATTCTGAATCTAAGTGCCTCAAGGGACGGTATGACACTTTTCCTTTACTGCTATTATGCTCCCTACCATTACCACTATCATCAGACAGAGCTTAGCACTTATTATCCCAGAGGTGATCAACACTCACTCTTTAGCCCAGAGAATTTCCTTTAAAAAAGCCATAGCTATTTTCACATCCAGAAACCACGGTCAAATCCCGGAAGAGACCCAAAAAATAATGCTATTGTTCACAAGGGAAACTGATGTGAAAAATTGCAATAAATGAACAAATGAACAAATAAATACACTCTAACACTTACTGAGTACTTAGTATGTTTCAGACACTGTGCTAAGTATTTTGTACATAGATTTTCTCGTTTGCTGTTTATGATAGCCCCCTGAGGTAGGTACTATTGTTTTCTCAATTTTCAGATGAAGAGGTTAGAGGTTAAGAAACTTGCCCACAGTGACAGAGCCAAGAAGTAGATGAGCTGGAATTTGAACCAAGAAAGTTTTAGCTCAGAGTCTAAGCTTTTAATCACCACACCAGACATTCAATCCATCACTAACTAGAAGAAAAACTCACTAGAATCATCTTTGTAGATGGAGGCTTGGACTTAGGTATTTTACTTTGCTTTTAATCACAACCATTTTTTATCTGCTTCACAATGCCTGTTATTCACAGTGGTTCCCAGGTTACATAACCAATAATATATCCTTTGCTGTTCTCTGTCCTTAACTGGAACAGGCAGTTCCTGCTTTTGATGCTTTGTGGCTCACCCTCTGTAAAGTCAACACTGTATAATTAACTCCTGCATTTCACTTTTCAATGCAGTTGCACAAGCTTAGTTTTGGGAACATGGACCAATGTGAATGATGACTCCAGGAGAATACAGAAGAGGGAGAAAATATGGATCTGCCAGATGCTAAAAATATTCCAAAGACATGTAAGTATAATCAGCCAATTAGTCCTCAAGGCCATCTCAGAATGAGATGTACATCCTTTCTTCTCTTCTACATACTTTTAACCTGAACTTCTTTTTGCTTATTAAAGCACATGCTGATATTTTTATGTTCCTTTTGGGGGGCTGGGGGCCAGGACACAAAAAGAAAGGTGAGGAAGAAAGAGACAAGAAAATGACATCAAGTAGAACCAGGTTTTGAGATTACTAACTGAGGAAGTGCTTCTCAAACATTAAGGCATAGCTGAATCACCTAGGAGCTTGTTTACAAACAGACTCTCGTTCAATAGTCTAGGTCTCAGGAAGGGGACTGCCTTTCTAACAAATTTTACAGTGATTTTGAGGCTGCTGATTTGTGTAAGACACTGATTAGCAAAGCTGTAATTCCCTGCAACTAAAATTCTTCAAGACTTCAATTACTTGGATATCACAATAGCTATTTTTAAACTTTCTAATCTAAGTAACGAGGGTATGAGTTGGAAAACTTAGGCTAGCATAAGTGAATAAAAGGCAACATGTCAAAATTTTCCTCATAGCTTATAACCTGAGCCATCTAAATCAGTCTTGTGAAATTTATTTATTTATTTTCCAATGTTTATTTATTTTTGTGAGACAGAGACAGAGTGCCATTGGGAAGGGCAGAGAGAGAGAGAGGGAGACACAGAATCTGAAGCAGGCTCCAGGCTCTGAGCTGTTAACACAGAGCCTGATGCAGGGCTCAAACTCATGAGCCACGAGATCATGACCTGAGCCAAAGTCGGCTGCTTGACCGAATGAGCTAGTCAGGTGCCCCCAAATCAATCTTTTTTTTCTTTTTAATGTTTATTTACTGATTTTTGAGAGAGAGTGCGTGCACAAATCGGGGAAGGGCAGAGAGAGAGAGAGACACACAGAATCCCAAGCAGGCTCCATGCTGTCAGCAGAGAGCCCAATGTGGGGCTCGAACCTACGAACCATGAGATCATGACTTCAGCTGAAATAAAGAGTCAGATGTTCAACTGACTGAGGCCACCCAGGCACCCCAACATAAATCAGTCTTAAAGAGCCATTTTCAGAATGCAAAATAAATGAATAAATCAATAACAAAAACAAGTAATTAAATCATATTCAATTTTGCTTATATATTGATCTTAGGTCAAATTTATGATAATTTAGTTTCTTCAACATTCCTTTGGAAGTTTTGGTATACTTAGCATGCCCATGTTTTCATGTTTTTAAAACAGAATTTGTGTAAAGCAAGTATTCTGAGAAGAGAATATTTTCCATTGGAAATCAAAAAAGGGAAGTTCTGGTCTCAGCTCTGCAGTTAATAAGCTGAAATCATACATTGTCAGTTAACCTGGCTGTTTGGATTGGTTTCTTCCTACAGAAAATGAAAAGCTTGGCTACTGATCTCTGTGGTTTTCTTTTAGCTCTAAAAGTTTACTTCCCTAAAGTTTAAATCATTACAAAAGGTTATAACTGCATAATATTTTATGATAGTTTCAGTCATAGTTATGGTTTATTAAATACCAATATGGCTTTGGTCAGGTATCCAAACACCTCTATAGTTCCTGTGGGATAATTCACCACTAACAAGATTTCTAAGAATATTTAATGACAGAAATAGGGGTTATATTTCCATAGCTATAATTGACTCATGAAGGTAATTCTAAGACACTGATAAGAGAACAATAAGCAAATAAGCTAAAGTGAAAGATTTCCTTCAAGCCACATGTAACTTGTTTTTTATCCTCTGCAGAAAGCTAAGAATAATGAATTCTTTCAGAGCCCTTTGCTAACAAAATTTCTTACCATGCTATATAAACACTTGAATATGGAAGAGATCATATCATAATGTTGATAAAGCAAGTATTCAAAACTGAAAGAGGGGCACCTGGGTGATTCAGGCAGTTAAGCATGTGACTCTTGATTTTGGCTCAGGTCATGATCTCACATTGGTGAGATGGAGTCCCCCTATGGGCTCTGCGTTGACAGCCACAGACAGAGCCTGCTTGGGATTCTCTCTCTGCCCCTCCCCACCATGTATGGGCATGCTTTCTCTCTCAAAATAAACAAACATTTAAAAAAAAAAAAAACCTGAAAGAAATAAGCTTATATGCAGACTCCAGCACTATGGACAATTTCATTACCCAAGCCTGCTGTAAGCGACAGTGCAATTGCATTCACTATTGGTATAGTTATTTAAAATAGATTCTAAGCCTACTCTGCAATATATTCTAAAATTTTGTTTAATGTTTATTTATTTTTGAGAGAGAGTGAGTGAGCGAGAGGAAGAGGGACAGAGAGAGAGGGAGACACAGAATCTGAAGCAGGCTCCAGGCTCTGAGCTGTCAGCACAGAGCCTGATGCGGGGCTCGAACCCACAAACTGTGAGATCATGACCTGAGCCAAAGTCAGATGTTTAACTAACTGAGACACCCAGGTGCCCCTGCAATATATTCTATGACATACTTAAATATATTTAGTCCGTATCTCTATTAACAAAACTCAAACTACATTTCTGGAAGCTGAATATGCTCAACAATATTAGTCTATAAATTTGCATGTGATAAGATGCACAGAATGCCTGTTGACAAGTGATTTTCTAATTAGAGCTCTTGGTCTGAAATAAAGAAATCTACATATAAAAAGAATGAAGTTTCAATTCTACTAAAATCCGACATCTTGAAAAAGCATGTGTTCTCTTTTTCTGTATGTTCTCTTACTTCAGTGTGTTTTCTTTTCTGTGGTATATAAATCTGAAGCAGACTCCAGGCTCTGAGCTGTCAGCACAGAGCCGATGTGGAGTTCAAACTCACGAGCTGTGAGATCATGACCTGAGCTGAAGTTGGACACTTAACCGACTGAGCCACCCAGGTGCCCCTAATGAATAAGGATATAAAAGACAATTAAGTGATATTTAATTCAGCCTAAGCATGAAGATCATGTAACTAATCAAAATAGCATCAAGCTCCTAATTTGTCTATTTAAGAGAATACACTATTTTTAGTGTTATTTTAAAATACTAAAACAGTTGATATGCAGCGTCACCATTATAAGATGAATCTAATGTTATTTCTTGCAATTGCAGAACAGATTTCTAATTAAAGCTTTAACCATTGTCTTCAGTGGACAGTGTCATACAATAAAACAAATACACTTGATCTTCAGTGTTTATTCACTTTAAATTTTAGCTATTATTATGATATGTAGAAATTAATGGAGCATTTATAGGTGCTCAAACTTTGACAAAAATTGTATCACTCTTTTGTGGTGGTGTTACAGATAGTTCGGATTTAAAAGGCCTCACCTTTTTGGTTTTAAATCATATACTATGCATATAATACTAGAACATAAATTGAAAACATACTACATGGATATGAGTCAGTAGGAGGAAAATCTTTATCCTCATCCTTTATCAAACATTACACTTCCTAGTCCCTTAAATATTAGGATTGATTTGAAGAAAAAAAAATATTCTTCATTCCTATATTTTCATAATCTATTAAGCAATTTCTAACAAATTGAAGAGAGTCCATCAAAATACTGAAATACTCACTTTTCTGTTCAGGCCCTAATTATTGGAGTTTTTAGTTTTACATATTTAGCATGCTTTTGCATAAAAAGAAATTCAGTTTTAGTTTTTTGACCAGGGCCTTTATAAAGCAAAATTATGAATGAAATGGATAGTTCACTATGTATACTCCTTTACAGATAAGTTTACACAGCTCTGATTCTCTCTCATTTAATCTGGCTTCAGAGTGTGTCCTTAATACAGACATAATCCTTATTCTCAAATAATGCTATTCATATACATCTTTGGCTATACATCTAGTTATTTTCTTAGAATTAGAACAGATTACTTGATTTTTGGATCCAAATGGAATTTTCTTCATTTTTTTTTTTTTTGAGAGAGAAAGAGAGAGAGCAAGAGCAAGAGAACACACATGAATGAGAGAGCATGGGAGAGGGAGAGGGAGAGAGAATCTTAAGCAGGCTCCACCCTCAGTGCAGAGCCCTGACTTGGGCTCACAACCCTGAGATCATGACCTGAGCTGAAATCAAGAGTTAGACATTTAACCTAAAAAGGCACCCAGAAGCCCCTTCTTGTCAAAATTTATTTTTTATTTCTATATTTTCAGGTTTATTAGTATGAAATTGCAAGTAGTCTCTGATCTTTTAAAAACTACTACATACCTTGACTGCAAATTTCAATTTGGATTATTAGGATTGTTCCATTTTTTCTCGTTTATTAGAGGCTTTTCTCTTTTTATTTTTAATATTTTTTAACGTTTATTTTTAAGAGAGAGAGAGAGAGAGAGAGAGAGAGAGCGTGCGCGCGTGAGCGAGTGGGGGAGGGGCAGAGAGAGAGGGAGACACAGAATCCGAAGCAGGCTCCAAGCTCTGACCTGTCAACACAGAGACCGATGCAGGGCTTGAACTCACAAGCTGTGAGATCATGACCTGAGCTGAAGTTGCACTTAACCAACTGAGCCACCCATGTGCCCCAGAGAGGTTTTTCTCTTTTAAAATTTTCATTTTAATTCCTAAAGAACCAGTTCCTAGATTCAAACATCAGTTCTGCTCTTTTCTCCATTTCTTTTATTATTATTATTAAAACCTTTTAAATTTCTAAGAGGTTGCTTTTCTTCCTTTATATGGTTTCTTATTCCGATTGTGTGGCTCATTTATTTTTAATCTTAAGAAGATGAAGTCACCTTTTAAAAAAGAGCTTAGAAGGGTTTCTGGGTGGCTCAGTCAGTTAAGTGTCAGACTTTGGCTTAGGTCATGATCCTGCAGTTCGTGGGTTCAAGCCCCACATCAGGCTTTGTGCTGACAGCTCAGAGTCTGGAGCCTGCTTCGGATTCAGTCTCCCTCTCTCTCTGCTCTCTCCTGCTTGTGCTCTCTCTCTCAAAAATAAACATAAAAATTTTTTTTTCTAAAAGAGCTTAGAACTCACAAGTTTTCATACGTACTTTCCTCCTTTTTCTTATCAATAGTTTACACTAGTTTTTATTTTGTCTTTGAATTTTTTTCCTCCCTTTAGGAGAGTTTTCATTAGTTGATTGGGAATTTTTTGGTATTAATTACACTGTGGTTAGAAAACATGACTGTTAAAATTTCCACTCTTTGAGAACTTTCAGATACAGCTGAATAATTCTTTAGAAAGTAGCAGGAATGTTTGAGCCCTACTTGTATGGTGCAAAGTTTAGTATGTAATGCTCATTTTATTTTATTTTTTAAGTTTATTTATTTATTTTGAGAGAAAGAGAGAGAGCACGATTGAGGGAGGGACAGAGAGAGAGCACGAATAGGGGAGGGACAGAGAGGGAGGGAGAGAATACCAAGGAGGCTCCATGCTTAGCCTGATGTGGGGCTCGATTCCATGACCATGAGATCATGACCTGGACTAAAATCAACAGTTGATGCCCAACAGACTGAGCACCCAGGCACCTCTGCAATGCTCATTTATTTTAAATCTCATTAATTATATCAGATACTATGCTATACTGTGTGCTATGTACTTGATAAAGTTTGTTATAGACATACAATTTTATGTATAAGTTCTATACTTCAAATTTATTTGCCTGTTTATCCTTGTTAACTTGAGTTTAAATTTCTTTCATTTATTGCTGTGCTATTTTACACATGCTAATATATAACCTTTATCTGCTTAGTCATTTTGTTTGCTTGTTTGTTTTTAAGTAGCCTTCATGCCCAGCATGAAGCCCAGTGTGGGGCTTGAACTCATGACCCAGAGATGAAGACCTGAGCTGATCAAGAGTCAGATGCCTAACCAACTGAGCCATCCAGGCACCCCTACAATTTTAGCTTTTATCAAAGAATTTGATCATTCACATTTGTTGTTATAGTTGATGTATTTATTCTAGTTTTGTGTTTTTACTTTATGTTTTCTAATTTGGGAACTTCCTTTTCCTTTGATTTCTGTCTTTGCTCTTATCTTCTGAGGGTATTTGGATTATAGAAATCTTATAGAGATTTCCAATAGTGGTTTTTCTCATACCCATACATACCTAATTATTATTTATCTCTGATTAAAACTAAAACACCTCCCCCAAACAAAACTCAAAATTCTGAGTCCTGCTTCAATTAAAAAAAAAAAGAAAAGAAAAAAAGGAAACTCTACTACCTTCTATGAAAGACAAGAAATTCAGAATGTTATTACTTTCTTTGCCCCTCCATCAATGATAGTTATCAAGTTTCTACTACTTTTTAATTCACCTCTCAATTAGATGGGCATAACCTTTGATTTCTACTTTTATTTCTATTAGTATGTTTGTTTTCTTAGAATCATAATTTTTAGGTTGGCTTTCCAATCTCTAACCTTCATATCTAGCATTATTTCTCCCAGTTTTTCTTATCTTTTTCCTTTCCATTTTGGAAGAGCTTTTCAAGTTTCTTTCTCATCACATACTTGATTTATTTTTTATGTTTTATTTTTTAATTAATTTTTTTTTTTTTTTTTTTTTTTTTTTTTTTTTAGAGAGAGAGAGAATGTGAGCCAGGGAGAGGGGCAAAGAGAGAGAATCTTACGTAGGTTTCATGCTCTGCTCAGAACCTGACACAGGGCTCATTCCCACGACTCTGGGATCATGACCTGAGCTGAAATCAAGCATCAGACATTCAACTGCTGAGCCACCGAGGCACCCTTGTGCTTGACTTATTTTTAATAATTTCTGCTCTCTATTGTTTCCCATGTAGTTTTTGAAATCTCTGCTAATACATTTCTAGGCTCCCTTCTCCTCATTTCAGTTATTCTTCTGTGTCCCTAGCCTTACAATTGTAAACCAATTTTCCCCTTACAGATTCCTACTTACGTTTCACAGAGGGTTGGTCATGTCCTTGAGCATATTTTTGAGAACATTAGTAATATTACTTTCAAGTTTTCCTCTGAATCATATAAAAAGCAATTCTCTGCAATCTGTTTTTACATGGAGTCCTCAGAGCAAGTCATCCTTTCTCTTAGTTTGTAATTTTTCTTTATAGGCCCCAAATAGTTCTTCATGTTTTGTGGTTCTGAAGGAGAATCAATCAATCCAGGCACAGCTATTACCAACAACTTGGGTGGAAGATCATTCTTTATTTCATTGTCCCTTGGCTGTGGGTAGATGCCAGCTCATGAATTTAGATTTGAAGAGCCACCATATGAGTCTGCACTAGAATAATCTATAATGCTTAGATAGGTACACTTGCTATTTGGTCCAATTTTCTAAGCTGGAGAATCAAGAATAAATTTGTACTTTGTGCAGTGTACTCTTCAAAGCAGGCATTATGTCTAATAATCTTCCTGCCTTTATCCTCTTCTCAAATGCTTTAAGTGAGTATCTCAGGAGGACCCCCTCTCCTTTCCATTGTTTTGTATACTAGACATTCTATCTTTGAAGAGATACTGACATAAAAAAACTAATGGGGGCAGAGAAGTGAAAAAGAATATGCAACTCAGCTCTGAATGGTTCAGAGAATAACTTTCTGTTCAGTAGGGGGAATGTCACTTGTTTTTCTGGTCAGTAGTAGACAAAGGAAGGAAGTCAACTAATTTTTTTTTTCCCCTTCCTTCTCTCTTTGTGACCATTTGTATTGTTTAGATAGTGGAGCGTGAAGTCTGTAAAGTAATAATAAGTTTCTCAGTCCATCCCACTGATGTGATCTTTGATATATGGTTTTCTTTATCATTGTTATAAAGCGATCTCTAGTTTTTGTCTTTAATATCATCATTACAATTTAAATGGGAATCTGGAAGTACTTCTATTAGGTAGAGCTAATCTTCTATTTGTTTAAATTAAAAGTTTAAATTCAAATCTGAAGTTCTTTTTAAAATTTATTTTTTTTAATGTTTGTTTATTTTTGAGACAGGGAGAGAGAGAGACAGAGCATGAGTGGGGGAGAGGCAGAGAGAGAGGGAGACACAGAATCCGAAGCAGGCTCCAGACTCTGAGCTGTCAGCACAGAGCCCAACACGGGGCTCAAACCCAAGAACTGAGATCATGATCTGAACTGAAGTCTGACGCTTAACCAACTGAGCCACCCAGAGGCCCTGAGCTGTCAGCACAGAGCCCAACGTGGGGCTCGAACTCACAGACTGCAAGATCATGACCTGAGCCGAAGTTGGATGCCCAACTGACTGAGCCAACCAGGTGCCCCTGAAGTTCTTTTTAAAAAAAAAATTAAATTTATTTTAAGAGACAGAGGGAGGAGCAGAGAGAGAGGGAGAGAGAGAATCCCAAGCAGGCTCTGCACTGTCAGCACAGAGCCCAATGCAGGGCTCAAACTCACAAACCGTGAGATCATGAGCTGAAATCAAGAGCTGGACGCTCAAGCGACTGAGCCAACCAGGTGCCCCTAAATCTGAAGTTCTTATAAACAGAAGTCTAAGGAAGGCAGAAAGACTGAAGAATAGAGCAGCAAGAGGTCTAGACAGAATGGCTCTAAAGATGTCATTTCCTGTGAGTAAACTTTTCCTTTGCCTTCTCATGCTGATGAAAGACGTAAGAATACAAAATATAAAAATTCATATAATTTATCAGTATAGCCTAAATAAGAAGCTTAATATTTTAATTAACACTGACAGAATTAAACCCAGAATCTATACTAGTCTCATACCAAGTAAAAAATATGACTAGCTCAGAAACCAAGAACTCAATATTGAATACCTAAAGAACTATATGATACACATTAGTTAAGTTTATAGTCATTCTTCAGTATAAAATAATTATACTAGTGGTCTGGTTTAGTGTTTTCCAGCTAGGGGTATATCTCTTATGTGACACATTTTTCCCTCAAATTTTTTGTTGTAGTAAAACACACATAAAATCTATTATCTTAACCATTTCTTAGTGTACAATTCAGTGGCACTGAGTATATTCACACTGTTGTGAATTCATTCCACTCATCTCCAGAAACTTTTTATCTTGTAAAACTGAAGCTCTGTACCTATTAAACAGTAACTCCTGATTCTCCCCATCCTCCCAGCCCCTGGCAACCACCATTCTTTGTGTCTCTATGAATCTGATTACATTAGGTACTTCATGTAAGTGGAATCATACAGATGTCTTTTTGTGACTAACTTATTTCACTTAGCAAAAATGTCCCCAAGGTTCATCAGTGTTATGCATGTATCAGAAGTTCCTTCTTTTTTTAAAGGCTGAATAAGACTCCACCATGTGTATACACTGAGTTTTGTTTATCCATTTATCCACTGAGGGTCACTTGGATTGCTACTGCCTTTTTGGCTATTACAAATAATGTTGCCATGAACATGGGTGTACAAATATTTCTTTGGGACCCTGTGACCTGCTTTCAATTTCTCTTCATCTTTGACCACACTTGTTATTTTCTTTTCTTCATAGCAGTCATCCTAATAGGTCTGAGGTGATATTAGAGTTTTGATTTGCATTTCCCTGATGGTTAGTGATGTTCAGCATCTCTTTGTGTGCTTATTTGTTATTTGTATAATCTCTTTGGAGAAATTTCTATTCAAGTTCTTCGCTCATTTTAAAAATCATTTTGTTGTTGTTGACTTTTTGGAATTCTCCATATATTCTGGATATTAATCCCTTATGAGATAAATGATTTGCAAATATTTCCCCCATTCTCCTTTTAATTTCTGTTGGGAGTGTCTTTGTTGTTGTTGTTGTTTGATGCACAAGATTTAAAAACTTTCATGAAGTCCAATTTGTCTACCCTTTCGTTTCTTTCCTGTGCTTTTGGTGTCATATCTAAGGAATCACTGCCAAATTCAGGACTGGGTAGCTTTTGCCTGATGTTTTCTTCTGAGAGTACTTACAGATTTAGCTCTTACATTTAGACTTTTGATCCATTTTGAGTTAATTCTTGTATATGAGATATTAGGTGAGCGGCCAACTCCATGCTTTTGCATGTGGATATCCAGTTTTCTCAACACTAATTACTGAAAAGACTATCCCATGACACATTGAAAATATGGACACCCACCACCACTCGAAGCTCAGAATCTTGGCTAGTGAGATGTCAGCATCTTTAAAGAGCTCTACATACTTTGTATCATAATGACGGTATTGTCAAAAAACAGAAAATAATAAGTGTTAAGAAAAACATGGAGAAATGGGACTTGTGCACTATTAGTGGAAATGCACTTGGAAATGGTTAAGATGTCAAATTCTATGCTATGTGTATTTTGCCACAATTAAAAAAATTAAAATGGAAAATGATACAGTTAATGTTATTTATATTTACCCTCCCCCCCCGCAAAAGAACTGTACAGGCAGAGACAATATGCTTCCTCAGTTTAGAAACACCGAGTTAAAAAGGACAATGGAAACAAATATTTTTAATATATACTTATTTGTGTTCAAAGATACCCAAATGTCTAGTTGACCTTATTATCTGGGAAAAATCAAGTAGCTAATCAAATAAACAGCCTGCTTGTTTGCTGTACTTGGTAGTCAACAACAAATAGAATGACTGATACATCTACTTCTTTAAACTATCCCATCTAAAAATGAGAATTTTCCCCTCAAAATGGTAATTTAGAAAACATACAATATGCTTGAGAAGAAAAATAAACTATTAAGACCAAAAAGTCATAAATCTACAATTCCAGCACAAGTTGTTTGAAAGGTAATCTGCAAAGAGCTATCTAAAAACTTTTCTACATAGCAGGACAGGAGTGGCATGATACAGTTTTCAGATCCCATCTAATGCCAGGTAATGTTTTTGGTTTGTTTTAATTTTTAAAATTTATTTATTTTTTGAGAAAGAGAGAAAGAAAGAGAGAGAGCACGTGCACAAGCGGGGTAGGGGCAGAGAGGAAAGACAGAATCCACACCATCAGTACAGAGCCTGACACAGGGCTCAAATCTGCAAACTGTGAGATCATGACCTCAGCCGAGATCAAGAGTTGAACACTCAACTGACTGCACCACCCAGGTGCCCCTGTCAGGTTATGTTTTAATCTGAATTTACCCAAAGCTAAATATTTCTTCAATGTAAACTCTACAGTTAAAAGATTTTCATAAATTAATGATCCCTAGTTTCAAGGAATGAAAATACAAAAATACTCAAGAATAAGTCTGTATTCCAAATAGGTAACTTAGAAATAAATCTATTTGATGTTCCTAATTCAGGAAAATTAAAAAACATGTGAATACTGAAACTGACCCTAAGCAATTCCAAACCTGCTAAAATAGGAATTTAACTTCAATTTGCACTTTGAGTATTAAAACTTGGGCCGAGATTGATAAAGACTGTCAATTTCAGAGTTTCAGTGGAGCACAAAATGAGAAAGAAAAAGCAGAGGAAGATTAGTGCAGTTGCTAAGAGGCAGATGTTAGGTGAGCAAGGAGCCACCATTCAGAGGTCAGGTGACCAGTGAAAGACTGGTTACAGGTATGTAGCCCCTGAAGCACATTTAGGATTTTGATAAAGTACGGGCAGAGATGGGCTTTGTATACTGGCTGTATGTATCATCTACATATACAAACTATATATATATAATCCAGGAATTTGTAAAGAAGGAATTCAAGAGTAGAAGTCGGGGGGCGCCTGGGTGGCGCAGTCGGTTAAGCGTCCGACTTCAGCCAGGTCACGATCTCGCGGTCCGGGAGTTCGAGCCCCGCGTCGGGCTCTGGGCTGATGGCTCAGAGCCTGGAGCCTGTTTCCGATTCTGTGTCTCCCTCTCTCTCTGCCCCTCCCCCGTTCATGCTCTGTCTCTCTCTGTCCCAAAAATAAATAAACGTTGAAAAAAAAAAAAAAAGAGTAGAAGTCGGATGGGATGGGATAGGATGGGATGGGATCAGGACAAGATCTGAACCTGGCCATAAGGAATGTGAAGATAGTATAGGTGAGGTGGGAGTGGATAGAGATGAGGAGGAATGGAGAGTAGAGATGAAAAGCCTTAATCCCAGTGAAAATAAACACAGAAATCAAAATCTGAGTTTGCGGATACTGAAGACCCAGACAAATAAAACTAGAACTAGCAACAGATTCTAGCCAGATCTGACTGGATGACAGGGAAAAGAATTCAGACAATAACAGGCTGGATGTGGCACACAACACCTACGGCAAGTTGCTAATCTGAGCAATCGAGGTAGGGGCACCTTTCTGGGAGTCTAGCCGAGACTATGAGAGGCCAGGGTATAGACATCCTTGCCAAGAATGTTCTTCACCTGAAGTCTGCAGGTTCTTGTTTATTTTGTAGCAATCTTGCTAAGGGTTTGGCATAACCCATTCTTCCTTTTCATTTCCTTAATCACTTCAACAGGGTGGGTAATCTCTAATGAGCATCTGGGGAACAATGACACCTACTGTTTGAGCTACTGTATCTGCAGTAATCCTGCCCATGAAATGGCAGCAAGTCAGATTTGTAGCCACTCTTTCTTTCCTTTGCAAAAAAAAAAAATAAAAAAATAAAAAATAAATAAATAAAATAAAATAAAATAAAAATAAATAAATAAATAAATAAATAAATTAGATTAAATTAAATAAAGTAAAATAGGATGAATGGTTCTGGTGGGTTAGGCTAGGTGCTGAAGAAGTGCTGAAATTTCAGAAGACAAAGTTCTTATCTGAGAAGATATTTAATCTAGAATGAGATTATATGAATGCATGTCTATTTATAACAGTCCTACCTTACAAGAGAAAAAAACTGAGGATAAATGAAATGTATGGTAGACTAACATATGGTTCAGCCATGAGTGTTTACAATAGAGAACTGTAATCACAGAAACTGAAATTCTACAAGATGAAAAATGGAGCAAGGTCATGACTGAAATGGCCTCTCTGGTTCCCAGTTCCTGCATCCCACCTTCCTTCTTCCCCCAGCCACAGAAAGGTCCTAGAACCTCCATGAGTGGACTGCATGTCCTCTGCATGCTCTCCAGCTCTATCTATCCTCTGCCTCAGATACAGATTCTGTCTGCATTATACATAACGTACCGGGTCTCCACTCCAATAGCTGGATGTTTGTCTGATCTCCTGCACCTGAATTTCTTTATGGATCGTCTATTTTCCTTCCTCTGAAACTGGAGCCCTGCATTGCCTTTGTCTTCTGTTTTGATCCAGTCTTCCTAAAAACTGCCCACTCCCAGACTTACAGCCACTGAGTTTTGCCATTCTACCTCATGCTGGACCTTACAGAATAAACCACCAACTGAAATCTCCTGCCACTGACCCGCTATTTCATTCCCGTCCCGCTGGCTGGCTGCCTGTGGCTGGATTTACTTCTGCTGAGTGCCCATCTCAGCTGATGTGCTCATCTCTTGTTTGGACCTTTCCTCTCTGTCTCTACCCCCCCTCAAAAACAACAACAACAACAACAACAACAACAACAACCAGTTAACAATGTCAAAATATAATATACAGCACACAATATTCAACATTCCTAGTCAGGGAAGATATCATTTTGCAACTACCAGTCACTTTTTACTTTTCAAAGGCACAGTAAATATAATTTTGGGATTTTAAAGAGCCAATTTAGTTTTTCATCATGGTGACAAATCATTACGAAATTCGTAAGTCTTACAGTTAACTCCCCTTTCTGAGCACTGTAGGAATGAAATCTTAATAAAGTAGGAGGGAAAGGGAGACAAAGAAGCTACAGAAGTTTTAATATATTTAAAACATTTAAGCATTCATTTGTTCTTACTAAAGGTAGTGTCAAAAAAGTGCATTAATTTATAAATTAAATTAGCAGTGGACATGTTATGTTTCTAGTTCAAAAATCTGGAAGAGCTGTAATCATAGTTAACAATCATGTTTTCTGTCTTCCACTTGAATTCTGTATGCTAGAGTAACCCAAGAAAAGTTAATCTCAAACCATCCATGCAAATAACTTGAAAACAAAACCAAAAAAACTCCCTCTAAACAGGTTCATGTGTTACTAATAGATTCTCCCTACTTCAAGTCAAGTAGATAATAAAAAGAGTTAAATTAACTTGTATGAACCTAGTTCTTAATTTCTAAGACTATCACATAATGTTATTCAGAAAAATAAACTACCTTTGGGATTGTAATTTCAGGCCAAATAATAATTATTATTTCATTTGTGATACAGCTCTACTTTGTTAAATTTTCAAAAGAGCGTCTGCTCGTAACTTCCTTCTTCTGCAACTTTAGCTCTCCTGTAATGTGGGCTAGCGTGCACATTCATTATTTTTTCCTACTTCTACAATATTTTAGTTTTTATGACATTTAACATTGAAAGGTCAAATAGCCTCAACCAAGAGTTGTGGTAAATACATTTTCTTTACATTCTTTTACTTTCATTTTGCAAGTATAGAATTTCTTTTTCAAGACTAAATAATTAGTCTAAATAATTTTTAAAAATTATCATGCTAGAAGACACAATTATGTCTCTTTAAGGACTTAAGACATAATTTCCATCTGCTTTTTAAAATGGTTAAAAAAAAATAAAATTCAATACTATGTAAAACATAGATTGATGTTGCCCAGAGGAATAAAAATAAGACATTCCGAGAACAGTTCTCATTAGTTGGCATGATCTAGTGCTGTAGTCTTTTGTATTGTGTAAAATTTAATTTCCATTAATATATGATAATCATTTGTTTGATATTACTGTGTGTATTTACATAATGAATACCAGAGTCACCACATACTGGGCAACAACTTCCTCATGTGTTCAAGGTAATTGTATAGTTGAGGTAGCCTATGAAGTAGAATATGCTGATTTGATTGGCAGGAAACCAGAGTGAATCAAATGGACCACCATGTTGTCTCAAACTAAAACCTCAAATGTTCTCTCTTTTGCCACAAAGTGATTATGCAATATGCTTCAAGTTGCTGAAGGACAAAACAGTACTGAAAAGCAATCACTTGGCTAAGACTGAAGTCCTATGACACATTTCTGAACTATTGTTCGCTGAATTAAAGTCTAAATCTAACTCTGGGGCTATTACAACAAATCAGATTAAAAAATAAACAAACTATCACACATCCTGACATTTCTTTTAAAAAAGTAGATTTCACAATTGAGGAAAGAGTTAACATCTACTTTGAATTCTGTAAATTTACCTGTTGTAATAGCTGTTATTCTGCCTCTATAAGCTTTAGCAAATAGCCCTAAATTCCATCAACTCACTGAATACTTACTTTCACACTTAACATAGCCGAAGACTTTTTCAGCCAATGAGCCTTGTGGTCACACCCCTCCCCCATCTGCATATATGAATAGAATAGAAATTTTTAAGACACAGGCAACGGCCTAATCATCAGGAGGTTTCTGAAATTAAAATGGCTACCTTGGCATTTCTGGATTTAAAACAACATATCTTAATCTTTTCAGCTCTGTTAATTTAAGATTTCTTAAACCAAAGAGAAGAAAAACACAGCATGAACAATATGATGAAGAGTTCTAATAAGCTTAGTTTGGCCATAGTGTAGAACATTCTATTGAAAAGCATTAAAATGGGCAAATAAACTCAAAGGAACCTCACCCCTCCTCCATTCCCTGTAACAGAACAACAAAAATCAAATAAATACCTCAAATAGAAAGGTGACATAGGTCTTTCATCCTCCTGCGAACTAAAAGGAAAATAAATTCTGAATTAATTTCTGTTAATATTTTAACATGTCAATTTTACTAAAATTCTGTTCTGCCTGTCAGAAATTTTATTTTGACACATTAGAGCTAATCTCACAAAGGAGCAAGGTTAATGAAACATACTCTACCTTGGACCTAGCCAAGGTCAATTACTTCTTCATGGGAGACCATCAAGAGAGGTTTCTTTCAAGATCAGCCTAAGGCAAAAGTAATTCACATCACACTTTCAAGAGGAAGCTTTTTACTACCTTATTTCTACAAGCCCAATCCAAGTTCTATATATTATACATAAACTCTTAAAATGATTGCATACATACTCAATTACCTCAATAAAGTTAATTATAGCTCATTACCACAATGATGAAAGTAAGAAGCAGCCAACAAAATATCCCTGTTAAATGTGAGCCACTTCAGGAATGATGCCCTAGCAATGAGAGGCACATCAGTAAACAACACTCTTGAACTTTGTTTTTGGCAGTTACTTTAAGTATTAATGAGTATGGGTAACACGTAAGGACATAGATGAAAATATAGAAATAGTTGACATAATTCAAAAAACATAGAAGCAATATAAAACTTAATGCAAAGGTATTTTTAAAAATGTAAAATATATACAATAGTTTTCCCTTTAATATGTGTTTTTCTTCTGATAAATGACTTCAAGGCAAAGAATGAGTCAGTCTCTCTCCCTTAGTGTCTGCTGGAGTGATCTTTGAATCTTTTTGATTATGCATTCATGAAATCTGCTTTTAAGCAGCCACTCCCCTCAATATATGACTAAGTATCTACCTCTATTAATTATGTGCATGAATTAAACAGATAAAAGTAGAAATAGAAACTGTTAAAATTAAAAAGAAGCTCTAAAATTTTCTCCTGTACTCCTATGGCTAATCTTGTATACCACATGGGGTGCACACCACCTTAGGGGAAGCAACTAGGTAATCTCAGCTTTCCCTCTCAGCTTATTTTTTATTTTCTTAAGCAACATTGATGAAAAAAGTTTGCTTCAGTCGGTAATATATTGGCAAAATCTTATGACAAAGTTATACTGTAAAACACATACACACAAACACAGCTGTCCTCCAAAGGTCTTAACATTTTAGTTGAAAGACAGCACACAAACTAAGACATACTATTTCTCATTCTTTCATGATTTTGGTTTCCAATTTCATTACAGCTTAGCTGTTCTAATGTTTATGTTGCCAAAGATTTTAATGTTTGTGATCACTTGTGCCAATTCTTTCTAAGTGAAGGGTAAGTGATGGATCAGCTTTATTATGGACTCTAATGTGGGTGGATTGAGGGCAAAGCTTGTAGAGTCAGGCTGTGCAGCTGAAGAGTTAGAGGTAACATGTGGGAAATGTCCAGGTGTCTTGGGAAAGAAGCCACCTGGAGCTGTGCTATTACAAGAGGGGACTACTTTAAGCCAAACTGATACAAGGAGCTTACATATTAGCTTCAAAATATTCCTTGAAAGCACTTAACAAATTACAAAAAATGCTGGAATTGGGTTGTTCCCAAATCAAGGATTCATGATCAAAAAGTACTAATTATGAGCAACACTATGCAAAAAGGCTGCAACTAAAAATCCGTAACAGTTTTGTTATTATAGGAAAATTGCCTCCATGTGTTATAAAATGGGCACTGTACTAAGTATTTTTTTGCCCAGAACAGATCCTGAACTCTAACATGTAACAAAATTGAATGAAAATTAACAAGGGTACGTTAGTGAAGATTTAATTAGCAATATGGTTGGTTTCCTTAGAATTTAGATGATTTAGATGGTGCAGAGTTCTAAACACAGCTGTTCACATGTTTTGGCTAATGTTTATTTTGTGTGTGTGCTAAATTTCTTCGTAGCGGAGGCAATCAAAATCAATCCTTTCTGCCTTCACATTTTTTGCTGACATATTTATTCATTAACCAGGTGCCACCAGGTGCTCTAACATTAATTATCTCACGTAAATCCTCCTCCAAACCCTCCCTGGCACTTGCCTCTCAACCTGAAGAAAGTGGGCTCAGAGTGGGCAACATAACATATGCGGGTCACATAGCTAGTGATGTGTAAATTACTATATTACATGTTAGTCCATTTTCGTTGTTTACCATCTTCCCTTCAGTTTTAACCTATCAGAATACGGTGGGATGAATAGGCGAAGAAAACTGATGTGACAGCCAGTCTGCATTCCAGCAGCCATCAGCAAGATCTTGTGGACTTTATATCCCATCATAAAGATTCTAGTGACTCTACACCAGACTTAGTCGGTCCACAATGCATGACGAGTGATAGCATGTATAAAGTGATTATATTATTGAAGTGTACTCTGGCAGTATAAGAATATCTCCTGATAGAAACACAAGTTTTTAATCATAAGCAAATATTTGTCAGGCTGCATCAGCCTACAGCCTACAAAACAAAGTAAAGTTGTCCATGAAAGACAAAATGAGAAACTCTTAATTTGGATATGTCCCTAAAGTTTAACTAATTTTACACGTTCCAAAAAAGAAAATGTAAAACTACTGAAATTTAAATAAAATAAAACAGGCTTAGTATTAGATTTCTTCAGTCAGCAGTGGTCAACAGGGCAGAAATCCACATACAGTACTCAAGGACAACAATATAATTCAAAACGAAAATGAAAATAAATCAATTTTGATAGTTAATTAGCATATTTCTCTTTTCCTTTTCATAAAAGTACCTTTTCCTTGGGTTTAGTAATGTAATCTTGACAAAGGTATAGATTCTAAAACAACTGAAGCACTGATTTCAAATTAAGTCAATTAATTCTAAAAATCAATTTAATGCACTGATTTAAAGGCAATTTTAAACAAAAATGGCTAAGGAGAATTCTTCCAAACATAACTGAGAAAACAAACTTTTCCATACAATTTACATATCAGAACATAAGACATTTGAAAAAAATCACCATTTCTACATTGGTACAAAATGGCTATTTTGTTATTGTTACAGTCCCCAAATGTCTACTTACAGAGGTTATTTATACCTGTTTCTGGATTTATGTCAATCTTAGGCATGTCTGATGGTATTAAACAAGTCATAGTTTTTGGCCTAAATTTTATTTTACTTTTTTAATGTTTTATTTTTGAGGCGGGGCGGAGGGGGAACTAGGGCAGACAGAGAGGGAGATGCAGAATCTGAAGCAGGCCCCAGGCTCTGAGCTGTCAGCACAGATCCCAACGTGGGGCTCAAACTCACAAACTGTGAGATCATGACCTGAGCCAAAGTCGGACACTTAACCGACTGGGCCACCCAGGCGACCCTTGGCTTAAATTTTAAATTGAGAATTATTTCTGACTCATTTTTAATTTTTTAAAAATAAGAACAAGTACCACAAATGAAAAAGGGAGTGTGTGCCATAAAAGTAAACCAATGACAAATTCTAACAAATTGGAATTCATTCAGTTTCCTCCTTGGTTACTAACATAAACTCCAGGTTTTAATTATTTCCTGTTTGCTAACCCTGAATAATGGCCAAGTTTAAGCAGCCAATTAGTTTCCCTTTGTTTTCTCTTTAAAATTCAAACATACATTGAGAGATTTGGGCAGCCACCTCATGTATGCCAGGCAATCAGGTGCCTGATGTCCTCAGACACATGGTGATCTATTCTCTCAAAACAACTGTCTCTGGGAAGAACACTGATCAAACAGACCCAAGTAACAGTCCAAATCTAGGAAGCTACAACTGTGAAGGGCAATAACAGATATTATGTTTTTAGTGGGTCCTAATCGAACTTACTTATATGGCTCAACACTAGTAAATGCACATAAATGAATGAGAGCTAGACTTACAGTTTCTTCACGAGCTGTGCTAATTTCTAATGTGAGGCCAATGAATACAATGCCTATCAATTTAATTACATGGAAAGCTAACAGATATCACAAAATGTATGGCATTTTCTATGTCTGAGAAAAAACCAACGCTTTTGGGAGAATCCCGAGGGTGGTATTCAAAATGGAACTTCCTCTGCTGGATCAAACCACTGTTCCAATCAATTACCTTTTGAATTATCTCAATAAATGCTCCAACTAGTCCAACTGTCTAACTGGTTGGCTGGTTACCAAAAAAATGAACATTATCTGCATATTTAGCTACACACTTTAACTAAATCTTCGAGTGATTTGATCTAAAAGAAATAGTTCGCAAGTGTTCCTTGAGTACTGAGGAGTATGAAAAACAGGTAAATGCTAAGGATTAAGTTCCATTCATTGAAGAATCTAGGAAAACCATCAAACAACAAAACAGACAAATGACAAAGCAACAAAACAAAACAAAAACAACAAAACAGAGGAAAAGGGAGAGACCAAGTGAGGGAGTAACAAAAGATACAATTAAAAGTATTAAGTAAACATTTTTTCTGGAATTCAGGTTTTTCCCTCATGTTGCAGCAGAATGTGCTAAGTTTTCTTAGACGAATTTTCTTAGAGAATGATGAGGTGAGTGAAGTTAGCAGATTTTTTTTCCTTCCTTCCTCTGTAAAACCTAAAGTGTCACACTTGAGCATTTTCAATTTGTCCCCAGTGCCAGGCATTAACCATGTACTACTCCAAGTGGAGAGGGATGTAACAGCTGGTGTTGTCCTCAGATTTTTGGTTTGGCCTCATTCAGGAATATGGAAAAAAAGCCACAACAATCTCTCTGTTCTTTTTGGGAAACAAATGTAGATGTTTTCAGATTGGTTCGTAGCTAAGTGTTTGCAGCTGTAATTTTGGGGGGGATATTTTTGTAGATGTACGTATATACTTCTTTGTAAGTTTTGTAAGTATTATAAACCCAAACAGTTTTGGTTAGTTTTATTTGCATTTTGTGATTAAGAACACAACACGTGGCCAGAATTAAAAACAAATTTTTGAAGTTCAAGAGCAAATTGATTTTCCTGACCAAAGGGTAAATGCAAAGAGCTGAAGCTGTTAATATTCATAGGACAACAGGAATTTCTGGCCAACACAAAGAGGTATTATTTTGGAGGCAAAATAAACAGACAAAACAAAAAGACACCCAAAAATTTAGAAGTTTTTCCTCAATTAGAAAAGAAAACATTCGGGGCGCCTGGGTGGCGCAGTCGGTTAAGCGTCCGACTTCAGCCAGGTCACGATCTCGCGGTCCGTGAGTTCGAGCCCCGCGTCGGGCTCTGGGCTGATGGCTCAGAGCCTGGAGCGTGTTTCGGATTCTGTGTCTCCCTCTCTCTCTGCCCCTCCCCCGTTCATGCTCTGTCTCTCTCTGTCCCAAAAATAAATAAACGTTGAAAAAAAAATTTTTTTTTAAATAAAAAAAAAAAAAAAGAAAAGAAAACATTCTTACCATTTTCTTGATCGCCTAGTGGAAATTTGAAATATACTGGTTAGGGGTTGAATTGTGTCCCTTCAGAAAGATATGTGGAAGCACTAACCCCAGTACCTCAGCATGTGACCTTATTTGGAAACAGAGTCTTTACAGAGGTGATGGAGTTAAAATGAAATCATTAGGGCACCTGAGTGACTCAGTTGGTTGAGCGTCCAAGTTGGGCTCAGGTCACGATTTCAGTTTGTGAGTTTGAGCCTGCATGGGGCTTGCTGCTGTCAGTGCAGGGCCCACTTGGGATCCTCTGTCCCCCTTTCTCTCTGCCCCTCCTCTGCTTATGCTCTCTCTCTCAAAAAAGACAAGAGAAAAAGAAATCATTTGAGGGGGACCTAATTCAGTATAACTGGAGTTCTGGTACAAAGGGGAAATTTGGACACAAAGACAGACATGCACCGGGAGAATGCCATATGAAGATGAAACTGTATCTGCCATTAAGCCAAGGAACTTCTTGCCATTGCCAAGAAGCCAGGAGACAGGCCTGGAACAGATCCGTCTCCAGATCCTTCAGTGAGCGCATGGCTTTGCCAACATTGAATTAGAACTTCTGGCCTCCTGAACAGTGAGGCAATAAATTTCTCTCATTTCAAGCCTCCCTGTTAGTGGTACTTTGCTATAGAAGCCCTAGGAAACTAATAAATCTACTAAATGTTTTTTCCCTAAATTCAGAAGTGAGAACCTGCCTAACCAAAGTGTCTTCATCTTACAAAAAGTTTGTGTCTCAAAATTCCTTTGTAGACACGCTCAGACTAGAATTTATTTCCAACACTGAAATGGGGATTCGATTTCCAGGCCTGTACTAACCTCTCATTCAAATGAACTATCTTCAATAAGTAGTCCAGAGACAATATTTAAAAGAAACCTCTGGTTATGATCCAGTTAGAAACACATTTTACGTCATTATACACACACACAAAATGGACACACATTTTATGAAATTTCCTTACTTTTGATATTTCCATTGTGTTACATTTTACTTATGTAAAATTATATAAAATACTAGTCACAACCTGCTAAATTCATTTTATGACCACCAATAAGTCATGACTCACAGTTGACAAATAGTGTTCTAATAATTACACTTCTCCCTTGCTTGATATATACAATGATACTCAATGAATGTTGTTGAATTAAGATCTATGTTCCCACAGGAGAGAAAGAAAACACTCGTTCTTTCTCTGCTCCATTGCCACAACCAGCACTGGGCCAAAGAAGTACAGATTTTGTCCAGTCTAGATGGCAGAGAGGCACAGAGAGGAAGTGGTCCCAGATAAACCCAGCAGTGGGCATGACAACATAGTTCTAGAAAGCCTTGGGTACTTCCAAGTCTCTTTTAAATATTCTTTTCCTTGTTAAACCACAGGATGGTGTCAAGAGTGAGACTCAGGGACACGTGATCTCTTTGGATTCCTCCTGATTTCATGACGATGGCATTCTTTATCAACCCACATTCTTTTAGATTCAAAAAACATACTTGGAGGGAACTAAGGAACATGTCATTTTTTTTTCAGTTCCATATCCCCAACTATTTCTATCTCTGGATGCCTTTCTAATGAATATAATTCAGAGATTTGAGGGGAGTGAGGGTGTGCACACATCGGGGAAGAGCTTCTCATCAGGGAGAGGGAGGGTTCCTTTCTTTACTTCTATCGTGTCCCTTCTGACAGTCAGAATGTCAGAAGTGAAGATAACTACCTGCTGACTGACCGACATGCCAAGATGCTCACCCTGCACTTCATAGGGGATTTTGCCCAGAGAAATGTTTTGAAGTCACAGAAAGGAATTCCTTTTATAATACTGAAGTCATGTTAACAAGCCAACTGGTCTCCTTAAAGAAGTTTATCCCTCAAACTCACAACTGGTCAATCCCCAAATTGTGCTGGTTCTACCTAAAGAAGAAAAGACAAGTCTCTTGAACTTGATCTTTCCATTACCACTGCCTTCGTCTTTCCCAGGGTCAGTACAGTTTCCCTGCCATTCACACCAGTTTATCCTTCATATTCCAGCAGGTTCATCCTCCTAATTTAAAAGCCTCTCCCACTTCCCCATTGCCTTGAAGTAAAATCCAAATGTCTAAACCTGGCACTGAAGGTCCCTCCCAATCTAGGTGCATCCAACATACCACTGTAGACCAGTCACTACACTTTTGTAACTCCTCCTGTTTGTACGTGCTGTGCTGTTCCCTCTGCCTTAAATGTTTCTTCCACCTCTCTCAGCCTGGTAAATATTTCGTCTTTCAGCTCAAGTGTCATCTAATCTGGAAAGTCATCTCCAGCACCCTGGAGAGGGAGCCGTCTCTTTCTGCAGGCTCCGATACACTGTTCATAGCTATAAACGAGCAACACAATACCAGAATTCATGAGTTACAGATGCTTGCCTCACCTCCTGGATTCGTCTTTATCTCTGTACCACTACCAGCATCTAGCAAGGTACCTAGAACATTCCAGTGCTCAGTAAATGGCTGAGTTAAATCAGCATTACCAAGACTTTGCTGAGCGCTAACGTTACCAGTTTGATGTAATATTTTGAAAACATACACTGTTTAAATAGTAATAATTCATTTATTATTTGTAAAATGAATTGGGCTGGCTAGAAGCATTTTCAGACATGAGCATGTAGATTATTTTAAGTGCTCTTGTTCTCTTCTATTCAAAACTTAATGAAATCACAACTATGCCACAGGCTTTCTCTCCCATCCCGAGACACATGAAATTATTTTCTTTCCTTCCACTGCACAATGAGGTGGGAGTTCTGCCACTATGCCAGCAATGTAAATGCCGTACTTTCTGTGGTGTTCAGTGAGCCCAGAAAAGGATATGTTCAGGCAAGGTAATACGGCCTTGCCACACACTGTATCTGTTTGTTCTGGCTTGAGAGCAGGAAAAGAAAATTATTTCACTTCACTGCAGACCCAAAGGTTGTTTGGGGCTTAAAAATTTTTTTGGTTTAGTCACCAAACTATTTTCGAGGCAGTTGGAAGCTTTCACTTGTCTCTGAGAGCCTTGTTCAGAAAAGTGAGGTTTATCATGGATTGCCTTGGGGAGGCAATAATTGAGAATGCTAAAACAGTAACTTTACGGGGGAGTTGATATGGGTTGATGAGAAAATACTTTTAGAACGTTAACAAGTAAGTTAAAATATTTTCTGGTCTTTAGTTCAACAAAGTAAAAGAATATGAGGATACCTGCAGAACAGAGGAAGGAAATAGCAAATAATTTTTACTAACTTTTAAAAATAATTACCATTATAACATTATTGATGGTTTGTTGATATAGTTTTTATTTAAAAGATCTTAACTTCCCAAACTGTTGAGTCTGAATGTGGGTTTCTTGAGGGAGACAAAAATATGCAGAGAGCAATGCAAATTATCCTGTCATCTTCCTTCCTCTGCCAGAGGAGGGTTTTACACAGTAAACGAAGTCACTGACTTGTTTCTACTCTATCATGATTCTTACACTGGTTTTTAGGATGATGAGGAACTGGACAATGTATGAAGGCTTGATGTCTACCTTCCCTTCAGCTTTGTGATCTTCCATAACTACATGCAAGAGCTCGTTCAGCAAGTTCTGAGTGGCTATTATGCGTCAGAGCCTATGATAGATGCTGCAGATACACAGGCTAATAGGATATGGTCCAAATCCTCACAGAATTTATAGACCAGGGAGAAACAGAAACCTGACAGTTGATAATGATTAGGAAGAAAGGATATGGCTACCATATATTGAGGGCTTTACCTCAATAAGTCAAGGCTTTGGGCTAAGAGCTTCACATCCATTTTCTCATTTGATCCTCAAAGACACACTTGGAGAGAGGTATCACTAACTGGATTTTTTTCAGATCAGAAAAACAAGTCTTCAAGAGGGTAATTCACCAGCTGGAGGCCACAGAGCCAGGCAGGGCTGAGATTAAAGTCCACGTCTGTGGAAGCCAGGGCACCAGACCTTACGCTCAAGCACTATGCAGTCTGTTAGATTAGGGTCATGTAGGCATTATTAGGAGAAAGGTCACAAACAGGAGAATTCTTCCACAAGGGAAGAGAGTGTGCAAAGGAAGGAGGCAGCATGGAGCAAGTGCAGCTCTCCAGACGCGGCAGGTGCATCCAGGCAGGGGCACCCGGGACAGGCAGGCGTTGGAGTTTTTGCTAAGTCAAGGAACTGAAAGTGAAGGAGTCATTTATAAAAATACTACACGGTGTATCAATGGTCCACTCTGGCTGGCTGTCAGTTCCTAATCTTGATTTCAGGGGCTATTTTAATCTAGACAGTGAAGTTATAGTTCTTTCCATGATCATTTTGCTGACAGCAAAATACTCATGTATCATACTAAGCTCTTTCTAAGCCCTTAACTTTTTCTGGCCGTTTTTATTCCCTTCAATATAATCTGAGTAAAGCAGTTCAGTTCTTTGCTTTTATTGATTTTTATTCTTACAGTTGATGAGAAGATACATGATTTCCTGACCACAACCTTAAAGGTTTTATCAAATGTATCGTGTGTCTCTCCTCTCCCCCACTGCCCAGTATTTTTATTTCTTTACCTAGGTATTTTAATTTTGAAAGTCAACTTGCTGGGCTTCCTAATACTTTGTGTGTTTTTTTTTTGTTTTTGTTTTTTACCATTCATCTCCCCACTATTTCCCATTAACATGCCATTCTTATGCGAGAATTTAAATTAGTTTCCACATGTGGCTCTGTGACAACCTGCCCAAGTGTTATAATGTAGTGTCCAGAAGAGGCAAATGTTTAGAGACAGAAAGTAGATTAGTGGTTGCCTAGAGTTGGGATGGGGGATTATAGGGATATTGAGGGTTGTTTTAGTCAGTTTGGGCTGTTCTAACAAGATACCATAGATTGGATGGCTTAAAAGTAGAAACATTTACTTCTCACAGTTCCAGTGATTGGAAGTCTAAGATCAGGATGCTAGCAAGATCAGGTTCTGGTGAGAGCTCTCCCTGGCTTGCCGGCTGCCACCTTCTTGCTATATCCACCGATGGTGGGGTGGGGGTTGGGGAAGAGTGAGCACTCTAGACCCCTTATCTCCTTATAAGGACACCAATCCTATCATGGGAGCACCACCTCCATGGCCTCATCCAAACCTAATTACCTCTCAAAGGGTCCCATCTCCAAATATCATCACACTGGGGATTAGAGTTTCAACATGTGAATTTTGGGGGAACATATTTAGCTCATGATGGGGATTGACAGCTGAAATGTACAGGGTTTCTTTTGGGTGATGAAGATATTCTAAAATTGCTTGTAGTGATGGTTGTACAATCTTGTGAATGTACTAAAAAATCATTGAATTATATACTTTATATAGGTGAATTACATGGTTATGTGAATTATATCGCAATAAAGCTTTTTAAAAAAAGTTATTTCCAGTTCTTCTTAAAGAATAAATAGTCCTTTTAAGAGGTTTTATACAGTACAAACTATTTCTTGGCAATTCATTCTGATCATCACATAAATATATAAGGGTCATAGGAAAAAACAGGGCAGAAGGTTTTGAGAGTTTCAAGAGATTTGATTCCAGAGTATTTGTAATGACACTTCCTGCAAACCATTCTTTAAGCTACTTTCCAAGAGTCATCCAATGAAATGGAATGCAATGCTAGAGCCTCACCTTACCTGTGTTAAGAAGTCTTGCATTCAAAAAATTGAAAGGTACTGAAGAATAAAAAAAAAAAAAAAGAGAAAAGCAATATACTACTACTCTTCATGTCTGAGTAGTTTTGTCATTTAGGAAGAACTATCATATTCTTTAACTCTAAAATTGCCCCCATATGTAAGTATATGAATCATTATCATCCCATTTTATAGATGAGGAAGATGACCTGATCAAATTCACATGGCTAGCTAGCTGTCAGTCTCTGCACATGTTTATTTGATAGCAAGTTTACTACCTTTCTGCTGCTTTCCCCAATGCTTTGCACTGACTACTCAACACCTCTAATTCTTCCATGGTTTAGACAGGGTGATCTCTGTAAAATTTTAAAACATCCCCATCTTAGTTCATAATATCCTCTTAATTTGGAGTAATTAGCAAATATTTAGACTCAGAGACACTGTAACCATCCAATGAGAGGACTCACAGAGGTCTTAATTATTCTCAGTGACTTCTTGTTACTACCAAGTATAGACTAGATCAGTGATGAAATCTAAGTTTAGATACACAAACCCATAAGGGTTAACTTGGGTTTGAAGTGAGGCATCTTTTAACTCCCTCTTAGACTGTGTCTATGGAGGGATTAGGGGACAAGCACGGAGTGCTATCCAAGTATCAACAAGCTAGAAAGAATATTGGCTTACAGATAAGGTAACTGGTGGTGTCACCACCACAAGCAGTAGAGGGCTCTCTAACATTACACACAAGACGCACAAGCAGGACTACCATTAGCTGGTGTGTTTTCTGGTTAACTCCTGCATCATCCCCATATTACCCATGTTTTCTTGTTTGCAAAAGGTTATTCTAACTACCAATGCTTGGTCAGATCAGATGAATTCTGCTGATAAGAAGTTTCAGTGAAATTTTCCCATGCTGGGCCACTACTAACCTGTTAATGAAACCTGGGGCCATGCAAATTCTTAAAAAGGCCATTGCAATTTGGAGTTGCAAGGTATTTCACCATCATAAAATAAGTAATCAGTAACAGACACTGAATACCATAATCTGAGAGACGGAGTAATGAACAAGAGAATCATGTAAACTTTCTTAATCTCAGTTTCCCACTTTGGTAAATAAACCAGGGAAACAAGAGGATGCTAACACATGAAAGCAGGTACATTAGTTTAGATTAATCATCAGTTCCTGACTTCATCTTCCATCATCATTCTTTGAGGATATAAACTGACTTAGTGGTTATTGGAAAGTTAATCAAGCAAATCAAAATACTGTTGTGAAAGTTGAGAGTTTTTTCATAGACATAAGACTCAGGGTTAAGATTTGTTTCTTAGCCTGTCAAAATCTTTCTATACATAAAATAGAGATCCTACCTAAAGATCCACAATATGTAAGGAAAAAAGTCCAATAGGATATAAATCATACAAAGAGCCTGAGGTATAAGTAAAGCCTGGAATCTGATAAAACATACTATCTCATTAGTGACAGAAGGTAAATTTAGTCACCTGAGAAAACAAAACTCTATGCAAGGCTCAAGATCAAGAGTCATATGCTGTACCAACTGAGCCAGTGAGGCACCTCAAGAAAACTTATTTCATTTCTTAACTTAATATGGTTTCCCAGCTTACCTCGGATATGATTTTACTTCTTTTGGGGAACTTTGTCAAATGGCAAGAATATCTATACAGTGCTATAGAGTGTACTGAGTTTTATCATTCAGTATAAGAAGTACATATAGATATTTTAGTATCTTCAAAAATAATGGAGACAGTCTTAATGACTCAATAGATATGTAGTAAGATCCCATCTTTGAGCCATTTGAAGTGAATTGTAAGAACTGAGTCCTTCACTTTATAGAGGGTCATATTTTAAACATTTAACCTCTGCAGTTTTTTTCTAAAGGTCATGAGTTCTTCTAAACAGTCAACTCCATCTTTGAAGGTCTATAAATTACATTAATAAACAGATAGCAAAATACATTAAAGGGAACCAAAGTATTTATTTCATTCTTAGCTTTCAACCTCATCTGTTATTCTCATCTCAGTTACAGATTAGCAGTAACAAATTTATCTTCTACATACTTTCACAACATGCTAAGAAAGGCTAAAAAGTCACTCATGGAAATTGTAAGCTAAGGAGACATTAGGGTAAAAACACACCCTCTAATAAGATCATATGCTTATATGAGGTTAAATAAAACAAAGTAATGTTATCCATGTAGGCACATCTCTATTATTATGCTAATCACACTGTCTATTACTGAACTCATCACATGTATTGTAATTGTCTGGTACTGTGACTGCATCCTCACTAGCATGTGGCCTCTTTGAAGCAGAGCTTGTGTCTTGATTACTTTAGAATCGCTGGTAGTACCAAGTGTTTAATATATTCAACAACATTGTAAGTATGCTTTAACAGATAACACTAACACCTAGTAATTGAAAGCATCGATTATGAAAAAAAAATACTTCACGTAAGGTCATGATATTAAAGATGTTATTTGGGGACGTTGAGTAGTAAAGTGTTAGATTCATATATATACATATACATATATATATGTGTGTGTGTGTGTGTGTATATATATATATACACACACCTGCTGTCAATGGCTTTACACAAGCTATAATCATTAACTAGAGTTTAGATGTGTGTTTCTCTTAGCGTTTGGACCATTTGTGTCAGATTTGCTTTCAGGAAGCTTGCCAAAATGTATTTACTTTCCCTGTCACACCCAGATTCAGATTCAGTAACTCTAGGGAAAGAGGGCAGCAGGAATAAGCTGTTTTAAAAACTTAGTTCCTCACGTAATTCTCATGCATCTGAAGTATGAGAATCATTGGCCACTCTGCTCAATACAAATAGGAAGCACAAATTTTTTTAACTGGTATCTCAAGCTATTCTTTTACTCATCTACTTTTAATTCAGTTCTAGCCCCTTACTGCTCTTAAACAGAACTGAGCAAAGCATTCATGCCATCAGTCAGCACGCATACCACAAAGCTCTGCAACCTTCCTGCTTCAGGCAGCATTAACAGTGGGGTCGGTTGGCAACAGTCAATCAGAGGCTCACAGGAATCCTTAGCCTAAGGTACTGAACTGGATTTGGAAGAAGCAATTATACATAGGAACAGGAAAGTTTTCTGCATACATGCTTAAATTCACATGAGATCCTTAATGAAGAGAACTACACAAACCTGCTCCTTGCCTTCAGGAGGTTTATAATCAAAGGCAGGCATAGGCTGGGAGTGAAGACTGCAGGGTAATCAATCAAATTAAATTCTCAGAGCCAGGGAGCAATGAATACACCAATCAGCATTCCTGAATGCAAATTCAAATTATTCCTCTTACATAGGCTTACTAATATGGACTAATAATGCAAAATAATTCTGGAGGAAATCATGCTAATTCTATTTTAGCTTTCATTAACTCCCTCAGCAATATTTTCTTAACAGTTATTATATCATCAAGCAGCTTATTACAGAGTTCAGTAATAGCCAAAATTCTTATCTAGAATATGACTGCTTAAGACCTTTAAGATTGATGTCATTGTAAGAAAAACAAGTCCCCAACTTTGAAGTTGGGAAGCAAATCAAGACTCCAAAAAGTGTACATTAGATTTAGTCTGTTGCAAGCTTTAAGCATGTGGCCCTTTCCACTGGGTCAATATAGAAAAATTTCAGACCTATCCATAAACCACTTTCTGCTCCCTTGGGTTATTAATTTTTAGAAGAGGAATTCTTGGGACACCCCCATCAAGTTCCCATTTCAGTGTGCTCGTCATTACAGTGAAAGAAAAACAACCACACTGGTCTATGTCACAGTGTACATCTGCAGGGAACACCCTGAGAATAAACACCGAATTTTTGTAAACCTCATTTTCATTGTTAAAACATGGACATTCAGTAAAATATTGGTGGCATGGTTTTTAAAATTGAAATTCACTTTTTCCCAGATATTTTCAGTCTTATAAACTATTTACTATTTGATATTTGAGATCATTTTCACTAATAAAACCCTTTAGAATTTTCTTAAAGGAAGCATTTACATGGAATCATGATAATGCATGTAAAGTTGAAATATAATCATATGGTTGGAAAAAGTAAATTTAAAAATCATAAAACGTGACCTTGGGCAACTTTGAGACTTCCTCTGTGCCTCAGTTTCCTACTGTGAAACTGAAGGACTGAATTCCAGTCATCACAGACGTGACTTCCAGTTTTAACATTCTAGAATACATTACTCACTTATTCATTCACCAGCAGTGTTCTTTTTAACAAGCCTCTTTGTTTAAATTCACCTTTCTTTGCTTTGGTATAATTCCTCCACCCCACCCTCTGCAATCCATACTACAATCATTAACGAACAAAATAGAGCTGTGTGCTCAGTCATTCTTACATAGCAGTTCTTAGAAAGGTGTTATATATATATTATTATATATATATAAATAAATCTATCTAGAATTATTTATGGGGAAATTCTTCCTTAACATTTATGTCCATGTATTACAATGTACTTATTGACAGAAAACCCTTGCTTAGATCTGGACTCCAGGAGAGATCCTAACATACATTTTTAAAAGGTCTTTAGCGTATCACCATCCTTTAAAATGAGCTGAGAGCTTGCCACAGCTTCCCAACATTGCTAAGAAGCTGACTCAGTTGTATTATAAACCTGTTCAATACATTCTTTAGTTTCTGTTTTCCTTCAGATGTCAAAGATATTTTCTTACATTTATTCTCTTTCAAGGAAGGAAATAATTGGACACAACAATCAAGTGAGAAAGATAAGAAATTGGGCATAAATGTCAGTAAAAGCAGCAGTATAATATTCAAATTCTTCTGGTCTCAGGGAAGGACATCATGTACGACAGCCTCCACACGTTTGCAGCACACGACTAAAAGATGCCAAGTATTGGCAAAGTTACATGGTTTCGTACCACTCAGAAAATACAGAAGAGAATAAACAAAACAAACAGGAAAGAACACTACCTTTGGAGAGGCATGATTTCACAGGCCATTCTTGTATATAAATTTGCCAGGGACCCTCACAACTGTCTCTTCCACGCCAATTGGGTCCGCCTCTACAGGAAACGTCTTCTCACAGTGGCTAAGCTGGGCTTGGGGGTGAGGCTGCACCTCACAGCTGGAGAAGCGACTTGCTCTGCAGTTAGCCAGTGTGCTGCTGCTCCCAGCCTCCAAACTTCTTCAAGCAATGCTATTTTATCGGCCGCCTCTCTACATTTACACTGCAGTCCACTTTGACCTTTTGTTCCAGGGACGCAGCTGAACCATCCAGCCAATCAGAGGAGCAGCTGTTGTAGTGCTTAAAGGCGCTGCTTCTTTTGCTCCTGCTGCTCCTCCCTCCTCCTGCTTCTCAGTGGGCTTGCCTAATTCTGGTAACTCGAAACTTTCCTCTTAGCAAATCCACAGAGGAGCTTGTCAGTCTGGGGAGAGCAACCAATAACTACCAGCAGAGCAAAGAGTGCCCCTTACTTCAGTGTTACGGAGACTGCCAAGGAGGAAATCCATTTGTCAAGGGAAGACACTGCCCTATGAAACTAAAGGTTTCTGTGACAGAAGGCAAGAGCTAAGCTCCATCCTGTCTCTTCCTTAAAAAAAAAAATCCAAACAAATCACTGGCATTGGAAGGCATGATTCTTCTAGGAGGAAGGCATGCTTCTAGACCCTTGCCCTACCCACATTTATTTCCTGCTGTTTGTTTACACTGCGGTGGTTACCAGTCACTGGTGACATCACCCAAGGCACGTAGCTCACACTTCTGGGGAGAATACATGTCCTAAGACTGTTCAACTTCTCAGGGGATCAAAGGGTCTACTCCCACAGAAGTTATTTCAACTTATTATCTCTTCATTTTATCTGTATAAAATTGAATGTGTTTATTTGTATAATCATTTTCCTCTAAGAACATCAACAGTATGTTTTGACTGGTTGCTTATTTATGTATTTATCTAGAGATCTATTTATCTAGCTATTTATTTATTTTTTTTACAACTAACACCAAATCAATTTTCCATAAGGTCTGCTAACTGCCTGTTAATTATCCAGTCTTCCCTTGCAATTTCTGCTTCAGTATGGAATTACTAAAGTGTTGTTCTGGGGAACGTAATTATTAATCCATAGATTTCATACACTGCAGGAACAAGAGAAGTACATTTTTAAAAGATTTCTTTCAGGGGGCCTGGGTGGCTAAGTCAGTTAAGCATCCGACTTCAGCTCAGGTCATGATCTCAGAGTTTTGTGGGTTCGAGCCCCACGTTGGGCTCTGTGATGATGGTTTGGAGCCTGGAGCCTGCTTCGGATTCTGTGTCTCCCTCTCTCTCTGCCCCTCCCCTGCTCTCTTTCTCTCAAACATTAAAAAGTTTTTTTTAAAGATTTCTTTCATATCACGAGAGCTTACAAGGAGTTATAAGAAAGCTCAGGGCATCGCTTTTAGAAGAAGAAAGGGCAGAGGGACAGAGTCCATGGTGTTGAGAAACAGTGGGGTCTTAAAGGTCCAAATAGGTATCTTCCTCCTCTGTAGTTTTTCCTATTTTTTTTTCACAGACCACTCATAATTCTGAACTTAGAACACAAAGTCTTATTATGTGTCCTTTCCTTTACTATACCCGCTAATAAAAGCATTTCATTGTCTGATTAATCCTCTACCATATTTATGAAAATGGATTAGTCATCCTGAAACTTGTGTTCAGATATTAAGGTAAAATATCAATGACTAAAATCAGCCTTTAAAACAGTGAAAGTTGACTTAAGTCCAGAATTTACTTTAATTGCAATTGTCAGTATATTCTTTTTTAATATCAGATTTGGAAATTCTAATTTGATTCTATAATAACAACTTAGTTCTGTATTTTTGCTTAAGTTTATTTTTCAAAATGCCTTTACATCTTAACACTTCAATAAACCGCGTGAGTTAGAAAATCACTATTACATACCGTAATATCTATTTGATTGTTGAGTAAACCAGGTACTAGAAAATTAAGTAATTTGTTCAGATTTACATAGGAAGTCAGTAGCAGAACAGAAACTGGACTCAGAGCTTCTTAGGTCTGCTCTGGAATTCTGCTATGTCATAGTGGTTACTCTATACTATAGGAGTTTTTTAAATATTTGTAAGATACAGATAGGTTTAGAAACACAGTGGACCCTTGAACAACACAGGTTTGAACTGTGCAGGGTTAAATATAGTAGGGTGCTGTAAATGTATTTTCTCTTCCTACTAATTTTAATAACATTTTCTTTTCTCTAGCTCACCTGATTGTGAGGATACAGTGTGTAATATACATAATATACAAAATATATGTGAGTCGACTGTTTACATCATCGATAAGGCTTCCAGTCAACAGTAGGTCATTAGTAGTTAAGTTTTTGTGGAGTCAAAAGTTGCGCATGGTGTTTTGACTGCACAGGGATTGGCGTCCCTAACTCTTATATTGTTCAAGGGCCAACTGTAGTTGAAGTTCAAATGAAGTAATATTTTGTCTTTTCTCAATTTTATGAACACATCAATACTATATGGCTAAAAGGAGTTCGATAATAAAGGACCTAGCATCATAAACATAAGCTGTAACTCAAACTACAATTTGCATTTAATATATACTAGAGATAAAACATTGAAGAACAGGGGCATTGGGCATTGAGGAGGGCAGCTGTTGGGATGAGCACTGGGTGTTGTATGAAAACAAATTTGACAATAAATTTCATATTTAAAAAAGAAGAACAGGGACATTCATATTTTAACCTATGATTCCACCTATGTTTCCTTATAAATTAAGTCTTCATATCAGTATTCCTCTAACATGCCATATTACTAGTGAGACATCAGTGGTTATTTTTAAAAATTACCGAACATGAGAACTCCACAATTACATGCCTTTTCAAGTTTCTATTATTTATAACAATTCCTCCTCTTTTGGGCTCTCGGTCTATTTTCTGGGCATTACTTGATGATCATTGATGAATTTATACCTGGACTGCAGCTCTTTCTCTCTACCACACCCACTGCCAAAGTCCTTGATCACTTAAATACCTTTGCTATTTCTATTCCTAACATCCTTGTATCAGTTCTTCAGGTCGGGCAGCAGGAGTCTCATCCGTGGACTCTGCCAGTTCTAACTCCCCAAACACTGATATCCTGACTGCATCTGCTCCACACTTAGCCCTACTGTTCATCACTTACCCCCCACGCTTCTGCCTCCCCCACTCCTCCCTCTCTTCCTTAGCCTTCTCTTCAGCAACAACTGTTCTGTCTGTAGAGTGTAACCTGCACCCAAACCAACTGGCATGCAGCTTTAAAAAAAAGGCACATTCCTGGCTCTCCTCAGCATTTAGTTATTTCTAAAATGGGCTCACTAGCATCCTCCGCTTCTTCACCCTCTCTAAATCTTGCCAGCTGGGTTTTCTTCTGCCAGACCGCTAAAACATTGCAAAAGAAAGTCACATAACCCTGGCAACTAGTGACACTAAAAATTCATGCTATTTAACCTCAGCATGAACCTCGATACTGTGTGGCAACCTTTTTACTTATCTTTAAATGATTTTTCACTACATCCCCATAGAAACTGCTACAAATCTTCACTGCCACAAATCTGAACCTCTCTCAGTCAGTAACTGCCTCGCCTCCTAAATTTATTGAGGAAGCCAAGATCATCAAATGCAAGTCATTACCTTTGTTCTTCCCTGTTACCTTATGGGTTTAAGTGCACCCCGCTGTCCATATATACACAACACCACCACACCACACACGAACACACACACAATCTTGCCTTCCTCTATTGATTCTTCCTAGTCTAGCAGAAAAGGTCTCATTCACAGGACTCCAATTTCTTATCTACCTTTTGGATCTCTTCATTTCCTCCTTTCTCTGGAAGAAACCTGATCTCTCCTAGATCTTAAATCTGTCCCCCTTCCAATAGGAACCTGAGTAAGTATCCCCTAGCCTTAAAATGTTTTCCTCATCTGCCTTGCCTGCTGGTGCTGCAGTGCTATTTTCCCCTCCTCCCACTGACAGACTTCCCCAAAACCTACCTCTGCTGTTCCCACTTCTGCATAAGTTACTGACTCCCTCACCCCATGCCAACATACGTGGGACTTCACCACTTTTCTGAAACTGCTTTAAGGCCACCAATGCTCTTTGGACTATTAAATCTCTACTCTTAACTTTCCAGAAACATCCACCTTTGGTTTTCTGAAAGTTTCTGGTTCCCTGTAATCTTTCCTGGGGATTCCCCACATGTCCTTGATTACTCCATTCTCCTTTTATTTCATTTGTCCTTCCTTCTCTCTTATCCCCTCCATACCTTGCTTTCTAGCCCAGCACCATTCAGTACAGACATTTTATTAGGGCTTAATAAGTTGTGCTCTGGAAATACGCTCCTGGGGATTGGATCCAGACTCTACAACAGATGAGCAGTGTAAACTTGGGCAGGCTATATAAAAAGCTCTGAAGTTTCTCTGAAGAATAAATGAGATCACATACGTAAAACATGAAGAATAGTGCCTGGCAAATCACTAAGTGCTAGATCATTATTAGTACTATTATCCTAATCAACACTTCCAAGGCCTCATATTATCTTATCCCAAATTTCTCCTCCTTCTGGCCCCTCTTGTTAATGATGTTGTTATTCTCTTTATGAATCAGATTCAAAGAGTGAGTCATCTTTATTCCTCCTCCCTCGCCTCTCCTTCAAGCTGTTGACTGTCCTGTCTCTTTAATTAGCTGACCTTGGTCATTTGCAGTATGAGAATGATCCTTCTGCCTCCATTCACCTGATCTCTAAGATCTCCAATGCATACATTTCGCTGTCAGGGAGTTTCCACTGTGATTGTAATCTGCTCACTCACTCTTCTGCTAGAAACCTTCATTAGCTCCAAACCATCTTTTTGATGAACCCCAATTCTTAACATAATGACTAAGACTCTCCACCAATTAATCTCAATCTACCCCTCCAGTTCATCTGCTTATACTTCTTAAAGAAATCACTCCAGACAAACATGGACACTATTTTTTAATCTGCTCTACACTCTTCTACCCCAAACATGTGTTCATGCTGTTCCCTGTCTGGAATATTTTCCTGTTCCATTTTCTTCTGGAAAAATTCCATGCATACATCAGGCTTTGGCCAGTTAAAAGAAATTTATTTTCCCTTTTCAATTTGTACAGCCCTATGCATCTCTAATATTATTTATACCCCCCACCCTGCTCCAGTTTTATTATTATTTGAACCTATATATTATTTCCCTACTGGAATATAAGATCTGCAGGATAAGGACTCCATTTCTGCTATAGCCACTACACAGAATAGACACTTAATAAGTGCTGAATGAATTAACTGATAAACCTAACACTCTTCCAGAAACTGAAACATAGCTACTTTAATTGGATTTTAATTTGTTGAGCAATATTTCCATCCACTTTTTGACATTTCTCATTGTAGGCTAACATTTAAGATAAAGTAGACACCTCATGTAGGTTCAAATAAAGAATGATAACCAGTAACTGACAAAAGAAATAAATCACTGAGTTTATGCATTGCTGTGCAATCACTGAGATGTAAAAAGTAGGATTCTATCCCAGACTTCTGAAAGTTTTTTTTAATTTTAATTTTTTAACGTTTATTCACTTTTTGAGAGCCAGAGACAGAGTGTAAGCAGGTCAGGGGGCAGACAGAGAGGGAGACACAGAATCCGAAGCAGGCTCCAGGCTCTGAGCTGTCAGCACAGAGCCCTACATGGGGCTCGAACTCATGAACTGTGAGATCATGACTTGAGCTGAAGTCGGACGCTTAACCAACTGAGCCACCCAGGCGCCCCATCAAACTTCTGAAAGCTTTTAAGCATTTTACATTATCCAGTTTCTCCTGGATTGTCTATTTCTTTTTCTACAATTCAGCTGGCTTGTGGACTTCTAATTTTCTTACATAATTTCTTCAGCAGATTCCAAGAGCTTGGTTCTATGTGTGTTTGCCCTTGTGCTATCAAGAGCAACAATTGCTCCAAAAATGATGTGGCTTCATTTGCTTCAGTTTCAACATCAATTTGAAACAAAGAACTAAGAACATTTCTTGGCCACATTAGTTTGTTTTCATATATTGTTTTAAAATCAAACTGATTTATTTCCTAAGACAAAATGACATATTAAAGTAATTTCTTTCTTACAAGTTTGGTAACAAGGTGCTTCTTAAACAAAGTTTCTTCCTCATATTTTTATCAATCTTTGTAAAATGGACTAAGGAGCAACACCTTTCACAAGATAGTCACACAGTCCTCATAAACGGTAATGACTAAATCTGATAGGAGTTTTTCATAGTCATGAAACCAATATTTTCACAGTATGTATCATTTAGATATTCTGGTATTGCTGCACAGGATCCTGATTAAACTTGCTCTTTGGCAATCTGTGTTAGAATACCAGTGAATTCCTCAGGCGCCTGGGTGGCTCAGTCAGCTGAGTGTCCAACTCTTATTTTGGCTCAGGTCATGATCCAGGGTTGTGGGATCGAGCCGAATCGGGCTCTGTACTGAGCATGGGCCTGCTTAAGATAATTCTCATTCTCTCTCTCTCTCTCCCCACCTCCTCTTGTGCTCTCTCTAAAAAAATAAATAAAAAATAATACCAGTGAATTCCAGGGCTCATCAGAAAACATCATCATCATCATCTACAACAAATGTCCAAAAAAAAAAGGGGGTGGTAGGTAGGAACTGGAGAGGTAGTATATGTAAGGCAATTAGCATTTCTTAAGAATCTATGCTGTGCTCATTTTAATAGATGTGGATCTGAAGAAGTTAATTAACTTGAACACTCAGCTAGTAAGTGGCTGACATGAAGCCAGCATCTGAATGCCATAGCATTTCCACTATATAATAACTCTTAAAGATTATAAAGTATTATAATTACCATTGATATATATATCAATGAGCAACAGGAAATAAAGAATCCTTTCTTTTCTTTTGGTCTGAGGATTACACTTAGATGAGTGTGTATGCTTATATTATAATATCTTATAATGCTTGTCTGAACCAAAGACATACACTGGACCAGAACAAACCTCTTCTGCTATCGTGAGTCAACATTGTGTGTGTGTGTGTGTGTGTGTGTGTGTGTGTGTGTGTGTGTAGCAGCAGCAGCAGCAGCAGCCAGTTGTAGTTGCAATGGGGGAAGGAAGTGGTTGGGGTGGGCTGTTGAGAGAAAGAGGAAGATAGAAAAAAGATGGAAAAATTATGCTTTAAGTGGCATAATGGGAGGTGGGCTGTCACTTGCTTTTATGTAAAAAAAACCATCTTACGGTATTTAAGGATAATTATTAAAACCTTATAAAGGATTTATTTTAGAAATCAAAACAGTGACACTCAGAACAGGCTCAAGCTAAGTGGAACAGGGAATTTCTAGTTAGGTAAACTATTTCCTTTGGTAACAACAGAAATAAACCTGCTTGCATTACTAAAGGCCAAAATAAAAAAAAAATAAGAAAATCAACATAATTGTTTTCTCAGTTATTAGACTTGTCTATAGTAAAAGATTGCTGAAAAAAAAAATCCCACGGGGACAGAAATTATCGAATTGGTTTAATTCTAATGGTGGATCATGCTTTTAAAACTGTGTACGGGCTTACTTCATTAAAATATATTGACCAGCCTTGCCGGACTCTCAGATGGCTCAGAGGGTTCATTTACTCAGGTTCTAACATCCTACAGAGGTGGAATGACAAGGAGCACGCTGCTTTAACAATGAGGCAGGGTTCCCAGGCCTCAACACCTGGAGATGCATTACTCAGCTGCCCTTCCTCACCTGCCTGATGGCTCTGATTTCACTAATTCTAACAATCCTAATATAGAAAATAAGATATAGAACATTCGCCAGAAAGGCTAATGATTTCAAATTGAAAGACAAGTGATTATATTTCATGGTACATGAATACACAGTTCTGTAGAAATTCATACAAAAGCTTTCTCTAATTTTTTTAAAGTTTATTATCATGGAGAGAGGAGAGGAGAGGGAGGGGAGGGAGAGAGGCAGAGGGGAGGGAGGGAGGGGAGGGGAAGAGAGGAGAGGGGGAGGGAAGGGGAAGGGAGGGGGAAAGGAGGGGAGGGGAAGGGAGGAGAGGGGAGGGGCGGGGAGGAGAGGAGAGGAGAGAGGGGGAGAATCCAAGCAGGCTCCACACTGTCAACATACAGCCCAAGGTGGGGCTGGAACTCACAAACCATGAGATCATGACCTAAGTCAAAATCAAGAGTCAGATGCTTAATTGACTGAGCCACCCAGGAACCCCTATTTTTCTTAAAAAAGTAAATTTATAATGACTGAGGGACTGAAATTTTCTCCATAAAAACTGGCTAAAATAACTCTTTGAGACAACTTACATAATTGTTCCCCAACTTTCTGGGACACAGAAAAAATCCACATTTTTTGCCAGATGGAATCTCAGTTAGTGATCACTGCCAATAAATAAGTGCTCGAGTACATTTTCCTGGAAATGGGACTCCGTGGGCATGACTTTCTCTAAATGTCCCTTGGGAGTCCAGATAATAGTGTTTGTTCTTATAAAGTATGTCATGTCCTACACAACAGCTGCTACCACACCTGAGATCTGCTGCCTTAAATTGTCCCAGTGAACTTTCACCCTGTTAAATGATATTTCCTGGCACAGGAGAAGCAGGTTTCAGCAGAGCTTCCTTAGAGAAATGTCAAAGTTGCTCAGCGTGATATGGTAACCGACGGTCTAATTCTGTATCCATACAACATAAAATAAACCTCATCCTTCTGAGACTTGAAATACTGAACCACAGGCACAAAGTCTCTCAATGTCAATACTCTGGCTGGCAATATTTATTTACTTCAACACAAAGCATTGTGCTTTGCTTTGAAGCAACCAATAAATAAATACGTGAAAATGTATTTAAAAACAAAATAAGAGGAAGTGGCAATTGTGTTACCAAGAATAGGCCACATTAAAAAAAAAAATCAGTCATGGTACCTTAAAATGCCAACAACTGTACTGCATTTTAAATGATCTAATTTTTTTTTATTTCTGAGAGAGAGAGAGAAAGAGAGAGGGAGAGAGAGAGAGCTGGGGAGGGCAGAGAGACAGTGATACACAGATTCTGAAGCAGCTCCAGGCTCCCCAGCTGTCAGGACAGAGCCCAAGGTGGGGCTCAAACCCACAGACCGCGAGATCATGAACCTAAGCTGAAATCAGAGGCTTAACGACTGAGCCACCCAGTTTTGGTTTTCCTAAAATCAGGTTCAGATTTTGATAAGGGGACCAAAAAGACACACAGTGGGGAAAAAATAGTCCTTTTAGCAAATGGTGTTGGGACAACTGGACATCCACATGCAAAAGAATGATTCTGGACCTGTACCTCACACCACGTATAAAAATTAACTCATATGTACTATATACCTAATTGTAAGAGCAAAAGTATAAACTCTTAGAAGAAATCATAGACCTAAATCTTCATGAACTTTGGATTAAGCAATGGTTTCTTAGATAGGACATCAAAATCATAAACAACTAGAGAAAAAAAGAGATTAACTGACCTTGATCAAAATTAAACCTTGGTGCTTCAGAGGACATTATCAAAAAAGTAAAAAGCAATTGTTAGAATATGAGAAAATATTTGAAATCACATATTTGATAAGGATACTATTCAGAAATATATAACTAACTCTGTCCAACTCAGTAAAAAGTCCAATTTTAAAAATGGGCAAAGTATGGAAGTTGCCATTTCTCCAAAAGAGATATACAAATGGCTAATAAACACATGAAAAGATGCTCATCATAGTCTTTAGAGAAATGCAAACCAAACCCACAAAGGAGAAACCTTCTACACTCAGCAGTATGGTTGTAATAAAATAGACACTAACAAGTGTTGACAAAGATGTGGAGAAACTGGAAATATACTTTGCCAGTAGGAACACAAACTTTGAGAAATACTTTATGGGTTCTTGAAAAAGTTAAACACAGGTTATTGTATGAACTAGCAACTCCACCCCAGGCATATACACGAGAACTGAAAACATGTTTTTACAGAAAGACTTGTACAGAAATGTTCATACCAGCATTATTCATAATAGTCCCAAAGTTCAAGCAACCCAAATAAATGCCCATCAACTGATGAATAAACAAAATGTGGTGTCTACCTACAACAGAATATTATTCATCCTCAGAAAGGCATGAAATACTGACACATTATCATATGGATGAACATTCATAACATATTCTAAGTGAAAGAAGGCAGAGGCAAAAGGATGTTTTGTGTAACTGAATTTATACACAATGGCAAGAGTCAAAGCTTCATAGAGATGAAATATCAATAACAAGTGACAAAGTGGGTTTAATAAGGGGTTAGTATCCAAAATATATAAAGAACTTACACAACCCAACACCCAAAAAAATCCAGTTAAAAAATGGGCAGAAGACATAAGTAGACTTCTTTCCAAAGAAGACATACAGATGGCCAACAAAGACATGAAAAGATGCTCAACATCACTCATCATCAGAGAAATACAAATCAAAACTACTGTGAGGATGTCACCTCACACCAGTCAAATTGGCTAAAATTAACAACACAGGAAACAACAGGTGTTAGTGAGGATGGAGAGAAAGGGAAGCCCTCTTAACACTGTTGGTGGGAATGCAAACTGGTGCACCCATTCTGGAAAATAGTTTGGAGGTTCTTCAAAAAGTTAAAAATAGAGGGGTGCCTGGGTGCCTGGGTGCCTCAGTCAGTTAAGCATCTGACTTTTGGTTTTGGCTCTGGTCATGATCTCATGCACTAACAGCCCAGAGCCTGTTTGTGAATAACATAAACCCATTAATTTATATTCTCTAGTAATGAGAAAATATATATATATATATATATATATAGTTTTTGTGACTCAATTATGTATTTAAAGAAATAAATTATTTATGTTTATTACGTCCAGAAATTAGATTGAAGGAAGTTCAATGTTTTCTAAAAACATTATTGTACTTATTTAATAAGTGCAACTTATTAAATATTTTTTCTTCAACAAAGCAGTTTAAAACAACCATGAATTTGTTAAGTCTAAGCACTTCTTTGCCTGGATGCAGACGCTAGCATTCATTAAGTATTCTCACCTACACATATACTATGGCAGTTGTTCTCAACCCTCAACCTTTACTAAACATTAGAACCACTTGAAGAACTTTTAAAGATTTTGGTGTCAATTAAAATCTCTATTTTTGGAGGACTTACACTTGAGGAAGTATTTGTAAAGCTTTCCAGGTGATTATAATGTGCAATCAGCATGGAGAACCACTATTACTATAAAATATTCTAAATGTGTAATAACCAAATTTTCTGTTCTATCTCAGGATACTTGAATAGGCTAATTGACCTGCCAGTTAGATCATCAGAGAACCCTAATATGACAGTGGTGGGGTAAAATTTATGAACTTTTCATTCTTGTGCTATTAAAATCCACTTCCTTTCTGAAGATATTGCAGAAGACTCCAACTTTTGGTGCCTTTTTAACTTCTTTGGATTTTAAATAACTAATTTTTTCCAGCAAAGTATTCAATAAATTTAATGGAAACATACTAGGTACTAAATACTCTAATTTTTCTGTGCATACTCTAATTTGTATACCTGATGTCTGTTCAATTAAATATTAACATCTCCAATAAGATCATAATCATGCTGAAGGCACGGACCAGCATTTCACCTCTGTAAAACATATAGTATAGCTGAAATAGATAGACTTTTTCTGTGGAACAATATGGAATACAGAGTCCAATGTGTATGAATACGTATTCCAGTTTGCTATTGTGGTCTCAAATAAAGTAATTTCCATGAACCAGATTATCTTGACTATAAACATATGTGATAACTCATTTGAAAGTTGTGAGGATTATATGAGATCTCACAATGTAGAACACCTACCCTAGATCTAACCATGAAAAGCATGCTATTTGTACAGCCATCCACTTATATAGCAAATATTGAGTTCTTGTTCTCTCAACAGTCACTTTTTCAGATGTTAGATACACTGAATGAATCAAAACATATTACATCTCTGCCATAATAGTGCCTAACTTTTCATGAGGGACTCAGACCCATAATAAAAACACACATATTTTTTTCTTTTTTGAAGAAGGCAGGGCAAGGAAATGATAATGAATATATTATAATCAATAGGGTTGTGTAGTGAAGGACTTTTTGAAAACAGGACATTTGAGTAGCTAAAATGATGCAAGGTGAATTTTAAATGTGTATCTTCTTCCTGTTGAAGAAGGAAGGAAAGATGGCATAATGGCCCTGCCATCTGAATGAAATCCATGTTTTAAAGAGACAACAAAGGGTTCATCATGGCTTAGATGCATTTAGAGAGACACAGAATGGTAGGAAATGAAAGTGAAATATTGCCAGTGTAAATTATATAAAATTATAATAAAAATGTGTGGTAGGCAGAATGATCCCCAAAGCTGTCCACATCCTAATCGCCAGCAACCTGTAAATATTTTATGTTACATGGTATGGGGGAATTAATATTGTTAAGTGGGATTAAGTTTGCTAATCAGATGCCTTTTAAATAGTATTATCTTGGATTTTCTCAGTGGGCCCAATATAATGTAATTCACTGGCCATTGCCGGTTTTGGAGATGGAAGGAGGTCACTAGCCAAGATATATGAACAGACTTTAAAAGCTGCAAAAGTCAAAGAAACAAATTCTCCCCTAGAGCCTCCATGGGGAGTACAGTTCTGCTGACACCTGATTTTACCACAGTGAAACCCATTTCAGATATGAAATTTTAAAAACTTAACAATAAATGTGTGCTATTTCAAGGTACTAAATTTGTGGTAATTTGTGTAGCACCAACAGAAAACTAGTACAATATGATAAAGATGACTTTGGTGAGTCCAGAGAAGAGGATCACCTCAACTGATTAACACTTTAAGAAAGGCATTTGGCTTCTGTATGGAGAATCATGTGTAGGGAGCAAGAGTGGAAGCAGAGAAGTCAACTGGGTAGGTATTTTAGTAGTTCAGGTAAGAGACGATGGGCACTTGAGCTTTAGCTTTAGCTAACAGGTTTGATGCAAGGCATGATAGCAATAAGGAAAATAAAATATACCCAAACTGCTTTGATCTGCAGGATGAATTATAAAGCTATTTATATAATTGAAGTGAATTTGAAGTGGGACTTTCCCTACTGCACATATAACACCTAATACCTTAACAACACAGTAAGCACTCAATAAACATTTAATGAAAACAATAAGAATACTGTTGAATATGATGATGATAATGGCAATGAAAATAGTAATGATCCAAAATGATGATATTAATGGTGAAAAAGATAAGAAAAATGGATCCTTAATGGGCCTCTATTGAATATTACAAATAAGCATGTTAAATACTACTGTTTAATTTTCCCCTAAATTTTTTGCTAGGATTCTAGTGAGTTGGTTGCAGTGAGACAAAAACAGAAGGTATACCATGAGCTACATATAGATTTGATTCCATATAGATGCTTAGGATTTTCTCCTTAGTTTGTTTTTAAAACTTTATTATCATGTTACCTTTAGTCAAGTAACCAAAAATTAAGTTCTATGATCCTCTTTATAAATCTATTATGCCTCCATATCATATAGAAAAACCTTAGCAAGCCCTGTACATTTAACATTTGTCAACATTTAATTACCACAGGTATGTTCATTAGGATAGAACTTTGTTTTGGTTTACTGCTGTGTCCCTATAACCAAGAACAGAAAATTGCATATATAGTGCTCAAAAGACTTGTTGATAAAATGAACAAATGGATACGTCTTTTCTAATCTTTGTTTCATTGGTATTGCCTGAATAATGCAAATCCTAGAGGGACTCAATTTACCAAAATGTCCAATAAATTAAGTTTGGTTTACAATTATATGGGTAATAGCAGACATTCTTTGAGAACAACATAGATAAGATTTCAGGCCCAAAATTCTGACATTATTTAAAAAAAAACAAACACAACAAAGTAGTTCTCTGTAGGACAATACATTCATTTTAGGTATACCTTGCCAACATAATAAAATAAGAGTTAGGTTTGATATTGTGCCTGTTAATATACTACTACTTCATTACTTTCTCTTGAAGAATTACAGAGGAAAAAGGACCAGATATTTAGGTATGTAGAATACAGATAATCTTTGGATATATGATGCTCATTTGTCTTCAGTGTTTCCAATACCCACATTCATAACCTGAGGAGTAGGCTACGCCCAAACCACCAAATATTCCAGGGTGCCTGGCTGAGCGCGCAACTCTTGATCTTAGGGTAGTGAGTTTGGGCCCCATGTTGGGTGTAGAGATTCCTTAAAAATAAAATCTTTGGGGTGCCTGGGTGGCTCAGTCAAGTGTCCGACTTTGGCTCAGGTCATGATCTTGCGGTTCGTCAGTTCAAGCCCCATGTCAGGCTCTGTGCTGACGGCTCAGAGCCTGGAGCCTGCTTTGGATTCTGTGTCTCCCCCTCTCTCTATCCCTCCCTCACTCGTACTCTGTCTCTCTCTCTCTCTCAAAAATAAATAAACATTTAAAAAAAATCTTTGAAAAAAGTTTAAAAAACACTAAATGTTTAAAAATATTTTTTAAATATAACATTTTGAATATTAAAAAAGGAATTCTGTCAATAGACTTCTCTCTCTCTGCCCCTCCCCTGCTTGTAGGCATGCTCTTTCTCAAAATAAATAAATAAACTTAAGAAAAAAAAAGTTAAAAATAGAACTACCCTCTGACCCAGCAATTGCACTACTAAGTATTTACCCAAAGGATACAAAAATACTGATTCAAGGATACACCCACACACACACTATATATATATATATATATATATAATATATATATATATATATATATATATTTTTTTTTTTTTTTTTTTTTTCCCTGTCTTTAATGTTTGATGATTGTGTAATCTATCTCAGAGTAATCTTGATTGGGGTCCTTTGAGCTTTTGAGCTTCATGCATATGGATGTCCACATCCCTTCTAGGATTCAGGTAATGTTCAGCCATTATTTCTTGAAAATATATTTGATCATGACCTGAGCTGATATCAAGAGTCAGATGCTCAACCAACTAAACCACCCAGGCACTCCTCAGCCATTATTTCTTTAAATAAACTTTCTTCCCCTTTCTTTCTCTCCTCTCCTTCTGGGACTCCCAGGTTGAAATATATTCATTCACTTGATGGTGTCATGTAGATTCCATATACTTTTATCACTTTTTTCTTTTTAATTTTTGTTTCTCTATATATTCTAAATGACCTGTCTTTATTTTCTGATTCTTCATGCTAAATTCTGCTGATGAAATTCTCTACTGAATTTTCACTTCTGTCATTATATCCTTACACTTAAGGATTTCTGTTTGGTTCTTTTTTATGGTTTTCATTTATTACATTTTAAATTTTTTTCAAGTATTTTTTTTATTTCATTTAGTTGTCTGTTATCTTGCATCTCACTGAATTAAAAAACTTTTTTTTTAACATTTATTCATTTTGAGAGAGAGAGAGACAGAGTGTGAGTGGAGAAGGGGCAGAGAGAGAGGGAGGCACAGAAACTGAAGCAGGATCCAGGCTCTGTGCTGACAGCTCAGAGCCTGACATGGGGCTGGAACTCAGGGACCATGAGATCATGACTTGAGTCGAGGATGGAGGCCCAACCAACTGAGCCACCCAGGTGGCCCTCATTGAGCTTTTTATGGATAATTATTTTGAAATTTTTTTGGCAATTTGTAGATCTCTATTTGGGTTTGGTTGCTGGAGCTTTATTAATTTCCTTTTGTGCTGTCATGATTGCTTAATTCTTTATGATCTGTGCAGACCTGTGTTGGTATCTTGCATCTGAAGAAGCAAGCATCTCTTCTGGTCTTTACAGATTGGTTTGGGCACATAAAACCTTCTGTTGGTCCCTGGGCTGATGGAACTGCCTCTGGGATTTCAGCTGGGATTTCAGGTCATGTGGCTGCTGCTGGTTCTGCAGTGAGGTTGCAGCTGGAAGGCCTGATCCCTGGGGTGATGGGACTGCCTCCAGGACCTTGGCCAATAGAGTTGGCACTGAGACAAGGGTCAGCTTTTGGTTCTGCAAACAGTAGGCTTGTTACCAGGTACGCAGATGAGGGTGGCTTCTGCAAGGTTCCTGGGAGGGTTACCAGCAACCTGGGAGTTCCTTGGGTGGCCAAACTGGTCTGAGGCTGTAGAGGCTGGAGCTGAGTCATTGCTTCAAGGTCCACAGCTGGGACTGAAGTCTGTAGTCCTGCTCCAGGGGTATGGATGAGTGTGCCTCTTAACAGGTTCCTAGGTGGGTAGGACTTCCCATGGACCATGACCAATGGGGTTGGAGCTAGGTCATAGGGCCACTTCAGGATACACAGTCAGACCATGTTCAAGAGGCCTGTATCTGGTGGCTGGGAGGGGTCTCCCATCATGTCTCTGGTGGGCAGGACTACTCCTAGACCGTGGGTGAGATGGGCTGGAGCCAGCACAACAACAACTTTAGGATCCTCAGGCAGACAGAGGTTGGCGGGTCTGTCTCTGGGGACATGGATGTCTCTCTCACTGGGTCTCTGGGTCGGAAGGATTATTTCTGGACTAAGGCTGAGAGGGGCCAGAGCTAGGTCACAGGCTGCTTCATGGTCTACAGCTGGAACTGAGGCCAGTGGACCTATTACTCAAGGCATGGGTGGTGTGGCTCTTCCTTGTTCCCTGGAGGATGGTGCTATCAACAGCACCAAGACCAAATGGGGCTGCAGCTGAGTTCACAGATAGCCTGGGCTCTTTTCTGGGTCTGTAGTTATTATTATCTAACTATAGTTTGTGAGTCTGTCACCTGGGTGCAGGAATGCCTTTTCAAAATGGTCCTCCTCAGTCTTGGGTTTTACTGGGGTTTTGCAACCTTTTACCTGGATCCTGAGGCTCCCACAAAGACACTTTTGTCCATGGACAGCCACTAATTTAGTGTTGCTGTGGGGGGAAATGAGAGGAGGACCTCCTATTCTGTTACTTTGCTCTATAATTTTTAAAGTAAATATAAAGACAAAATATGACACGTGGCCTAATCTTAAAGAGAACACAGGCATACCCCGTTTTATTGAGCTTTGCTTTACTGCACTTTTCAGATACTGCATTTTTTATAAATTGAAAGTGTGTGGTAACCCTGCATCGAGCAAGTCTACTGGTGCCATTTTTCCAACAGCATTATGCTCACTTCATTTCTTCATGTCACATTTTTGCAATTCTCACAATATTTCAAACTTTTCATTATTATTATATTTGTTATGGTGATCTGTGATCAGTGATTATGACTCACTGAAAGCTCAGATAATGGTTAGCATTTTTTTTTAGCAATAAAGCATTAAAACATTTTTTTTAATGTTTATTGATTTTTGAGAGACAGAGAGAGACAGAATGTGAGCAGGGGAAGGGTAGAGAGACAGGGAGACACAGAATCTGAAGCAGGCTCCAGGCTCTGAGCTCTCAGCACAGAGCCCCATGTGGGGCACAAACCCATGAGCTGTGAGATCATGACCTGAGCTGAAGTTGGCCACCCAACCAGCTGAGTCACCCAGGTGCCCCAGCAATAAAGCATTTTTAAATTAAGGCATATAGATTGTTGTTTCAGACATAATGCTATTATATACTTAATAGATTATAGTATAGTATAAATATAAAATTTTATATGCACCGGGAAACTAAAAAATCATTCAACTCACTTTGAGATATCTGCCTTATTGTGGTCATCTGGAAACCAAAGCTGCAATATATGCCAGTATCTAAAACCAAGGTAGTCCTGGAAAGTATGGGTTATGTGGTGGCTGTAGGTATGAGAAAAAGACAAGCACAGAGCTGAGGGAGAAGAAACTGGAAAGACAAGTAGAGGATGGAGCAAGGAGTCTCTTATAGGCTGTGTACATATGAGCTACCAAATAGTTCTGAGCAGGAGTATCATCTGTTTAAAGGTTTCTGGGTCTGCAGAGTTGGTAAGGAGTGCGGCAGTAATGAAGCAAAATAAAGACAGTGAGATTGTCAAAGAGTATTTGGGAATTGGCTGGCTATGGGTAGATGATGGGGAGGGGGCAAGAAAGAGTTTGACATATATGAGGGACTAGGCTGACCAGTGTGTTAGAGTGATGTGGGGATATGGCTCAGTAGAGAATTCTCAATGGGAGACAGAGGTGTAGAAGTCATTATATAGAGTTAGAAGTTGAAGAAAGAGGCATAGGGCCAGCTTGTGTAAAGAAAATGAATCCAGCAGGAGAGGGGAATGCAGAAAATGCAGTAATTATCTAACCACAAGGTGATGGAGGCCTAACTCAGAATTGAGCTCAAGGGGGGAAAATGGAGAAAGGGATGTTGGAGAGACTGAAAACAAAATACTGACAAGGTTTGGTGACTGATCATAGAAAAGGTTTTGAGTCTAGTGCTTGAGAGAATGAAACCCATGACACAAAGTGGAGAGGCAAAGAGGGGAAGACAAGTTGTCTTTGGTAGGGTGAGTTTATGGTAAAGGCTGAGGTGGAGATAGCTGACAGGCACTAGAATGCTAGAACTGAGTTCAGGTCCAAGATACTTGATTTGAAAACTATCATGCTATGACTAGATTCACTGTGGAGGGGACAGGAGACAGAGATGGAACAGGTAGCCATGGAAGGAGACATGAAGGTCACCGAATTTGGAGGTGGGAATGGAAGGGAAGGAACATCACAGGTGGAAGCAACACAGGAAATGGGGAATTTTCAAGAATATGTGAAGAACTACAATACATTGAGTATGATGAAGATTGGTTTTTAAAAAGTAGAAAGTATTTAAAAATACATTCTGTATAAATACATTGAAATAAGTCTAGGAGAATATACAACCAACCTACCATAGCAGGAGGAGAGGGGAAGGAGTTAGAATTATGGAGCCAGGGGGCATCTGGGTGGCTCAGTTGGTTGAGTGTCTGACTCTTGGTATCAGCTCAGGTCATGATCCCAGGGTTGTGGGATTGAGCCCGGCATCAGGCTCTGTGCTGAATGTGGAGTCTGCTTAAGATTCCCTCTCGCTCTCCCTCTGCCCCTCTTCCCCTGCTCTCTATCATTCTCTCTCTCTCTCTCTCTCTCTCTCTCTCTCTTTACTAAAATAAATAAATTAAAAAAAAAGAATTATAGACCCAATGATTCATTGGGAACTTCAGTGTTATCAGTGATGTTTTACATTTTTCTAAGAATCATCTATTCCCCATATAACTCATCAAAAATATTGAAAAATGGAATCAATGGACAGGAAAGCACTTTTAGAATAAAACAACTCTCTTGGACAGAAACATTCTCTCAAGAAAAGATTTGTCTTTAATACACGTTGGCTTATTGTAGTTTACCTTATTTACCTATCAAGTTAAAAACAACTCTGCAACAAAGATACTTTCTTTAGTTGTATATTCTTCATCATATTATTTTAGGTAAATAACTGGCAAATGGTAACTATTTACTCTGATTGCAGAAAAGGAAAGCATTTAAATCACTCTTCATTTCTTTATCTCTTTATGCAAGAGCCAGGTACAAAACTTTCACTGTCTATGTATCTATAGGACCCTCACTGTGGGACAGGAGACCACAACTTCTGTTCACACAGAACCACACTGGGTAACTTTTCTGCTTATGACAATGGACCCCTGACATTTTTTTAGTGAAAATCCCAGGATGTTGGAGCTTTTTTTCTATGTCTCCCTGAAATACTGATCATTTCGATAACTTCTGATTACAGCACTGCACACCATTACCTAGAATCCTTCCAGATTCTGTCCAAAGAGCTTTCCTTCCCTCTTCTCCCTAAATCAGCTTCCAAGAGGGCCTGACCTTTATTCCTGCCACCGTACTGTCATATTCGATGAAAAGTATGAAGGAACAAATTCTCTTAAAATGTAACAAACATAACCTTCTCTGCAGACAGCATTTACTTATAACAGTAGTTGCATTTTAGCAGTTTGCAATCAAGTGATTTTCTTGTTAGAGTACATCCATTTCTTACTACTCCAGCAATTGTTTCTTCATTTGTTTTGGTACTTGTATTTTTTTTAAACAATGTTATTGAGGTATATTTTATGTATCCTAAAATCTACCTTTTCAAGTCTACACAGTTCAGTGATTTTTAGTAACTTTACCAAGTGGTCTAGCTATTGCCATAAATCAGTTTCAGAACATTTTCATTCCCCCCAAATAAAATCCCTCAGGGCATTTACATTAATCTCTGTGCCTCCCTGGTCCTCCACCCCCAGCCCCAGAGAATCACAACTCAACTGGCTATTTCTTTAAACATGCCTTTTCTGGACATTTCATATAAATGGCAACATACCATACATGGTTCTTGAGTCTTCACGGTTTTTATAGAACAAAACTAGAGATTTTCCTTTGACCTTTAAGAAAATGACACATTTAAAGAAATATATTACCTTTCAAATAAAACCTTGCAATAAATACTATTAAAAATCTAAAAAACTAAAATATTAATCCGTTTTAAGTTCTAAAATTTAAGAACATTCTGAAGGTAATATAGTGCTAGAAACATGAAATGATCACTTAACCTATCTCACACATTGAAACAGATAATAAAACAGCTATCCCTAAAGATTTTAATCATTTTAACATCTCCAACTTTACGTGTAATAGAACTTACCCTTTTTCCTTTTGAGGATGGATGTGTAACTTTCCCTTCTAGGAAAAATTTTAAATGGCTGGTTTCTTAATATATTAGTTAATGCCTACAGGTAGGTGTGTGTGTGTGTGTGTGTGTGTGTGTGTGTGTGTGTATGTGTGTGTGTGTGTGTGTGTGTGTGTGTGTTTTCGTCCTCAGTATCTTTGAAAGGAATAAGAGTATCATGTGTAGCGAAAGGAACTGGAATGTTCCAGCCTTGCTTAAAAGGATGCACCTGTCCAATAACCTCCTGTTTCCTGTGAGTGCCTCTGATCCTCCAAATTTGTACACTGTGCTTACAGTGTGGAGAAGGGCAGGCACTGACTCCTTTGAAGTAGGCAGGTCAGATTAGAAATTATGCTTTTCAGTCTATTGTGAGTTTCAGTAATGCACACATCTCAACTACAAAAAAGAATTTTTAATAGTATTTTTGAAACTGCTGCTGTGAGTTTTAGATGACATACATGGATTAGCTAATGCTTTCACTGAATTAAGTGAACATGTCAATAAGTACTTCTGTCTTTGGCTTGGAATTCAGTATAAAATAGATAATTCTATTGAGCTCTAACAAAATCAAGAGATACTTATCCTTAAGCTTTTTTCATTGAATCACTCTAATTGGGACAGATTCTATGAAGAAAAATGATTGTTTATATGATCATAGCCTCAATGCCAATTTTTGAAAATTATAGAAATATGGAAAAAAATGTCATTCATCTAAATAAATTATGCTCCAAGATAGAAATCAGCCTGTAAGCAGTAAGTGATATCCCCTCCTTTTTGAACTCTCAAAACATCACACTTTAAGTGTGTAGCTCTCTTTACTTTTATTTTTGCTGCCACTATCTGAAGACTAGAAAATAGTGAATACATGCTGGTAACAATTCATACTTCTATTACATCTTAAGAAGAAATGAGACTCCCTAGAAGAACTGAAATGAAGAAGAAAAAGACCAAGTGAGACAACCTGGGGAAAAATACTGAACAAGGCCTCAACTCTAAACATTCAAAGTTATCAAAACACACTGTTAGCCAAAAATTGCTTCTCAAAAGCCCTAGAAATTAGCCTTTAACCTGTTGTTTAAAAATCATAGGATACATCACCATTCTGGAAATCTCAGTACCAAAAGGTTCTTTCTTGGTTTTATCTTTGTTATTAACTAATATGGTAATTCTGCTGTAAACCAAACCATGAGGTATAAAAGTGGTGCACTGATTTTTAAAGTGCAGACAGAATGATTTTTTTTTTTTTGTAAAGTAAACCAAACTCACCAGGTCATAGACCAAACAAGAATAAATTCTGCTAAATTTTTTTCCCCAAAGAGCAACTACAGAATAAAAAAATCAATACTAGGAAAAACCCAGCTAAAGGCTGCCTGACAATTCCTAGAAAAAAAGTTGGTAAACCAAAGTAAATCTTGTATTAGGTAATAGGCACACAACAATGTATTTAATACACTATTGCCAACCTTTCTGTTTTAAGACTGGCACAACTGGGGTGCCTGGGTGGCTCAGTCGGTTAAGCGTTCAACTTCAGCTCAGGTCACGATCTCACGGTCCATGAGTTCGAGCCCCACGTCGGGCCCTGGGCTGATGGCTCAGAGCCTGGAGCCTGCTTCCGATTCTGTGTCTCCCTCTCTCTGCCCCTCCCCCGTTCATGCTCTGTCTCTCTCTGTCTCAAAAATAAAATAAACTTTAAAAAAATTAAAAAAAAGACTGGCACAACTAATCAACTGTTAAGGAAAATCTTCCTTAAAGATTTAGAAAAAGTTGTGTGTATATCACATATACCACTTTGAATTTATTTAAAAATTTATGAACTAGGGTGCCTGGGTGGCTCAGTTGGTAAAGCATCCTACTTTGGCTCAGGTCATAACCTCGTGGCTCATTGGTTCAAGCCCTGCATTGGGCTCCGTGCTGAAAGCTCAGAGTCTGTAGCCTGCTTGGGATTCTGCGTCTCCCTCTCTCTCTGTCCCTCCCCCATTTGTGCTCTATCAAAAATAAACACTAAAAAATTTTAAAAAATTATGAACTAATAACTTGTTCTGGACAATAAATAGAAACAGCTTCATCAGTGCATTTTTGAAATGAAAATTGCCATAATATCCATTCTCTTACTTCAAAGATATACGAAGGATTTAAAGTTTATTTTTAGTTAAATTTATTTTAATTATCTCCATTTGTCTTTTGACAATTTGTCTCACCATCTATGAAGAGGTATATAAAGAGTAAATAGTAAAATCTCTGAATGGACATTACAGATTATGGACAGAGACGAGAACTTGGATGAGTTAATACTGCATGATGATGAGTAGCATGGTTTCTCTCTTTTTTTAAAGTATTTATTTTTGAGAGAGAGAGAGAGAGAGAGCGAGCGAGCGAGCATGCTCCGGAGAGAGCACAAAAGGGGGAGGAGGAGAGAGTGAGGGAGAGAGAGAGTCCTAAGCAGGCTACATGCTGGTCATGGAGCCTCATGTGGGGCTCAATCTCACCAACCATGAGATCTTGACCCAAGCTAAAATCAAGAGTCAGATGCTCAACTGACTGAGCCACCCAGGTGCCCTATGAAACTTCTTCCCTTTCATTTTCTGCCTGGATGAATTAAAAAAAAGATATAAAGAACAAATATTAAAATTTTTCTTTTCATTATTTCATTAAGGCATTCCTGGCATAACTCTCTACCAAGTAATTTCAGAAGATAACATCTACACTAGCTCTTGTCACCCAGCCACTTGACTTGGATATTTAAACTAGAGAAGAAAACTTTAAAAAGGTCCAGTATTTCTATCTTTGGCCTTTATTATTTTTGGAGCTTTCCTCACTGCCCAAGGCCAGTTCCTCCACCGATGACACCCTTGCCGTTCAGTGGTGAAGACTGCACATTGCACAAACCCGGCCCAAGCAGCACAGCTATCCAGCAGGTGCATAGCCTATGCTTCTCAAGATGTTGCTCCCTCGTTTCCGAATTCCCTCTGGACGCCTTGTTGTATTACCTCCAGGCTAGGAACATCAGCGTCTTTCTGTCCATGCACGCAAACCGGCCTTTCAGTTGTTAAAATATTATAACACCCCAGATGGAGTAAAACAAACAAAACAAGCCCAACCCTTTCTGGACCGAGTCCACTCGTGCCCTCTGTCAAAGTGCAGACTCGTCTGCCCCTTTGCCAAGGCTCACAGGTGGCGCTGGGTCCACCATGTGGCCTTCTCACTGATCCCACACACCCATAACCTCTCCTTCCGCACAGATGCCACAGGAGCCTTTATAAAATACAAGTCTGCTTGGATTGCCCGCCACCTTATATTCCTGCGATCACATTCTGTCATGGTCAAGAGAAAATCCAAAGCCTTTAATATGGGGGACAGTTTTTCATGATATGATCTATTCAGCCTCTTAGCCCACCTCTAGCCTCATCTACATTCTAAACCCCAGGGTCCTGAATCCACTGCAACACTTGCTGTTCTCTGAGCTGTCCTCACCACCTCGCATGTCCTGGCACATGTTGTTTTCTTCCAGGAGCACCTTGTCTCGATTTACCTGCCCCCCCAAACTTCTATTTATCCTACTAGTCCTATTTCTAAAGTCGTCCTCTTTCTGAAACCTTCTCTGATCCTCCTCTCCAGACGTGGTCTGTTCCCCAACTCTGGCCTCACACAGCACCCTGGGTATTGTACTGGAAGCTTTTTAAGAGCACCTGAATCTTACTTATGACTTTATCACCAGACCGTTTCACAGTGCTTGGTAGATGATGGGCACCTAGTATATGTGTGTTTAATGATCACAATTCAAGTTTTATTTACTTTTCCTCTGTGTCCCCAAGTGTAAGACTTAGGTCTCTTAATTCTCTGAATTGCCAGCACCAGCAAGTAAATGCCACATAACTAGATCTCCATAAAGATTAATGACAGTTGAATGAATCAATACTATAACTACCTCCAGCCCTCCCTTGTCTCACTGATCCTGCAGGCTGATGAAAGATTACTTTTTCTAATATACAATTTTCCATGGTTCCCATCACCTACTCCTACCCAGGTGAAACTTTTACTGGCTTCCTATTACCTACAGGATGAAGCCCACTTCCCTAGCTCAGTTCTTTTGCATAGAAATGCACTTTCTTTGACCTTCACCAACACTCTGTTCCCCCTTTGCATCTCAGCTTAGGCTTTCCCTGCCCAAACTAAAATTGTCTTTGCGTGAGTCTGGGACATTAACCCGATTTAGTTTCTTAATATCCCCACTTATGAGAGCTGAAATGATCTTCACAGGCTCCCCACTGCCCCCCGCCCACTTTTTCTAAGTGTTTTCCTATTACTCCCTTCACTAAAATGTAAGTTCCATAAACACAGGGGCCTGGTTGGCCTTGTTCAATGCTGCATCCCTGATCCTAAAGCAGTTCCTGGAACCAGAGATTAAGTGCTGATCATTTGTTCAGTGAAGGAAAGACTAAACGCAAAAATATTTCTAGTTGGCATTCAAGGTCCTCAGTGACCTCGGCACCCTCCATTTTCCCAGCCTTATCTCCAACCAGTTCCTCACATGATACCTGTTTGCTATTTCCCAAATACCTCTATTATACTTCCTGACTAGGCCTTCTTTTTCTTCCTATTTAAATTCTTTTCATCTTTCATAGGAATTCCTTCTTTCATAAGGCAATCCAAAGTGGTAAGCTCCTGAGCTATATTATTTATCTATTTAATGTCTTAAATATCTTTCAATTCTCTAGAGCTTTCTTATAATGGATTTTTTTTAATAAATGGGCTTTAAGTTATAACAAAAGACTGAAAATTCTTAAAGGGAAAAACTTCCAAATGCTAGGAGTTAATAAGATTCAGACTCCATTTTATCTATTAAAAAAAAAAAAAAAAACCCTACAGATCTTCTTCAAGTATAACAAAGAGGTTTGCTTTCCGGTATAATGTGCAACATAATACATAGTTAAAATGATACATTCAAATGTGTTAGTGACAGCTGGTTCCAGTAACAACTCTGATCTCCATTTTGACTGCAAATAATACTGGCCACTGACCATATTATGAAAAGGGAACCAAGAAGTAACTCTTCCCACTTACAACTCTGAGCCTAGCACAGTCCAGTTGACTAGATACTTTGTTTTAAAACATAAACAAAAAAGTACATATAACAAATCAGGAACACTTCTGTGGTAAGAACTATTACTCAAAAAAATTCCCAAAACTTAGAATGAATTTTAAATAGTTTTACTGATCTGCATCCTGTTGACCCCAGTGGTAGTTACATGCAAACATTCCTAAGTATGCCAGCCTATACATGGGAGCAGACAATACACGATGTAACATGTAAACAAAAGAAACATGCCAACCTGGATACCAACTTTGCACCACTAGCATCTTCTGCTGAATTCACATCATTCCTGTAGGGTTTTCTACGACTTAGCCGCAGGCTGACCTGAGGAACACCATCTGACAGCTCTGGTTGTGGTACTCTGTGTGACTGAATAGATCCCTCACTCCTGGATTTTGGGATCTAGAAAATACAATTTGGGGAGGAGGGCAGATTTAAAAAAATCTTTCAGATTAAGTTATCAAAGATAATTTGTTCTAATTTATTAGTAACCTAATGTATTAATGACATTCCAGAAAAATACCAACCTAGGTATAGAATTTAAAATATTAAAAATAAATTGCTAAAAAGCAAAGGGCACAGGGAAGGGGAGATGTCAACACTTCCAAGGGGAACTTTCAAACCATATACAGCCACATCCCTTTCCTGGATTCTGATACAAATCTTCCCCAGGCTTACCCCCTCCCTCCCTCCCCTAGCCCCCACCATTAGAATAATTATGCTGTGTAATGAGAGATTATGAGAGTATATCAGAGTGGCAACCTGGAGTGAAGGAAAGAAGAAATAGAAAAAGACAGGGGAAAAAAAAGGGCTGAGAACCACTGAAATGAAGGATGACAATATCAGAAAGGTGTCCAGAAATATTTACTACCAGCAAGTAAAATCTGCACCAGTTCGTAATAGTTTCTGTTGTCATCTTCTTTTGTAGGGCAAAGTATGGTCTAATACACTTTTAACTAAAGAAATAGCTAGGAAAAATGTACCTTTTTAGTTCTCTTCTGTCTCTAGAAGCATGGGCAACACAAGTGCCAAGTAAACCCTGGTGTACTGACTTCTCCTATCTGAGGTTATGTGCTCCCTCCAACCCCAGAAACACCCTCATGCTTTTATATTGCATCAGAAACAATGTGAATACAATTGATATCCTTCTCCTGAAATTGTGTAAAAATCATGTGAGAGTTTCAGGAAAAATTCACACCCTCAGGTCAATTGTATTTGTTACACCGGAAGCTCTTTCTCATCTCCTGGACTTTTCTTATACTTGTCCTTCAACTGGAATGTCATCTACTCATCACTGGCATCACTGGCCACTCACCAATTGCCTAAGACCAAACCAAATCTTAACTTCCTTTGAGGCTGAGAGAAGAATCCACTTCCTGGGGTGCCTGGGTGGCTCGGTCGGTTGAGCGTCTGACTTTGGCTCAGGTCATGATCTCACGGTTCATAGGTTCGGGCCCTGCGTCGGGCTCAGTGCTGACATCTCAGAGACTGGAACCTGCTTTGGATTCTGGGTCTCCCTCTCTCTCTGCTCCTCCCCTACTCAAACTCTGTCTCTCTCTCAAAAATAAGTAGAAAGATTAAAAAAAAAAATTTAAGAATCCACTTCCCACAGAGCGTCTCTAAGTAAGCTCAGGTCTTAATGACCTTTCCCAACTTTGAATTCCTGTAATACACTGCCACAAAATCCATGCTTGATCTCATGTCGCCTGATAGTTGTTTTATATTTTTAAGTTATATGGCCTCAGCCAGATGTCTGGACACAGAGATTATAGTCTCATTCTCTTCCCCTTTCTCCTCCTCTACTGTGTCCTTTTCCTCCTCTTATTTATATTATTATTTTTAACATTTTGGCCATTGAGTCTAGTTAAGTTTTGAACCCATTAATACTTATTGTCAGACAACACACTTTTTTTTTAGAAGATATTTTTTCTTTTCTTTCTTTCTTTTTTAAGTTTATTTATTTCGAGAGAGTGCATGAGCAGGGGAGGGGCAGAGAGAGAGGAAGAGAGACAGAATCCCAAGCAGGCGTTGCAGTATCAGAACAGAGCCCAACATGAGGCTCAAACTCATGAGCCATGAGATCATGACCTGAGCCAAAACCAAGAGTGAGATGTTTAACCCACTGAGCCACCCGGGTGCTCCAACAACACACTTTTCAACTGTAAGATATTCCAAAGACACTGACTGACCAAGAAACTAGGGTAACAGGCAATTAAAAAAAGTAATATGGGGACAGTTATAAACATCAATATTTAATAAATTCATACCTCTATGAGAATTACAAAAATAACACATGAAAATAATTTAGCAAATAGTTACATTTACCACAGAGCAAAGTAAATACTCAAAATATTAATTTTAATATTAATTTAAATTAATTTAATATTAACAACTTATTAATATTGTTAAGTAAAACTTGCCCAAATCTGACAATTACCAATGAATTGTTCCATTACATTTCTCTGTAGAGTGTTCATAAAAGTTCATGAAAATCAAGGGAAAGTGAATTTTTTAAAATTATAAACTATAGTTCACTGAGATATTTGCCAAGATTACTTATGAAAGAAATATTTAGGTAAACAGCAAGAGAACATATTAAAAGTACAAATATATGCTATTATATATTTCATAAAAGGGGCTCTTTTGCATGTGGCTATTTTTCATGTGAGTAGACAGGAAAAATAAATACACTGAAAAAGCAGTAAGATTTCAAACTAGTTAGCTAAAAAATCTCATACCCAGACTTAATTCTCTCAATATTAAAACAAATATAAGAACAGTTGTTTGGCAACATTTTATGGTGTTAAAATAAGGACATAGCATTTTAAGTTCAGTGATAATTTGGGGGTTCTAAAGTTGATTCAATAGTTTATGTAAAGGAGAAATATTCTAAGGTAGAAAGGTAACATGTTGCTGATTCCACTTGGTCAGTTTACATTAAAATAGACTACATAACACAGATCACTTAAGACTCAGATACCATAAACTATATCAGGTACATTTTTCAAAGTATTATTCTGTGATGATTTAATCTCTATAAAAATAAAATAGAGGGGCGCCTGGGTGGCTCAGTCCATTAAGCATCTGACTTCGGCTCAGGTCATGATCTCATGGCTCATGAGTTGGAGCTCCACCTCGGGCTCTGTGCTGACAGGTCAGAGCCTGGAGCCTGCTTTGGATTCTGTGTCTCCCTCGCTCTCTGCCCCTCCCCCACTCACGCTCAGGGTGTGTGTGTGTGTGTGTGTGTGTGTGTGTGTCTCTCAAAAATAAACATTAAAAAAATTTTTTTTTTAATTTTTTTTTCAACGTTTATTTATTTTTGGGACAGAGAGAGACAGAGCATGAACGGGGGAGGGGCAGAGAGAGAGGGGGACACAGAATCGGAAACAGGCTCCAGGCTCTGAGCCATCAGCGCAGAGCCCCACGCGGGGCTCGAACTCACGGACCGCGAGATTGTGACCTGGCTGAAGTCGGACGCTTAACCGACCAGGTGCCCCTAAAAAAAATTTTTTTTAAATACAACAGGATTGTCATTAGCCATGAACTTTAAAATATAAATTTATTAATATATACTAAAGTAGTCCAAACAGCTGAGCTTATGCACAAGGACATGAAAACACCACATGAAGCCTATGAGAGAACAAAATTGTTAGAAAAAGGTAGCTCAGTAACTCTGAGACCATTAGAACTATAGAGTGTATATATATATATATATATATATATATACACACACACACACACACACTATATATATATACACACTATATAAATATATACACACACTATATATATACACACACTATATATATATACACACACTATAAGATACACTATATAAATATACATAGACTATATATATATATACACTATATATATACACTAAATATACACTATATATACATATAAACTATATAAATATATATACACTGTATAAATATAAATATATACACACACACATTTTAAAAGGAATGCATGTTTTTAAAGGAGATAAATGATACCATCATGAAGATGTACCTTCAAGACTACACATTTCATTACAGATATGATTACTGTAGGAAAAATAGATAAAAATTTAAAATCAGCTGCTCTACCTTTGTCATTAATTTTAGTACAAATGTATTAACTTTGAGAAAAGGAAAGAGATCACTGTCTTTGCCTTAGCTGGAATTGAGCTTTTTAGAAGCACGTGATTTGAGCCTTGGCCTTATAAGGTAGGTAGAAGAGATAGTTTTATTTTTATGCTCTGAGTGTCCACCTCAGATTGTGTAACGTTTACACTTTCAGGTGGTATTCAGGGCTCCTTTCATCATAGAACTCTCGGAGGAGGAGGAAGACCCCAGTTATCCAAGGCAAAGGATACAAGGAGACATCTTATTACAGTGTAGCCTTAAAGCAGTTGTTCTCTCCAGCAGCCAGTTTTGTCCGGAGACATTACTGGTTGTCATGATGGCGGTGAGTGGGTGTGCTACCAGAGTCTAGTGGGTAAAGACCAGGAATGTGATGAAGCATCTTACAATGCACAGGACAGCCTGTCACAAAAAAGAGTTATCTGATCCAAAATGTCAGTAGGGCTAAAGCTGAGAAACTCTGATTCAGTGGTATGGTAAGAAGAAACCTGTATTGACCCAGCTCCTCTTTTTCTATCCTTTTCTTCTGGCTCCACCCTCCCTTTTTTTGCCATTGCCAAGATGTAATGGGCCCAGGTCAGCTATAGGTTTAGCAAAAATGGGCCAGCTAGGTCATCTAGGCCTGCCTTGTCTAGTCATGGGTGATATTGATTCTGTGAGGTTCAGTCAAGCTCTGTGGGGCAGGGACTCCAAATAGGGCTAAAAGCCTTACTATGATAAATGGAGTTCATGTGCTTCGAGAGATCCACCTGCAGTCTCCCTCATAATATGTGGCTGCAGTTGGAAAACTGCCAACCATCTGGAATACTGAGGTGACAAAGCTTTTCCTTTCCACTGGAGATATCCATTAAGTCACAGCAGACTTGGCTTCGTTTTTTTTTAGTGATTGCTTCATGATACTGTACTTGAAGGTGAAAACTATAAAAGCCCCCAAACCATTTATGAAAAACACTTTGCTCAGAAGAATTCTGCCATTGACTGTTTGAGATAAGGATCTAGGCACTTGTTGTGTGATTGATGTGTATAACCGAAATACTAACAATTCCAGAGACTGTAAAAAGAGCACATTCCATGCATGTATTTGCAGGCATGGAATAGTCTAACACAAGTAATTCAAGCTGCTTTAGATTTTGAGATGCCATGGGGCTAGAAACAAAAGAATAACCTTTGATAAAGTAAAATTAGGAAATATTCTCCTGAATGTTGCTGCTATTAGTTGTAAAGATGTAGTGTTACTCTGTGTTAGGCATGGTTCCATGAGATTTATATCAATTAATCTATTTAATTGTCATGACAACCCAAAGAGGCAGGGACTATTATTACTATCTCACAAATGAGGAAACTGAGGCATTAAGAGTTTGAATTACTTGTTCTATTGAGTAAGTGGCAGAACTACAGTTACAACCCAGGGAATCAGGCCTCAGTACTCGTGCTTACCATTACTTTCTATATCTGGTTACATGTTAAACATTAGAATTGCAAGAAGAAAAGACACTTTTGGATGAAAGTCACGTTACAGTCCATAACGCAAACCATTTTCTTCCCTTTTTTTGGCATTAGTAGTTAAAACTCTCTTTAAATTTATCTCTCTGGCATCTACTGAACTGTTCTAGCAGTATAATCTTAGGAGAAAAAGTCAGTTATGAGGACAAAACTATACAGAAAATGTATTCATATTTTTTTATTTATAATGGGCCCAAAATGTAAGCATTTTACAAAGTCAAATTACTATCATAGGCAATTATAGCACATCTATATTTTGAAGGATATCTCAGCCATTAAAATATCTCTAAAGTTTTTAATGAGACTGTGAAATTGTGTTATGATATATAATACAGTGTGAGTCCATTGAGCAAATAAAAATGCATATAGGTATATACCTCCAGTAAAACTCAGATCATCACCATACTTAAAACATACACAAATAAATTTCAAAGGCCAAAAAACAAATTTTGTCACAGTCAACACTGCCAATATTTTAACATGGTCTCATCTTTAAAAATCGAACAGGAAATCCAGAACCAGAAAAACATCTGTGAAACTAGGCTCTGATTTACTTTTATACATTGATGTGACTAACAACATTAAAAAATCATGTGCCTCAATTTAATATTTATCCATATGAATCTATCACTGTGAGGCCACAATTGTAAGTCATAAGTACAGGCCCTCTGTCCCCCAGGCAACTGCAGGGTAAGAGTTGTGTGTCCTACAGGACTGAAACAAAGGGATGGCAGGTGAGTCAGGAGGAAAGGCTCAGTTGACTAGACAGGGACCAGTCTCTAAAATCCAAATCTCCCTTTTCTTTGTGTAGGTGGAGTGAGTTCATTGCTTATTATGGGTTTCTTCCCAGCAAAGTAATGTACATATGAATCAAGTGCAGGAAAATTTATGGGTCTTCAGAATGATTTGATAGTTATCTAGCTGTGTTTGAGAGACAAGATGAGCCTACGGTCCTCCTACTATGCCGCCATCTCAGCTCCCCTCCTCAAGTGCAGGACAATTTATAACAACAATTTAGAATGCTATCAAAGTAGTTTTAAGTTTTTTGAAGTTCAAGCATAAAAAAATAATATTTTGGTCTTAGGAGTCACCCTAAGTCTTGGTCAGTTGCTGGGCTTGAATTTTGAAATTAGAAAAACTCTTTTCATCTTCAGATACTTTGAGCTCTGTTTAGAATAGGGCAGAAAATCACAATCAAGGCTCAAATAATGAAGGAAGTTGTGACAGAAGGAGTCTGAAAAGTTAATTTTTAACATTTAGACGTTCTAAATAAAGACTATTAGACTGTCTCATCTCCTTGACCATTTCTTCCCTCCGCTTATCATTTGTATGGAAGAGGGCATAGCCTCTTGCCAAACTTCATGCTCATTCAAGTCATAATCTTCATAAGAAGAAATGGTGAAATAACGGAGCACTAGAAAAGAGATGTTAAACTCCGATTTTTTTAAAAAGACATTTCTAGGGTAAAAAAGGTTAAAAAAAGTCCTCTAAATCTGAAAAAAGCCTTTGTTTTTAATTAAAAATATCTAAGTTTGCTTTTCAAAAGTGAGGTTTATTTTTTTGTTTTTTGTTTTTTTTTTTACTAAACAGCTGCAGTTCTTCTGATAATCTGATCAATCTATTATGTGCCAGTGACAGTGCTAATTGATGGCCCAGGCTTTTTTCTGAGAAGGCTATTAACAAGCTTTAGGGAATTTTGGGGAGTTTCTTGTACATACTTTTCCTTCCTTCCTCCCTTCCTCCCTCCCTCCCTCCCTCCCTTCCTTCCTTCCTTCCTTCCTTCCTTCCTTCCTTCCTTCCTCCCTCCCTCCCTCCCTCCCTCCCTCCCTCCCTCCATCCCTTCCTCCCTCCCTCCCTTCCTCCCTCCTTCCCTCCTTTTTTTTGTAAAAGTGGGTCAGTGTTAAAGTTATAACTAATTAAAATCTCATTTTGATCTAAGTTTTAGTCTGTACTTTAGAATAAAATCACTTTAACTTTGTTAGAAAAATTGTGTATAAAGACAAAAATTTCACAATTAAAAAATAGTTTATCTTGAAAGAGATCAGATAGATCAATTACAGGTTCAGAGTGTGTACCAATCAAGTAAGGAACCCTCAGCACTTGGTGTTCCTTAACTGTTCTCTTTTCATCTCCTTTCCCCTCTGCAAAGGTAGGTGCCTCACAGCAGAGATTTTTGTTTGTTTTGCTAACTGCTGTAGCCTTGGCTCCTAGAACAGCACCTGGCAAATAGTAGGCAACCACTATATATTTGTGTAATAAAAGAACAAATGAATGACCAAACTAAACATCATCTACCTTCCTCTCAGAAACACTGAAATGTTAACAGATTATCCGTTGATACGATAAAGTAAATTCATTCTTCTGTGTAAGCATTGCTCTTATTTTAGAAATTTCATTTATATTGTTTCAAATCTTACAAGTTAATTTTTAAAATGGCTATGGTACAGAAATGGGAAGAAGGGGCAGGAAGCTACATTTACTCAGCATAAGCGATCCCACAGTAGAGCCGTCTGACCTGGGACATAGGCTCAAGGAAGTCTCACCTTTTAGAATCTGCTCACAGATCAATCTGTACATGGCAGTAAGCTGAGGCTTATTCACATCAACACAGTTCCAACTGCTATTTTACAAAGTTATTCATTCATGTCCCTGACTTCAGGTCTTTTACCAGGGAAAAAATTCACGCAGAAAGTAATTGTAAAGTGAGCAGTTTAGGAATTTACATAGAAGACTTTCAAAAATTTTCCTTCTATTAGTAAAATAAAAATTTGCTTTAAAATTTTTGATCACTTATTTCTAATTATCAAAATCAATGATCAATCAATGAGAATGTTTATCATCTCATCCCAAATACAATCTTCTGACCTCAAGTTCTTGCTAATGTAGAGGACAGGATTATACAGGGTGAAGGAGTCTTAAAATAGGATGTTCTCTGGAAGCTTATTCCAAAAGGATGCTACCAACACTGGAAGGAATGCTGTGAAAAAGTGGTTCTGACCCAGTGGGGCACATCACAATATCCTTTGGAGATTTAAAAAGTACACCTGCCTTAATTTATCCTACCACCCCATTTCTCAGTCTGAAGGAATATCTCTGAGACAGATCCTGGGCAGGTGAATTAGAAACAAACGCCTTAGAATAATATGTGCTGCTGCTGATTCAAAGTTTTAAAATTTGCCAAGAAGCAAATAATTTCTCTTTGAGGTTTTGAAAATAAGTGTTGAGGTAAAAAAAATAAAATAAAATAAACATTATATAACTGAATTGTTTGATTATAGCTGGTCATATAAGTTCCACATTTATACCAGAAAAATTAGGTGGAAAATTAACAAATCAGATGTTTATTTTAGAACCACTCAGGTTTTGAATTGAAGAGAGGTCTACTCCAACTCCTTTATTTCAAAAATAAAGTCTAGGGGTGCCTGGGTATCTCAGTTGGTTAAGTGTCTGACTCAGGTCATGATCTCACAGTTCGTGAGTTTCAGCCCCTTATCAGGCTCTGTGCTGAAAGCACAGGGCTTGCTTGGGATTCTCTCTCTCTCTCTCTCTCCCTCTCTCTCTGCCCCTCCCCTGCTCATTCTCTCTCTCTCAAAAATAGATAAACATTAAAAAAAAATGAAGTCCAGGGGTCCAGAGAACTGAAATGAGCTGCCCAAGGTTGTATAGAGGAAGGAAAACTGGCTATTAAAAGCCCTTTCTCCTGACCAAAGTGACAGTGAGAAATAAAGTGATAAAGTGTAAAATTCGGGGCAAACTAGCTGATTAGTGGTAATCCAAGGAGGCAACATACCTTCTGTGGCCCAGATGGCAACACCTTGGGCCAGGAGCATGCTGCCATTGTGTGAGGTTGTAAGATACCTGGTACAGTCTCATTATTGGTGCCAGCCTGACACACAGGTTTTGTTTATTTGAGAAAAACGCACTTCTATCTTGTTTAAGTCAATGTTGTTCGGGGTTTATTTATATGCAAGCGAACCTAATCCAAACTGATACAAGATTTTGGTCAAATACTACTTTATCAGTAACGCCTTCTTTGACACAATTTAATAAATAGCAGAATTCTCCCTTATGCACTACTCCCCACTTCCTTGGCCTTGCTTTATTTATCTCCACTGCACATAATACCATCTGACACACTGTATATTTACTTTTGCTTATTTATTTGTTGTCTTTTCCTCCTACCCAGATATGAATTCTATGAGGGTAAAAACCCTCATGGGTTTGTGTTACAAACCTGGTGGGATGGAGGGAGGGCTAAGGAAGGGCATGGCTCACCTTAAAGGGAAATATAACTGCTTACTTTTATTGGGTCAAAATTTAGTCACATGGTGACACACAGCTGCCTGGGAAGTTAGAGAAAGTAGTCTTATAGATGTAATTCAGTGTATAAAGCCAAGGGAGGGAGGGAGAATAGGTTTTGGGGAGGCCACTGGCAGTCTTGAACACAGACAAAGAAAGAAAGGAAGGAAGGAAGGAAGGAAGGAAGGAAGGAAGGAAGGAAGGAAGGAAGGAAGGAAGAAAGAAAGAAAGAAAGGACATGTGAAAGGGATGTTTGGGGAGGAACACTCCAGATAGAGAAAAGAGCAGGGCAAAGGTCCTGAGAAGGAAGCATGATTCCCAAGTCTGAGGGACAGTAAGGAGGTCACTGGGCTAGAGCTGAATGAATCAGAAGAGTGGCAAGAGATGAGGCCAGTGATATAGCAGAGGGCCCAGATCATGTACACCCATAGGTATTTTAAAGACTTTGGTTTTTACCTTGTGCAAACAGAAACTTTTTGGAAGATGTTGAACAGAAAAGTAACGTGTCTGACTTTCATTTTAACAGGGTCATTACTATTGCATTGAGAAGAGACTTGTAGAAGGGGCAGAGTAATACAAGGATACCAACTAGGAAGTAGCCGAGATGCTTATGGCTTGAATCCAGGAGCTGGTTAGAAGGCATCATTAGATTCTGGATATAACCTCAATGTGGAATCAACAGGATTTGCTGAAGCACTGGATGTGAGGCAGGCAAGAGTCAAGGATAATGAAACTGCCATCAGGGAGTTAGGAAAGATAGCAGGGAGTATAGATTTTGGTGGGTAAATCAGGAGTTTATAGCCTTGGATGTGCTAAAAACTTTAATAACTTTGGACATGCATGCACCTAACAGAGAGTTGGAGACAGCTGGATATAGTAGTTGGAATTGAGAAACTTGGACTGAAAATACAAGTTTAGGAGCCATCTATATATATGGATGATATTTAAAAACTAAGTAATTAGAAATGATCGTCTAGGGAGTGAATCTAAATAGAGAAGGGAAGAGATCAGACCAAGAACTGATATCCAGAGCATGCCAAGGTTGGAGAAAGAAGACCCAGAGAGACTGAGGAGTGAACAGTGAGGTAGAAGGAAAACTAAGAGAATATCCTGAAAGGCAAGGGTAAAGGGATTCAACAGGGAAGGAATAAATACAGTTACCATGTTATAAAGCAATTTCAAAACATGTATCTACATAAAGACTTGTACATGAATGTTTATAGCAGCATTAACTGTTATAGCCAAAAAGTGGAAACAACTCATATGTCCATCTACTGATGTCTGGGTAAGCAAAATGTGTCTATCTGTACAATGGAATACTATTCAACTATAAAAAGGAATGGAGTACTGATGCATACTATAACATAGATGAATCTCAAAAATATTACACTAAGTGAAAGAAGGAAAACATAAAAAGACACATAGTGTATTATTCCATTTATATGAAATGTTTAGAACACACAGATCTACAGAGACTGAGAGTGGCTCAGTGACTTCCAGGGACTGAGTAATGGGAAGTGACTGCATATGGGTATGGGGTTTGCTTTGGATGAAGGTGTTCTGGAATTAAACAGTGTAGACAGTTGCACAATTTTGTAAATATACTAAAAAATCACTGAATTCTAATTTTAAAAGTGAATTTTATGTACATAAATTATATCTCAGTAACACTGTTATTTAAAAAAGAAAGACGGTGTGATCAAGTGTGTCAAATGCTGCTGACAGGGTGAAGAGGATGAAAACTGAGAATTGACCCCTGAATCTGGCAGTGTGTTGTCACTTGACAAGAGCTGCTTCATTCACGTAGTGGGATTGATTAGAGCGGGTCCAGGGAGAATGTAGAAGACGAAGTGAAAACAGCAAGCTTAAATGGTTCTTTTGAGGAGTTTTGTTGTAAGGAAATGAGTGATTACTAAAAGGGGCTGTGGAGTCAAGGGAGAGGTTTTTTGTTTTGTTGTTTCATTTTTTTTTTAATAAGGCAGGAAACACTATAGCATATTTCTATGCTAATGGGAACGATTCAGTAGACAAAAACCTGATGACCTACAGGGGATAGGAGGGGGGAGAGGATTCAGGGAGCAGAGTGCTGGGGTGGGTGCAGTATGGGACTAGGTTCACAGTGGAGGGGCTGATGTTGGGCACAGCAAGTGCAGCACACCTCCTGTGTCTAGAAGAAAGGAGAGAACATGGCGTGGGGGGGGGGCAGATACAGGGTGCATGTGAGGGTGGGAACAGGTGAATATTTCTTCATGTTCTCAGGGAAATAGAAAGTAAGGTCATCATCTGAGACAGAAGGGCGAAGAGGCAAAAGCTGGAATATGAAGACCAAGGAATAAGTATAAAGCAGTTTGAAAGAGAGGAAGAGTGGAAGGATAGGGGAGAATGTCAGGCAAGCAACATGAGGGCTGAGTTGAAGTTGGTAGTCATATACTTAAAGTGAGACCTCAAACCTGTAGTAGAAGGAAGAAAATGACAAAGATCAGGGAAGAAATAAATGAAACAGAGACTAAAAAGGTAATAGAAAAGATCACTGAAACTAAGAGCTAGCATTTTGAAAAGATAAACAAAATAGACAGCTCTTAGCTAGACTCAAAGAAAAAAAGAGGACTCAAACAAAATTAGAAATGAAAGGAGACAACTGAAATACAAAGGATTGTAAGAGACTACAAAGAATAATTACCTGCCAAACAAATTAGACAACCTAAAAATATTCAATCCACTAAAACTGAATCATGAAGAAATAGAAAATCTGGGGGGTGCCAGCTGAGTGTCCAACTTTAGCTCAGGTCATGATCTCACTCACGGCTTGTGAGTTCGAGCCCTGCATCAGGCTCTGTGCTGACAGCTCAGAGCTTGGCGTCTGCTTCAGATTCTGTGTCTCCCTCTCTCTCTCTCTCTCTCTCAGCCCCTCTCTTACTTGTGTTCTGTCTGTCTCTGTCTCAAAATTAAACATGAAAAAAAAAAGAAATAGAAAATCTGAACATACCAATTACTAATAAGGAGTAATGATTAACTCAGTAATCAAAATCCTCCAATAAACAAAAGTCTAGGAGCAGACAGCCTCACAGGGAAATTCTACCAATGTTTAAAGAGTAATTAATACCAATCATTCCCCCATAAAAAGATGACTAGGGAACACTTCCAAACTCATTTTACAAGTCCAAAAAGTCCTGATATCAAAACCAGATACTACAAGAAAATTCTAAGACAATATTCCAGATGCAAAAAATTCTTAACAAAATATTAGCAGCCTGAATTCAATACTAATTAAAAAAGATCACACACCATGATTAACTGGGATTTATTCCAGGTATGCTTAATGGTCCAACATCAGCAAATCAATGTGATACATCATATTAACAAAATGAAAGATAAAAATCATATGATCATCTCAATAGGTGAAGAAAAAAAGCATTTGAGGAAATACAACATAGATTCATGACAAAAACTCTAAAAAAATGGGTATTGAGAGAACATACCTGAACATAATAAAAGCTATATATGACAGGCCCACAACTTAACATCATAGTCAACATGAAAAGCTAAAAGCTTTTCCTTTAAGATCAGTAACAAAACAAGGATGCCCACTCTTGCCACTTTTACTCAGCATAGTGCTGGAAGTCCTATCTAGAGCAATTAAGCAAGAAAAAGAAATAAAAAGCATCCAAATCAGACAAGAAGTAGTAAAACTGTCTCTTTGCAGAGGACATAATCTTGTATACAGAGAGCTCTAAGACTAGACCAAAAAAGTGTTATAATTAATAAACTCAGTTAAGTTGTAGAATATAAAATCAATATACAAAAATCAGTTGCATTTCTATATACTAATAATGAACCACCAGAAAGAGAAACTAATCCTCTTAACAGTTGCATCAAAAAGATTTAAATACCTAGAATAAACTTAACTAAGCAGTTGAAAGATTTGTACACTGAACACTGTAAGACACTGATGAAAGAAATCGAAGATGACACGAATAAATGGAAAGATATTCCATCCTCATGGATTGGAAGAATCAACACTGTTAATATGTCCATGCTACCCCCCAAAGCAATCTACAGATTCTGTACAATCCTTGTCAAAATTTCAATGGCATTTTTCACAGAAATAGAACAAATAATCCTAAAATATGTATAGAAGTATAAAATCCCCCAAATAACCAAAGCAATCTGGAGAAAGAAAAAATCTGGAGGCATCATATTTCCTAATCTCAAACTATATTACAAAGCTATAGTAAACAAAACAGTATGATAATGGTATAAAAATAGACACAGAGATGGATGGGGCAGAATAGAGAGCCCAGAAATAAACACACACATATACGGCCAACTAATTTACGACAGAGGAGCCAAAAATATACAACAGGGAAAGGGCAATCTCAGTAAATGGTGTTGGGAAAACTGGACAGCTACATGCAAAAGAACAAAACTAAACTATTATACTATACCCCAAAATGAACTTAAGACAGATTAAAGACTTAAATGTAATACCTAAAGCCATTGAACTCCTAGAAAAAAACAATGGTGGTAAGCTCCTTGATATCAGTCTTGACAATGATTTACTGGATTTGATACCAACAGCAAAGGCAGCAAAACCAAAAATGAACAAGTAGGACTATTTCAAATTGAGAAGCTCCTACACAGCAAATAAAAAAGAACAAAACAGAGCAATATGCTAAATGGGAGGAAATATTTGCAAATCATGTATCTGTTAAGGGGTTAATATGCAAAATATATAAAAAATTCAACAGCAAAAAAATATTTTATTATAAAATGGGCAAAGAATCCATATAGACATCTTCCCAAAGACATAGGTGGCCAGGAGGTACATGAAAAGATGCTCAGCAACTCTAAACATCATGGAAATGCCAATTAAAACCACAATGAGATATTGCTTTACATCTATCAGAATGGCTAACATAAAAACACAAGAAATAATATGGATTGACGAGAATGTGGAGAGAAGGGGACACTTGTGCACTATTGGTGGCTATTTAAATTGACAAAGGAAGTATGAAAAATAGTAGAGGTTCCTTCAAAACTTAAAAACAAAACTACCATGTAACCCAGAAATTCCATTTCTGGGTATTTATATGAAGGAAACAAAATCACTAACCTGAAAAGATATCAGTACCCCCATACTTACTTCAGTATTATTTACATCAGTCAAGACATGGAACCTAAGTGTCCACCAAAAGATAAATGGGTAACGTAGTATACATACATAATGGAGTATTACTCAGCCATAAGAAAAGGGAAATCCTTCCATTTGAACCAAAGCAGATGGACGTTTAGGGCATTATGCTAAGTGAAATAAGTCAGACGAAGTACTATATCATCTCACTAAAATGCAGAATCTAAAATAAATAAATAATAAAGTCATGGATACAAAGGCTAGATTGGTAGTTGCCAGAGATGGTGGGTTGGGGGGTGGGCAAAATGGATAAAGGTGATCAAAAGACACAAACTTCCCGGTATATGATAAATAAGTCCTGGGGATGTAATGTACAGCATGGTGACTATAGTCAACAACATTGGTATACATTAAAAAATTGCTAAGATAGCAGATCTTAAGAATTCTTATAAGAAATTTTTAAAAATTAGTAACTTTGTATAATGATGGATATTAACTAAACTTATGGTAATCATTTCACTGATTATCTGTACTAGGTGCAGATATCTTTTTGAGACAGTGATTTCAGAATATATATATATATATAATATATACTTATAAGTATATATATAGTTCATAAATTATATATATATTATTTGTATTTATATAATTTGTATATATATATTTGTATTTGTTTTGTATATATATATATATATATATATATATATATATATAGTAAGATGTTAGCTTGATATTCTAGCTTCTCCAGCTCTGTTCAGCAGGTAGGGTAGATAAGGAGTAAGCAGAGTGTTGGTTTGGGAGAAGGCTGAGGTTTTAAGATAGTAGATCTCTTTATTCTTGTGTTGTAATTGCTTGTTTACATGCTATTGGCCTCATTAGATTGAGTGATCCCCAAGTTTATGTCTTTCTCATTGTTGTTTCCCCTGCTTAAGTCTTTGACATATAAGAGCTGATTAGTGGATGTTCAATATATTTTCCTTATGAAAACAAATTTATAAATTACTTCATTGGTTTTTCTTCTCCCCTTCACCCCAAACATATAGCTGATACCTCAGACAGATTTACTTATAAGTTATATATTACAAAACTGTAATCAGGTTTTCTATGCAAGTTCTTTACATTTAAATGGAACAAAATAGTATTTTCAAAAAGTAATTACACTCTGTTTACTGAGCACTCATCAAATGAGTTCATCAAAGCATCTTTTATAATAATGTCATTCATGAAATCTTGCCATTTGCAACTACGTGGATGGAACTGGAGGGTATTATGCTAAGTGAAATTAGTCAGAGAAAGACAAAAATCATATGACTTCACTCATATGAGGACTTTAAGAGACAAAACAGATTAACATAAGGGAAGGGAAGCAAAAATAATATAGAAGCAGGGAGGGGGACAAAACAGAAGAGACTCATAAATATGGAGAACTGAGGGTTACTGGAGGGGTTGTGGGAGGAACCCTAATAGGGTTAGGGGTGCTATGGAATCTACTCCTGAAATCATTATTGCACTATATGCTAACTAATTTGGATGTAAATTTAAAAAAAATAAAAAATAAAACAAGTTAAAAAAAAGTAATGTCATTCATGGGTTCTTGAAAATACTATCTTCTTCTAAGCATAAATATGGGAGAGGGGATGAAGTCTATGTTTCTCCAAAAAATAAAAGTTAACCCCCCCTGGGAAAGATAAGTATGTGCAGAATTCTATGCTCTAAGGACTCCTCATACTATTCCACAAGAGTTGGGTTGCTTCCTTTGGAAAACTAGAAATCTTTCTTTCTCCTATGATTGTGAATAGTAACTACCATTATTATCTAGTGATATCTGGTTCATAGCTGTGATAAATCCATAAGTGAAGAAACATTTTCTATAAGGGGTAAAATCAACTCACACATCAACACCAGTGAAGGAATACTGCATTTAAAGCTCTTTCTAGGGGTGCCTGAGTGGCTTGGTTGGTTAAACATCTGACTATTGATATTGGCTCAGGTCATGATCTCACGGTTTGTGAGATAGAGCCCTGAGTTGGGCTCTGTGCTACTTGGGATTCTCTCCCCACCTTTCTCTTTGAGCCTCCAGTGCTTGTGAGTGCATTCTCTCTCTCTCTCTCTCTCTCTCTCTCTCTCTCAAAATAAATAAATAAAAATAAAAAAAAAAGTCTTTCTGAAGGTGCTGTTATGGTAAGCAGAACAATACATTTGCATTTGCATGTATTTATCATTCTGTGTTGTGTGCATGACTGCCAAAAAATGATTTAAAGGGATAAAAAAATGCTATTTATAATCCTTTTTTTTTTAATGTTGTCCTTACTATAAACAAGGAAAGCTGATGGAATGTTTTGCACTCTTTGCCAAACTCTGAAACTAATGAAGCCTCATCCATTAAGCCACTTGGAAACTATTTGCCCTGGAGTCAATGAGGTCTCTTTCATTTTGCAGGAAGTGTCCTTTGTTAGAGCACTGCTCAATGTGACAAAGCTATGACTCATAACTAACTATTTGGGTTTAGTAAAATGCATATCCTCAACAGGTTAAAAAACTTTTCTATTATTGTAAGTGAATACAACAAAACCTTGGACTGTAACTTGTTCTGCAAGTGTTCTGCAAGATGAGTAAACACTTCTAATAAATTTTAACTTGATAAATGAGTGATGTCTTGCAATATGAGTATTATGTGATACCGAATGTCATATGATCACAACTGAGCCAATGGTTCTTCTCACTCTCACTGCAGGACTGTGGGTGATCATCTCCCATGCTGGGATGGTTGGTCTCAGGCTACGGTGTTTGGCAGAAATCAGTGATTTTTCAGAACGTTGGAAGTTGCCCACAACCGGCGCTAGTGTATTTTTTGTCACTTCAAAGCACCTATGGACAGTTCTTTGCTTTTCCATACAAGAGTAAGCTCAGGAATGCTTTGCTTCATTCTAGGTCAGGCTGCCTACAGACATAGACCCTTTCTTCTGCTGCCTTATTGCCAGTTACATTAAATACAGTATATGACAAGAGTTTATTAATATTGTACTGTAACTGACATCCATGCGAGTGTATATACTGGCCCCCATGCAGAAAAAGGTTGAAAAGGAAAGTGGTAAGAAGGAGATGATTACTGTGGAAGTTAAGAAGGAAATCATTGAGTAGTACGAATGAGGTATGCGAGTGGCTAAAATTGCAAAATTTAATAAGAAGTCTACGTCTGCATCTTGTCTGCAGAGGAGGAGGAAAAGAAGATGGAGGAATCCCTCACTTCAAATGAGATTAGGGAGATGTGTAAAATGTGGGAAACAGTGGACAATTTTGTAGAAAAGCACCACCCAAATAAGGCCATAGCAGTGCGAGCAATGAATCTGTTTAATGGCAATGCAATGTCACATTTCCACAAAATCTTCAAAAGGAGGCAAAAGCAAGTGTAATTGGATAGGTTCCTTGTTAAAGCTGCATGAAAAGAAAAAGATTCCATTGAGCCAATAGATAGCAGTGATTCCGTTAGTGATAGTGAAAGTTGTCCTACCCAATAACCCTCCTCTCTCTTTACTCCCTCACACCAGCCACAAAAGTTTTCAAAGGTAAGTTCAGGTTAATTTATTTTTCTTCATATTTTGTATTTTCTTTATTATTTTGTATTATATCACAGTATTATAATCATTCTTATATGAATATCTTTGGGTTGTGGAACAAATCATCTGAGTTTCCATTATTTCTTATGGAGAAATACGTATGAAGTTTGCTTTGATATACAAGCTGCTTTGGATTACAAGCACGTTTCTGGAACAAATTATGCTTGCAAACCAAGGTTTTACTGTACTTTGTTTTACCACATATTCGTTTACAGGGGAAAGACTGGCTTTGAATTCTATTTTTCCCTGTTACCAGCTACATAATTTGGTGCAAATCCTTTAACTTCTCTGAGGCTCATCTATGTAATTAAAAACCTACACCTCTTATGATTATGGAAATTAAATGAGATAATTCATGTTCCATTAGCACCTAGAATAGAGTAAGCATGAAATAAATGATAGAACTGAGATCTATTAATTTTAACAATTATAAAATAAATTATAATGTAAATAATTATAAAAATAAAAAACATCAGAACTTGGGAAGACATGTCACTATTACCAAATGGTTTAATTTTAAATAGCATTCCTCAAATTTGACAACAATGGAATTCAATAAGCATTTATTGAACAATTATGACATGCTGGGCCTCGGGCCAGGCCCTGGCATCATTAGTGATGTTGGCTGTAGTCTTAAAGAAGTGGATGGTCTAGCAAGGAGACAGACACATAGACTCTAACCTCCAGCAATAAGCACAATTAAAATAATAGCTAACTGTTGGGTGTTTACCAAAAGGTAGGGATAATATTTTAGCACTGTATATATATTTTCTGATTTCCAATTAAAAACAACCGTACAGGGGCACCTGGATGGCTCAGTTGGTTAAGCATCCAATTACAGCTCAGGTCATGATCTCACTCACGGCTTGTGAGTTTGAGTCCTGCATCAAGCTCTGGGTTTACAGCTCAGAGCCTGGAGCCTGTTCAGATTCTCTGTCTCCCTCTCTCTCTGTCCTTCACACACTTGCACTCTCTCAAACATAAATAAACATTAAAAAATTTATTTAAAAACCCCCCTACAAAACAAGTACTATTATTTCCATTTTATAGATGAGAGAGCAGAGATACAGAGAATTTTAAAAACTTGTGTAAGGTCACCCAGGTAGTAAGTGATGAATCTGAGACTTGAATTCATGGCAATCTGACATAACAGCCAGCAATCTTAACTATCATGTCTCCCTACCTCTTATATTTTCAAAAACATTCAATAGCAACAGATATTTATTGAGTACTTGTCACCCGTGGGGGCATTAAGGATACAAGAGAGCATAAATCAGACCCAAATTCTGTACTCTGGAGCTTGTAGTCTAGCAGAGAAGACAAATATTACTCACATAACTGCATGAATATATACATATATGCACGATAAGTGTTAGGAAAAATCATAGGTGTTAAGGAATGCATAATGTATGCAATGTTATTGGAGAACAAGGTACACAATTAATTCTGCCTGAAGTGGGTGAGGAAGGAAGGCCTTTCAGGAAATGAGAACAGGAGAAAATATATATAAGAAGACTGAAATGACTGAGCATGGAAAGGAAGAGAAGAGATGGCATGAGTTGAGGCTGAAGGGTGGGGCTGTGGTAAAACTGCTGAAGGCATGTATACTGTGCTAATGGGTTTGATCTTTACTCATTATTCAGTGGGGAAAAAGGCATTTTATAACAGCTATTTTGGCCATGGTGTGGAAGGAAGGGAAAACTAGGGTGATACTGATATATTTTTTGACTGAAACTCCCACAAGCACTAACCTTTATTGATAAAATATAATACCCCAGATAATATTCATTCTTTTTTCATCTTTTAACTTTGATATTCACGAAATAAAGCATGTTGAATGGAAAATTCTTGGTTGCCTTCTCAGAGCTCATATCCCTTCTTCTCCTATGCCAATGTCCCCAATTTCCACTGGTATTCCAATTGTATTCCCAATTTCCTAACAAAGTGACCTCTCTCATGGCTCTAAGAGTGAATCATGTGATCTAGACCAAGCCAATTAGCACTCCTATCTCCTAGCTATGGTAATGTCATCAGGAAGGTGAAGCTCTGGAATTCTCCTGGGAATGTTGAGACAAAGGTGCTCTCTTGTCAATCAATACCAGTTCTGCCAAACACTGATTAATGAATGACCTTAAATTGATAAACTGTAGCTTTCAGCAACAAAGTGCCACCTGATGATTTCAGAGTTAATTTGGTTTATGTTTAAATCAGACATATTTTCAGATTAAAAATAGAGTTCATATGGAATATGTAAGAATACCTTTGGATTCAAATACAGCAAACAAAACCATTCTAATTTATTTAAGCAACATAGGGAAATTATTGGCTCACATATTAAAATCCCTAGAAATACTGTGAGCTTCTGACAAAGGTTTCTATCTATCAAGGCCCTAATTTCTTTTCATCTTTTTCAATTGATCTGAAAATCTACACTTGAACTTCTTTTCTGCTTCATATTAAAACTTTTTAGGCATGCCTGGGTGGCTGAGTAGGTTAAGTGTCCGACTTTGGCTCAGGTCATGATCTCACGGAAGTGGGTTCAAACCCCTACTTTGGTTCCTCTGTCTCCTTCTTCTTCTGCCCCTCTCCTGCTTGTGCTCTCTGTCTCTGTGTGTCTCTCTCTCTCTTGCAAATAAACAAACATAAAAAAAATTAAACTTTTAAATTGGATGCTCACTCCGACTTTAGCAAATATAAGTCAGAAACAAAGTAAAAGCAGAAGAAACACTGATCAAAATTATGGTAAATCTTTGGGGCACCTTGGTGGCTTAGTCAGTTAAATTAAGATGGGAAATTAGGGGTGCCTGGGTGGCTCCGTTGGTTAAGCATCTGACTCTTGGTTTTGGCTCAGGTCACGATCTCACAATTCCTTAAGTTGAGCCCCACATCAGGCTCTGCACTGTCATACTTGCTGTCTGTCTCTCTCTAAAATAATGATTATGGGATAAGTTTACTTTCCCTACCCACATCGTCTATTATTATTTTTGTGTTAGCCTGCATCTAAATAGAGGTCAGAGAAATTATTCACTTGAAAACCGACTCATCAGATGAAAAGGTAAAGCTGAGAAAGCAGTATGATTTCTTAATTATAGGAACTGTAAGAGGAGTGCTATTCTAGTAGGCATAATTTGAAGAAAAGAAAAGTGTTAAACAAAGGGGAATGTAATTTTCAAGTAAAATGATAAATTCACCTGCCTATAGCTAATGAATAATATGTGCCTTATAATCATTACGTAAGTTTTTTTTTTTTTAGTTTATTTATTTATTTTGAGAGAGAGAGAGAAAGAGAATGAGTGGGACAAGGGTAGAGAGAGAATCCCAAGGCGGTTTGCACTGTCAGAGCCGAGTCCCATGCAGGTCTGGAACTCACAGACTGGGAGATCATAATCTGAGCTGAAATCCAGAGTCTGACACTTAACTGATTGAGCTATTCAGGTGCCTCTAATAATTACATGTTTTAAAATGACAATACAGTTGTAAAATAGGCCAAACAGAATAACAACAACCACAATAACAAATCAAACACATAAATTCTGAGCTTTAGTATCTGGTAATGGTAATAGCAATTGATGAAAGTGATCAGTAACGACAATAATTCAGGTGTTTACACTGACCTATCACAATTGTGATTTTACATTAGGAGTTGGAAAACTGTTTTTGCAAAGGCCATACAGTAAGTATTTTTGGCTCTATGAAATATATGGGCTTTGTTGCAAATACTCAACTCTGCCATTACAGTGTGAAAGCAATCATAGACATTCTGTAAAGAAATGCACATGACTGTGTTCCAACAAAGCTTTATCATTATTATTTTTTTTAACAGAACTTTATTTACAAAACAGGTGGTGAGTGGATTTGGTCTGTGGGCCATAATTTGCTGACCTGTGTTCTACATCATTCATTTCTTTCAGCTTCTTTTGTGTCTATTTGTGTGAGTGTTCAATCATCACAACTTTGTGCATAAAATTTTATATTAAATTATTTTAAATTATTTGACTCAATTTTTTACATAAATGATACAAATTGGAAGAGAACTGTCATTAGGAAAGGGTGAGTTACTGGGTGAATTTATTGTTCATCACAAATTTTAGCTTTAGGGTTGGCTACAAATAGCACCATATGGTATGGCTAAAACAGAAAACTCCTGTCTTATTTGCCATAAAGTAGAGGACTGAGTTTGAGGTGAGCAAAGCAACTTCAGAGTGAAGGAGAAAATCCTGGAAAGGAAACAGCCAGATAAGGAAAGCCTTACACTGTGTGTATAAATTTTGCCCACCCTTGGCTATTCTCGAAGCTACGTGTACACAGGTCAGACTATAAGCAGCAGAGCTAAGGAACAAAGAAATAAAGATAGTTTTGATCTGTTGTTTTCCACAGGGAGATAGAGCTTAGATTTTCTGTCCAACCAATATAACAAAATCAAGAAGCTCTATAAGATAGTATTCATGGTATCCAGAATGTAATAATAATTTGTAGACATATGAAGAAATAGGAAAATGTACCTCATATAAGAATGAAAGGTAACTGAGAAAGTCTGATCTGAGATCCAGATGTAGGATTTTGTGGACAAGGATTTTTCAGCAGTTATTATTACTGTACTCAAGAACTTAAAGGAAAATATGGTAATAAATATGCTCAAGCAGGAAATATCAGCAGGAAAACAGAATCTATAAAATAAAATAAAATAAAATAAAATAAAATAAAATAAAATAAAATAAAATAAAATGAATTTCTATACAAAACCCCACAATATTTGAGAGAAAAATTCACAACATGGGCTAACAACAGATTTGAGATGACAGAAGAGTCATTAATATTTAAGACAAAACATTAGTTATTATCCCACAAGAAGAACAGAAAAATAATAAAGATTTAATAGCCCCTGTGAGATAATATTAAAAGGTCTAACATACAGTTACTTGGAACCCCTAAAAAGACAAGGTAGGCTGAGGCAGAAAATAATACTTTAAGAGAAATAATAGTTTAAAACTTCTAAATTTGTTGAAAACGTATTTTAGTTAAAATACATAAACATAATTTATAGTTATAAAAACATAAATTTATAGTTAACCCCCCCCCCACAGTAAGCCTCAAACAGGATAAAAGAAAACCAATTTAAACATATTATAGTCAAACTGCTGAAAACCAATGATACAGGTGCAATACTGAAAGACACTGGAGACAAATAAATATTACATATATGGGAACACTAACACAATGATTCAGAACTTACCTTCAGAAAAATGAAACAAAAGAGACCAGAAGACAATGAGTTTAAAGGCAAAAGAAAAAAAAGTAATCATAAATATAGAACTCTTTACTGGTCAAAATATCCTTCAAGACTCAAAGTCATATGTAGATAAATAAAACTAAGATTTCATAGTACACGTGAAACTAATGTGTGAATTATTCCTCAAAACAATTACAACAAAACCACACAACACAAACACACACACCTCTAAGACTTCATCATCAGAAGATATATACTATAAAAAATGCTAAAAGAGATTCTGTTGAACAGAAAAGGTAACAGAAACGGATGATTTCTGGAATGAAAAGTGCCAAAAACGACATCTACCTATGTATGTGTAAATAGGAAAGACTGTGTTTCTTTTAACTTATTTGAAGTACATATAACTCTTTAAAGCAAGAATTATAACATTGTGCCGTGGAGTTATAAAGATATCATACATATGCCAATTATAGCATTAAGAAGTGAAAGGAGATAAATTAATCTATGATTACAAGGTTCTTACATTTTATGTGAAGTAGTACAACATTAATTCTGAATAGATGGTGAAATGTTAAGGATGTATATTGTAATCCCTAGAGCAGTCTTTAAAATAACAACATAAAGACCCATAGCTAAAAAGTCAATAGATAAACTAAAATGGAATTTTTTAAAAAGGTGAAGTAACCCCAAAGATGACATAAAAGAAGCAGTGAAATAAAAACAGAATGAACCTACAGAAAGTAAAATGATAGACCTTTACCTAACCATATTAATAACTGCACTACTAAAAGGCAGAGCTCGGGGCGCCTGGGTGGCTCAGTCGGCTGAGTGTCCAACTTTGGCTCAGGTCATGATCTCACAGTTCATGGGTTCAAGCCCTGCGTCGGGCTCTGTGCTGACAGCTCGGAGCCTGGAGCCTGCTTCAGATTCTGTGTCTCACTCTCTGCCCCTACCCTACTCACACTCTGTCTCTCTCTCTCTCTCTCTCTCTCTCTCAAAATAAGATTAAAAAAAATTTTAAAAATAAATAAATAAATAAATAAATAAATAAATGGCAGAGCTCAGTCAGAATGGATAAAAAATACTTATATATTGTCTATAAGATATGCTCTTGAAATATAAAGACAAAGAGTTTGAAAATACATGATAGAAAAAGATATATCATTTAAAAGTAAGCATGAGAAAGATAGAATTGTTTTATTAATAAAAGATGAGGTAGACTTGAAGACAAAGAGAATTACCAGAGATAAAGGTAAAATATCTTTATGATAAAAAGCTAATTCATCAGGAACATATAACAATTGCATACATGTATATGCCTTAAAACAGAATTTCAGAATAATGAAAGCAAAAAATTGACAGAATTAACAGAAGAAATAGATAATTCTCTAGTCAGAGATTTCACTCATTCATTCATTCATTCATTCATGTTTTTGGTCAGAGATTTTTTTATTTTTTGAGAGAGACCACGTGCCAGCTGGGGAGGGACAGAGGGAAAAGGAGAGAGAGAGAATCTTAAGCAGGATCTATGCCCAGTGTGGAGCCCAATGCAGGCTCCATCTCATGAGTGTGAAATGATGACCTGAGCCAAAATCAAGAGTGGATGCTTAACTGACTGACCCACTCAGGTGCCCCTAGGCAGAGATTTTAATACCCACTAAGCATGTCATAAAAACAAGACGAAAAATATCTCCAAAGATATACACAATTGCTAAAATGACCTTTAAAACATAACCAGCCACCTTGACTTCACAGATATTTGTAGAACATTATAATAAAAAAATTGTAAGATACATACTTTTTTTTAAGTCTGCATGTAATATTCACCAAGATGGATCTAATGTCAAGTCATAAAAATAAGTATCAGTAAAAAGATTAAACCATAAAGAGTATGTTCTCTGATCACAATGGAATTAAAAATTAATAACAATGAGATATATAGGAAATGTTCACATATTTGAAAATTAAACATCACACTTCTAAATAATCCATATGTCATTCAAAACAGAATAGTAATGAAAATATGCAAAAATTTTTGTGATGCAGCTAAGGAAGTATACAAGAAGAAAAAAATTACGTCCTTGTGTTCTACCTTAAGAAACTACAAAAAGAGGAGCTAAGTAAACCTATCATAAAAGGAACAAAGCTTCTAGAAGAAAACAGGAGAATATCTTTGTGAATTGAAAATAGGCAAAGATTTCTTAGGACTAAGAAAGTAATAACCATAAAAGAAAATAATGAATAAATTAGACAATCAAAATTAAAATCCTAGAGGAGAATATAGGCAGCAACCTCTCTGACCTTGGCTGCAGCAACTTCTTAATAGACATGTCTCTGGAGGAAAGGGAAACAAAAGCAAAAATGAACTTTTGAGACTTCATCAAGATAAAATGCTACTGCACAGCAAAGGAAACAATCAACAACTAAAAGGCAACCAATGGAATGGGAGAAGATATTTGCAAATGACATATTGGATAAAGGGTTAGTATTCAAAATCTATAAAGAACTTATCAAACTCAACACCCCAAAACCAAATAATCCGGTGAAGAAATGGGCAGAGACATGAACAGACACTTTTCCAAAGAAGACATGCAGATAGCTAACAGACACTTTTCCAAAGAAGACATCCAGATGGCTAACACACACATGTAGAGGTGCTCAACATCACTCATCATCAGGGAAATACAAATCAAAAGCATGATGAGATACCACCACACACCTGTCAGAATGGCTAAAATTAACAACTCAGGAAACAACAGATGTTAGCGCAGATGCAGAGAAAAAGGAACACATTTGCACTGTTGGTAGGAATGCAAACTGGTGCAGCCACTCTGGAAAACAGTATGGAGGTTCCTCAAAAAATTAAAAATAGAACTACTCTAAGACCTGGTAATTGCACTACTAGGTATTTATTCAAAGGATACAAAAATGCTGATTCGAACGGGCAGATGCACCTCAATGTTTATAGAAGCTCTATCAACAATAGCCAAATTATGGAAAGAGCTCAAAAGTCCATCAACTGGTGAATGTGGTATATATACACATTCAAAAATGGAAAAAATGGAATATTTTTCCGTGATCAAAAAGAATGAAATCTTGCCATCTGCAACAATGTGGATGGAACTGGAGTATATTTATGCTAAGCAAAATAAGTGAGTCAGAGAAAGACAAATATCATGATTTCCCTAATATGTAGAATTTAGCAAACAAGACAGATGAATGTAGGGGAAGGGAAGGAAAAATTAAATAAGGTACAGAGAGGGAGGTAAACCATAAGAGACTCTTAAATACAGAGAACAAACTGAAGGTTGCTGGAGGGAAGATGGGTGGGGGGATGGGCTAAATGGGTGATGGGCATTAAGGACAGCACTTGTTGGGATGAGCACTGGGTGTTGTATGTAAGTGAAGAATCACTAAATTCTACTCCTAAAACCAATATTATACCATATGTTAACTAATTTGAATCTAAATTTAAAAAATTAAAATAAAATCTTCCCCTTAAAATCTTTTGATTATAAGAAGATGCCATTAAGACCACGAATTGTTAAAGTTCCAGGGTAGAAAAATTCACACACAACATTTATCTGACAAGTGATTGGTATCTAGTATATAAAGCACTCCTACAACTCACATCACGCAAATGATTTGAATAGACCTTCAAAAAGAAACATATGTGAGTGGCCAATAAGCACATGACGAAGTACCCCAAATCATTAGTCATCAGGGAAATACACATTAAAACCAAGTTAGCTACCACTATACCTTCTCTGGAATGGCTAAAATTAAAAAGATGGAAGTCCTGGAATAGAAAAACATAATTAAAGCAAAAAAAATCCAAACAGTTGTTCCTTCTAGGTAACAGGGACAAGGATCAACTGAAGAGGGGCATCAGGAACTTTCTGAGGTGTTGTCAATGTTCTACATCTTCATAATTGTTTGGATATTTAATTATCTAAATTAATACAGGTGTATAAATTTGTAATATTTGTCAAATGACATATTTAAGATTGTATATTTCACTATATGAAATTTTACATCAAAAAGTAAACAAATATTGAACTCTAATGAACTTCATGCTTAAGTATTTAGAGGCAAAGTGTATGGATACGTGTAACTTAAAATGAAATACATAAAATATAAGATGTGTTGAGAGATGGATAAAGAATGGATAGATCCACATGTAATAAAGTACACGGAGTAAAATGTTAATCACACCATCTATGTGAATTATTATATGTGTGTTCATTGTAAAATTCTACTTTCTATCTTAAAAATTTCATAATAAAATATTGGGAGAAATATATAAGAAATCAATGCAGTTTCATTCATATTGAAATCTTTCTAATACATCAAATGTAGTTTTCTAAAAACTGCTTAAGGAACCAAGACTCCTTGGAGAAATGGCTAATTCCAGGTCCATGACAGGAAAAGTACTATTAAAAGTACATAGAAGCCAGTTTGAAAAGTCTCCCACTGGCTAATGTGGCACATTTTATACAAACAATAAACAAAAGGCTTACAATTCATTGAATTATAAAAGAATCCATGAGTCCATGATAATAGTAAAAAGATAAAAGGGATAAGATGGGGGGGGGTGCTCTTCTTTACAGAAAAATGCCTATTAATAAATATAGAAGAAATACTAGAATTAGAAAATTTGCACCCCCAGCAAAATAAATTATTTAAGCAAAGGTCTTCAATATATGCTTATGACATTGTTGTGTGAATGCTGGGCAACAGACTATTCAGTTGGTGTCAAAGATTACTTATCAATCACACATGGAGAAAAGTCATTTTACAAGAGAGATCTGGCAGACACTACCTCAACCAGGTGATCAAACTTGACATCATCAAATAAAGAAGTATGTAGACACTATATACTTCCTAATGCAATTAGAAACACAAAACAAAAAGATTAACCTCAATCTACTAATGAAGTAACAGATAAATCTAGACTGTGGCACATTTCACAACAGGAGTTGGCAAATTGTTTCTGTAGAGGCCCAGAAAGTAAACATTTTAGGCTTCGTAAGCTAGAAGGTCTCTGTTGCAACTATTCAACTTTGTGTTTTGGTGTGAACAGATATGGCTATGTTCCAATACAACTTTATCTACAACAACAACAAAAAAAAATGGTAGGTCTTGACCAACGGGCTCTAGTTTGCCCATCTCTGTTCTGTTCCATGATACTTGTCCATGTGTCTAAAAAAAAAAGTCAATATCATCAAAGAAGAAAAAAGGCAGAATGTTCTAGATTAAAGCTACAAGGCAGGGGCACTTGGGTGGCTCAGTCAGTTGGGCAACTGACTCTTGATTTTGATTCAGGTAATGGTGTCCTGGTTTGGGGGTTCTAGCCCCACATCAGGCTCTTGGTGTGTCAGTGCAGAGCCTGCTTGGGATTCTCTCTCCCTCTCTCTCTGCCCCTATCCCACTCATTTTCTCTCTCAAAATAAATAAATAAACTTAAAAAAAAAAAAAGGCTGCAGGGCAATAAAACTCAGTGTTAGAACCTTGATCTGATACTGGACTTTAAAGATATTCTGGGGACACATGAAGACATTAGAATAAACATTAAAAATTATTTTTGTTTATTGTGTCAATGTTAAATTCCTTCAGTGTAATAATAGGATTGAGATAATGTCCTTGTTTTTACAAGATATATGCTGAAAACATGTCTGAAAATTATTTTCAAAAAGGAAAGATAAAGCAGATATAGCAATATGTTAAAAACAAAATAGGCCATCTACTATTCTGTGTTCAATACAATGGGTATGTAGGAGAAAAACAAACCACAACAGTTCACTGAAAAGAAAATGAATAGCTCAAAGGGCAACATATAACAGAAATTTTCCTGAAAACTGTAACTACTTTTTGGAACTTCAAGGAATATAATTACATTTTATTTTACCAAAAATTACTTCTAAAGTTTCCAAAAATATAAGATCTATTTTGCCAAGGATGTTAAAATACCAACACCAAACTTGTCTCCATTTTTAAATCTTGAAAAAAGAATGATTCACAGGTGGCCTTAATTTTTGCTAAGGTCTAATCAACAAACATGATACTATGCTTGTATCTGCCCTGTCAAAGTCTATAATGAATGTTTAATCAAAATATTTTTATGTTAGTCTTAGCACTTTATGAGAGAAGTTCCCTGCTTTTTCTCTAAATATCCCAAGTTAAACTCATTCTTTTCCTAGCCCTCAAATAAGCTTTTCTTCCTTTAGGGCTTGCCTTGATGAGGGTAAGAAACATCTACCCACTCTGATCTGGAAGTCATTCCTCTGAGGTTTTTATCTATTTACCATTTTTCCCTTCTTATCCCTTTAGTTTAGGCACTTAAGTCTCATTTGGACTATAGCTTCCTACTTTTTAATCCACTATGTCTGTTGACAGGAGTGATCTGAGCTTATTCCCTGATTAAAACTGTTCCATGGCTTTCTACAATCCAAACTCTACAGCACTGCATAATTACACCAGACTATTTCTGCAGGTTCATTTCCTGCTGCTTCCTGAGACACACTATACACAGTAAGACCACGATTTTTCAAGTCTATAAAAATGCACATTCTGTCTTATACCTCCTTGCCTTTGTACACTCTTCTCTCTTTGCAACACATTTTCTTAGAACCCTTAAGTTCTATCTTGGCTACTCAGTACAAATGTAATTTCTCCACGACTTCAACATAGGTGAAGTAATAGTCATCTGCCTTCTTCTTAGTTTGCATATTATAATACAGAGAAGATTATGTCTCCTCATTTATGTGCCAAAGTGACCTATATGCTAATGATTTTTAAATTTGTATCTTTGTCCAGTCTTCTCTTCTAAACCCCAAACCTATTTCCAACCATGATCTTGAATTGACATCTCCATTTGGAAGACAGTGAAACTAAAGCAAAGAGCTTAGGGAGCACACAGTAGAGCCAGGGCTCAAATGATTAGGTACATGGTCTCCAACCAGCTCATTCCTCAGGCCAGGAACATGAGAGTCATCTTCGACACTTTCCTTTCCCTTCATCTCTCACACAAAATGTATCACCAAATTCTAATTCTGTCATTAATAAAGATCTCAATAAGTCTACTTCTCTTCATCTCTACCCACTCCAGGCTTCCATAAGTTATTGCTTGGACAACTGCAGTTGTTCTAACTGGTTTTCCCATTTCTACTTTTGCTCTCTCCTGACTGTATTCACCACACAGGAACCAGAATTGTATTTTCTTTCTTTCTTTTTTAAAAATTTTTAGCGTTTATTTATTTTTGAGAGAGAAAGAGAGTGACCTGGAGAGGGGCAGAGAGAGGGGGAGACACAGAAGCTGAAGTAGGCTCCAGGCTCCGAGCTATCAGCACAGAGCCCAATGCAGGGCTTGAACTCACAAACCCTGAGATGATGACCTGAGCCAAAGTCATATGCTTAACTGACTGAGCCACCCAGGCACCCCCAGATTTTTATTTTCTAACCATAAATTTGGTCATAGTTTTCCTTATTTCAAGTTTATCAATGGTTTACCATTTCATTTTGGTGAGATTTCCAATGTCTTATTAGCCTATAAGGTCTTTCTTTAGCATTATGTGGAAATACTCTCTGCATCTCTCACAGGGCTTCAGCCTCCTGTCAGTGGCTAGGTTCCCTTCATCTAACCCCAGGACCTTCTCACACTGTTACAAAGTTTGAAATTCTCTTCCCCCACACCTGCTCTCACTTGTCTTTGGTCTCAAAAGAAATCTAACTTCCCTTAAGAGGTGTTCCCTGATGCATCAGCTTAAATCAGGTGCCCTTGGTATATGCTGTCAGGGCACTGTTTTCCTTCCTAGCAATTTACACAAGTTGCAACCAAATATTTGAGTATTAGTCTATGTTCCTCACTAGGTTGAAAACTTTTTGGATCAAGTTCAATATCTAGATGCTCAGCTTCTAGTTCAGTGCCTGATGTAAGACAGACAATTAAATATTTTGAAAACATAAATTAATAATGCGAGCTAAAATAACACAGGTTGGTAAGACAAAGAGAAGAAATAATCAAAACAGACACAACCCAGCATGAAATGACCAAAAGGACTAACATCAAAAGATAGACAAAATTTAGAATATGTAAGCAAAATCACGATGGGCCAAGACAGAAAAGAACCAATTGTAATAATACGTATAATTTAAGTATTTATTCTCTCCAATTATGCCAATTTTTTCAAAATCCAAGATTAACTCTAAACCGAAACTTTAGTAATCTAAATTTATGTTTCTATCCTGATGCTTATGATCTAACACAAATTATTTCTCTGTGCTTTCTTCTTCCTCGAAGACACTTAACATTTCTGCTGTGAAAATAAACAGTAATTAAAATGTAAACTTAAGGGGTAAATTGGATAGCCAAAGGAATCTTGAAAAAGAAAAGCAGACCTGGAGGCATCAAAATTCTGGACTTCCAGTTGTATTACAAAGCTGTAGTAATCAAAACAGTATGGTACTGGCACAAAAAATAGACACATAGATGAATGGAACAGAATAGAAAATTCAGAAATAATCCCACAATTACATGGTCAAGTAATCTTTTACAAAAGAGGCAGTAATGTGTCATGGGAAAAAGACAGTCTCTTCAACAAATGATGTTGGGAAAACTGGACAGCAACATGCAAGAGAATGAAACTGGACCACTTTCTTACACCAATCACAAAAAGAAACTAAAAATGGACTAAAGACTTAAATATGAGATCTGAAACCATAAAAATTCTAGAAAACAGGCAATAACCTCTTTGACATTGGCCATCGCAACTTCTTACTAGATATATCTCCTGAGGCATGGGAAACAAAAGCAAAAATAAACTGTTGGGACTCATCAAAATAAAAAGCTTTTTCTGCACAGTGAAGGAAACAATCAACAAAAGAAAATAAAACTAAAAGGCAATCTATGGAATGGGAGAAGGTATTTGCATATCCAACAAAGGGTTAGTATCCAAAATATATAAAGAACTTATACAACTCAATACCCAAAAAACAAATTAAAAAATGAAGAGACAAGAACAGATATTTTGCAAAGAAGACATCAGCTGATGAATGGATAAAGAAGATGTGGTTTATATATACAGTAAAATACTACTTGGCAATGAGAAAGAATGAAATCCTGCCATTTGCAGCAACGTGGGTGGAACAGGAAGGTATTATGCTAAGTGAAATAAGTCAGTCAGAGAAAGACAGATATCATGTTTTCACTCATATGTGGATCTTGAGAAACTTAACAGAAGACCATGGGGGAAGGGAAGTGGGAAAAAAGTTACAAACAGAGAGGGAGGGAGGCAAACCATAAGAGACACTTAAATACAAACAACAAACTGACAGTTGATGGGGGGGGTGGGGGAGAGGGGAAAGTGGTGATGGGCATTGAGGAGGGCACTTGTTGGGATGAGCAATGAGTGTTGTATGGAAGCCAGTTTGACAATAAGTTATATATATATGTGTGTGTGTGTGTGTATGTATATATATACATATATATGTATGTATGTATATATATATACACACACACATATATATATATATATATGAAGACATACAGATGGCCAACAGACACGTGAGAAGACGTTTATCATCACTTACCATCAGGAAATTGCAAGTCAAAAGGACAATGAGATACCACCTCAAACCTGTGAGAATGGGTAAAATCAACAACACAAGAAACAACAGGTGTTGGCAAGCATGCAGAGAAAAAAGAACCCTTGTGCCCTGTTGGTGGGAATGCAAACTGGCGCAGCCACTCTGGAAAACAGTATGGAGTCTCCTCAAAAAATTAAAGATAGAACTAGCTTACTATCCAGCAATCACCCTACTGGGTATTTACCCAAAAGATACAAGAACACTAGTTAAAAGGGATACATGAACCCCAATATTTATAGCAACACTATTTACAATAGCCACGGTATGGAAGCAGCACAAGTGTCCATCAGTTGATGCATGGATAAAGAAGAGGTGGTATGTATGTATGTATGTATGTATGTATGTATATATATACATAATATTTCCCATAAAAGAAGGAAATATTATTATTCAGCCATAAAAAGAAGGAAATCTTGCCATTTGGAACAACATGGATGGAACTAGAGTATAATGCTTAGTGAAATAAGTTACTCTGACAAAGACAAATACCATATGATTTTACTCATATGTGTAAATTAAGAAACAAAACAAATGAGCAAAGGGAAAAAAGAGAGAGAGGCAAATCAAGAAACAAATTGTTAACTATAGAGAACTGATGGTTACCAGAGGGGAGATGGGTGGAAGGATGGGGGAACTAGGTGATGGGGATTAAGGAGTGCACTTGTGATGAGCACTGGGTGCTGTATGGAAGTGCTGAATCACTATATTGCATACTTGAAACTAATATAACATTGTATGTTAACTAATTGGAACTTAAAAAATAACTTTAAAAGTATACAAAAAAATAAAGACTTAAAATGAAAAAACAACCAAATAAACTTAAGGAGTAAACAGTTTGAAAAGTACAGTATCATTCAGTATCATACAGTATCAGTAGTATGATTGAAACGGGGAATAAAAAAATACCTTTGCCCAATGACAGACCAACATCATAATAAAAAATAATCTGATACAGAATTTTTCTCATTGGTTATTCTGTTCTAAAATCTATTCAATGGAAGGGTGCCTGGTGGCTCAGTCGGTTAAGCGTCAGACTTCTCCTCAGGTCATGATCTCACGGTCCGTGAGTTCAAGCCCTGTGTTGGGCTCTGTGCTGACAGCTCAGAGCCTGGAGCCTGCTTCGGGTTCTGTGTCTCCCTCTCTCTCTGCCCCTCCCCTGCTCACATTCTGTCTCTTTCTCTCTCTCAAAAATAAACAAACATTAAAAAAATTAAATAAATAAAATCTATTCAATAGATCATAGGCAGATTGAATCTTAATATACCGTAACGCTTTAGTCATGTCACTTCTTTTACTCACAAACCTTCACTGCCAATATTTTTAACATTGAATTAATTCACACAGCTACTTATGAAAAACAATAAGGTTGCAATTGGGAGCCAAATGGAAAAGTACATTAAACTGAAAGATAATTTATAAAGGAGAAAATGTAAGTAATATAGAATTCCATTAGAAATAAATAACACGCAATTTAGAACTGGCTCTTATTTTTCTGTACTTGCTCATAAACAAAGATAACACCTAATGGTGGTAAGGATATGTGCAATAGACACTCTCATATTTTCCAGTGGCTGTGTACATTTTTTATAGCTCTTTAGTAAAAATTTAACTTAGCAATAGATTTCAAGGGCCATAAAATATTTATACCTTTGAACTAGTGAATCCACTTTTAGCAATCTATCCTGTGGATGAAATTCTCACTAAGAAATAAAGCTCATGCCTAAAAATATTTAACCAAACAGTTACAGTACTGAATATATTATAACACTGAAAACATCTGAAATACAAAATACGACAATGGTCATCACTGTTACTATGAGCCCTTGCTAATATAGAAAATGCTTACATCAATACATTAAGGGAAAATATCTTTCTCAAATATATCACATACATGTAGGAAGAGAGTGCTTTAAGAATCATCTGTAACATATATAGAGCTATTTATGCCTATAAAGTCGAGGTACAAGAGTCCCTAACAAACAAGCAGATTTTACAGCTGCATGTGATAGCAACAGCGTGGGGCAATGAATAAATGTCACCACAACGAGTAAAAAGTCTGACTATCCAGGCCTGACGATATGAAACTTACATGTAATTTTCCATAGCAATATCCACATTGTAGGTAAGGCATTAGATTCCTAGAATACTCCACTAAAGCCTATTTAGCTTATAACATTGAAAGTTTGGTAGGCTAGCCTTATCAGCCTGTATTTCAAATGCTTAGTTGACACATGATTTTCAGGATGGCTGATGAGAGTAAGTTGTTTGCAATTGGATTCCTTTACATACAAAACATGTCTAATGTTGGTAATGGAATAACAGCTGACTTCATGGAGAAAAATACAGTCACTTTAAAATTAATTCAAAGATTTTGCATTTAAGAAAGACTCTGAGTTATCAGTTAAAAGTAAAATAAGAAAAGAAAACTTTCACTAAGCCCTACATGCTTACTCCATGACCCAGGCTATATATATCACTTACTAACATATATTATCATTAATTCTCACAACTACTCTGCAAAGGAGGTAGTATAACATAATGTAGCATATAGAACTAAACAACAGGAGGCAATAAAAGGGTAAAGAATTTGAGCTTCAGAAGCAAATATCACCCTGGCACTTATCTATCTAGGGAAAGTTAACTAGCCTCTATAAGCCTCTATCTTCTCACCTATAAAGAAGGAAGGAAGGGGCACCTGGATGGCACAGTCGGTTAAATGTCTGACTCTTGATTTCTGTTCAGGTGATAATCTCATGGTTTGTGAGATCAAGCCCTGTGATGGGCTCTGCACTGACAATGTGGAGCCCGCTTGGGATTCTCTCACTCTCTCTCTCTCTCTGCTCCTCCCCTGTTTGTGCTCTCTCTCTCTCTTTCTCTCTCTCTCAAAATAAGTAAATAAAATTTAAAAAAAAGTTAGGAGGAAGGGAAATGCAGTAGACTTACTGCTATTTACCCAGTATTAGTAAAGTTCCCTCCAGACACATGCTAGGGTTGTATTTCCTGTCCCCACTGTGACAGGGTTGGGTAATGTGATTAGTTCTGAGCAATGAGTTATGAATAAAAGTGACAGAATTACTTCTGGGCTAGAGCTTTTGATTGTCAACGCAAGATTCTACAGGGCTCTTTCTTTTTCCTCTAGCACAGTAACTGGCCACATTTGAGATGGGCTGCTCTGTCGGTACACGTCTCTCGGTGACCAGCTGAAGCAGAGCCCCCTTGTCAATCTAAATTGGGCAGGCAGCATAAGCAGGAAATAAATGTTTTAGGTCACTAAGATACTGGGATCGCTTATTACTGAAGTATAACCAAGGCTACATGGATGGATAAAGGTCATTTCTATCCTACAGTACTGTGATGATTTAATGAAGTAATATTAGAAGTATTTCCACAGCGTCTAGAATAGAGTAAGTACTCAGTGTCATCATTATTAGATGTTACTATTCTTATAAATTAGAGTACTGAGATCATAAAGTATCCTACAATGTACCTCAGGATACACTACTATTAAATGACAAAGTTGCTTCTGTAAGACTATAAAGCCGGAAATCTTTTCATTAAAGTCACCCTCTTCTTGTATCTGATGTAGCAAAAAACTAAAAGGCCTCTAGTAACTATCTCTTTGTTCATATACGTGTTTTTGTTGTTGTTTCAAAACCTTATCTCTCTTGCAGAAAAACAGATTTTCTTTTATTCTCTAAGTTTGTTTTCTGTTATTTGCTGTTTATTTCATTTAATAAATTTTATCAAATAGCATGGCAACTGTTACGTAAGATTTAATCATCAAACATCTCTATGGTTTGGCTACAACCCATCTTTCAGAATTTATCTTTTATTGCTTCCTTTTATAAACCTTCTGTCCATGCTAGTTTGGCCTATAAATCGTACAGAACATACAATGCTCATTTTCTCCTTCGAGTCTTTGTTTATGCCACTGCAACTGAAATCCTTCCTTTGTCCAGTTTTCCAAGTCTTTTTAAAAATTTAAGTTCTCTTTCTTCCACAAAGTCAGCTCTAATCAATTTCATAGCACATATGGTCTATTTTACTTATTTAAAACATAATTTCATAGGATTTTATAAGATAGCTCTGTATTGCAGGGGCATATTCTCAGAATCCCTTGTCAGGAGGGTTCTGGTTAATTTCTTCCAGTGGGGAATTCTCCTGAGATCTAGAAGGCAGAGGAAAGGACGGCCTACTTTGGGTATAATAACTGGCTCACAGAACTGCCTGAAAGCAAGTAAATTAGAATCACTTACACTGTCACATTTTTGAGGGAATTTACTGTCGATCCCTTCAAACCACATCTAACAAACCGAGAAACCATCACCACTGCCATGAAAAACCATTAGCCCAGACTTAAAAAAAAGCATCTGCTGTTCAAGAGTTAAAACAATCCCTGAGTCACCAAACTTCTTCCAACAGGCAGCAAGGTGTAGTTTATTAAAGACACACTCACTATAAGAGCAATAATCACCAAGAGGGGATTCTAAAAGGTAAAGGCAGCAGCCAGAGAGAAAACAGACAATGGAATCCTTGCAGAAAACAGAATCTAGGCCTAATCAAATCACCTCCACTTCTCCCTGTGCACCTGTCTGTAAGTGTGTGCATTCGCGTGTGAATGGGATTGTTTAGTCCCATTTGTATATGGGTGTGTGTGTGTGTGTGTGTGTGTGTGTGTGCAGGGAGGGACACCCTGTCTTATTACTGCATAGATTCTCCAATCAAGAGGAAGCATGTCAAGCCCCAACAGAGTACTAACACATCACCAAGAAATTCTGGAGCTTGAGCTGATTGTAATGACTGGTTGGTTTTTTGGATTTTCATTGTCGCAGAAGGATTGAGTGTGTTTTCTGCACAGTAAGAGAAATGGAAAAATATATTTGGCAAACAGAAGGGTAGGCTGGGGCAACAAGTTTTCCCCAACTCCTACTTCACTTTCCTTTTCCTAGGCACACCAGAAAATTACATTTCCTAGATTCCCATGGATGTTACTGAGTTCTGAAATGTGAGTAGAAGGGACAGGTGTTGTTTCTGTGCTGAGGCAGTTAAGTGCCTGTGAACTTTGCACGTACTCCTTTGTTCAGTGCTGATATTAGAAGCAAACACTTTTTAGATGACATAGTTGAAGGATGGAAGCAGCCTGTGATCTGAATCACTGCTTTGAGGCTCACTGCTTATGAATCTCTCCCTCCTTCCATCAGAAAATGACTAGAGTGGGAAATAAACTTTTTAAAACAAATACAATTGTATTATAGGGATTTTTGTTATAGCAGTTAGCATTAATATCTTTGATTAGACTTTGGTCATATTTGTAGAACAGGGCAAACCAGGGAAAATGGGAACAAAAAGGCCAGTGAGATCTTTAGGATTAGTGAAAAATCAAAGAAAACAGGCTAAGATTTGATAGTTTGCAAAATAGGATGGTGAATCCAAAGGTTGACCTGAGATCCAAAAATCAGTCTAGCACATGTAATGTTTTGTATGTATGTCTGGTCTCCAACCTAGTTCCTTGAGGAAGAAGACAATGGCTTTTCAAATTTACATCCCTAACACCTGGCACAGGATATATTGATGAAATATCCAACACTTCAAGGTGTTTATCAAAGCAGGGCAGATTTGTAAGAGGAGTTGTTTCAGGCTTGGGAAGGTCAGGGATCAGGTGTGGAAATCCAGTCTTAGCAAACTGGGTACTCAGGACTATGAGACCAGACTGGCTATGTACTGGATTCCATGAGAGTGCCTAGTCTAGAGATACTCTCATAAGGTTCTTCTATTCCTTGGTCTATGGTTACAATTGCTTACAGCAACTGGAAAGAAAGACAGGGGTTAAGTGAGCCAAATTACTAGATTGAGAGATAAGGTAGGTACATCCAGATACATCAAAATTTGAATTTTTATTTAAGGTAAATACTCAACCCTGCATTATATTTTTACTTGATAGTTTGTGTATATTATAAAACACAAGAAATTTGTGTATAAAACACAAGAAAATACTATCCAAATAATTGAATCTACCGGTCATTAATTCTAAAGAGATTCCAAGAATTCTTCAAATGGTTCAGTGGTAACTTAGGAAACCAAATAAAGAATATGCTTATAATAAATAACAGATTTAATCATAGATATAACTCTAATGATAAATTAACAAAATGATTTATAAAAATCTTATGCTACTGGGTCACCTGGCTGGCTCAGTTGGTAGAGCATACAACTCTTGATCACCCGGTTTCGAGCTGTAGCCCCATGTTGGGTGTAGAGATTACAAAAAATAAATAAATAAGATAAATAAATAAATAAATAAATAAATAAATAAATAAATAAATAAAGATCTCATGCTACTAAGCACTGAAGAGATAGCTTTGCAAAGTGATTTCCTAAGATAATGAAAGAGGCAAAAAAGAAACAGAAAATGTTATCATCCAGCACCCATAGAGGAGATGGCAAGATATAAAGCATTTTCTATCTAGTAAAATAAACATATATTCATATATAAAAACATATGGGGGCAGAAAAAGCAGATGGAAAATTATTTTAAGAAAAGTTCAAGAGAGATAAATCAGGAAAAAATACAGTTAAAAGCCAAAAGTCTTAAATTCCAGATATAATTATGTGTTTAACGGTTATTGAACCCCTTCCAAATGAAAAATGTACTAAATTTGACTAAATTCTCACAAAAGCAAATTTCCCATAACCACACACACACACACACACACACACACACACACACACTCACTGCTTTCATACAGAATAAGATAAAAAAATTGATTAATTCATTTGTTCATTCTCAAGTATTTATCAATGGATCACTATGTGTCTGACATTGGGAAAATATTACCAAAAATCAAACCAAAACAAAACACACAAAAAATAAGGAAGGAAGGAATGAAATGACATGATCCCAGAAAGAGTTCTCTAATATAATAATGGACACTCAAGACATCAAAAAAAGCTTTTAGTAAACAGAGCAAATATACTCAAAAGAATTGATCATCAAGTTTCAGTATCAAACCATACAGAAAGCATATTTATAATACATGCCTATTGGGGGGAAAGCTATCCATACAAATAATACAAAATCTACCATACAAATAATAGATACAAAGAAGAAAGGGAGGAATAATGAGATCAATGAAATGGAAAATGAAGATACAACAGAGAATCAATAAAACTAAAATCTGGTTCTTTGCAAAGACTAATAAAGTCTCTGGCAAGCCTAATCAAAGCAAACAAGAAAAAAGTTCCCAAAAGATAATATTAGAAATGAAAAAAAAGTTTAAAGATTTAATAAAGATTTAAAAAGAAGAGGAAACACTGAAATATTTGATGCTGATAAATTTAGTTAAAATAGTTTATATTCTAGAAAATGTAACATCAAAACTAATTCAGAAAAGATAGAGGGGCACCTGGCTCAGTTGGTTAATCACCCAATTTTAGCTCAGGTCATGGTCTCAGGGCTAGTGAGTTGGAGCCACATATGGGGCTCTCTGCTGTCAGTGTAGAGCTGGCTTTGCATCCTCTGTCTCCCTCTCTCTCTGCCCCTCCCCCACTAGCGTGCGCATGCTCTCTTTCTCTCAAAAATAAGCATAAAAAATAAGAAAAGAGAAAACATGAATAGGACTATAAGCATTAAAGATATTGAATCAGTAGTTAAAAATCAACTCACCAAAACAAATTTTAAAAACAAACAAAATAAAAAACAAATAAACCAATAAATAAACCTCACTGGGCAGACAGTTTTATATGTACAAGATTGAAGGAATTTGATCATCGTGATCTTAAACTATCTCGGAGATTAGAAAAGACTCTCCTTATCTCATTTTGTTAGGACAGTATAACTCTTACACCAAAAGCAGGTAAAGTGAAACATTTAATTTTTTTTTTTTAGTGTTTATGTATTCTTGAGAGAAAGAGAGAGCACAAGCGGGGCAAGGGGCAGAGAGAGAGGGAGACACAGAATCCAAAGCAGGCTCCAGGCTCTCAGCTGTCAGCACAGAGCCTGACCCAGGGCTTGAACTCATAAACCATGAGATCATGACCTGAGCCGAAGTCGGATGCTTAACTGACTGAACCACCCAGGCACCTCATGTAAAACATCTGTAAACATAGATGCAAAAATACTAAACAAAATATCAGCTATTCAAAACTTGCAAGGTATTTAAAAATATGTATCAAGATCAGCTTCAGAACTACTATGCTCCAGTGATGCATTAGTTTAAGCTTAGATAAATTATCAGTATAACTTCCCACAAGAAAAGAGTAAGTGATAAAAACTATGTAATTATCTTCACAGACACAAAAGGAAACATTTGCTAAAATTTAACTTTCACACAAGATAAATATTCGAAACAAATCATAAATACAAGGGAACCTCCTTAAGGTTATAGGGTTATACCTACAGCAAATAGGTATACCTATTTGTAAGGTTATGCCTACAGCAAATATTGTAAACCTAATAAGTGTATGTGTGAAGAAAAACATATATGGAAACATACTAACACTAACTACTATCATATGGAATAAAGCAATGAAATAATGAGTTCATTTTGAAGTCTTTACTGAAGGAAAGCTATGTGTCTGGCATTGTGAAAAAATTACAAAAAAAAAAAAAAGTAAGAAAACGAAATATGCTGTGATGATACCAAAAAGTCAAATGTAGAAACTGTCCATAAAATCAGGAAGGAACTCAAAAAGGTACGCTATCACCATTTCTATTTAGCCTTTACAGTATATAAAAAAAAGATTAAATGATGAAAGGCATGAAAAAAAGTCAACAGAACTCATCATTTTCAGATGATATGACTGTCTACAAAGGAAATCAAACAGAAGTGATCAACAAAATATTAGAACTAATGAGAATTTGGCAAGGCCTCTAGATGTAAAAGTCAACAATAAAAATTAGTTTTAACACTAATTATCAGCAACAAAGTTGGAAGACATCATGCATCATGAATATTTTATTTATAGTATCTACAAAATGTGGGCTACCTAGGACAGTTAAGAAGAAAATTATATTTCTTAAATCAAAAGACATTAAAGAGGTCATGAGCAAATAGAGAGTTCTATGATGGTCATGAATGGAATACCAATTTTCATGAAATGAATCTATCAATTCAGTTTAAATTCTAACTAAAGTTTCTCATGAAATTTGACAATATTCAATTGCAAAAGCAATGGACCAAGAATGGCCAAAATAATTTTCAAGAAGGGAAGAAAAACTGAAGAAACTGGTTTTACCAGATATCACTAATTAGGACATTGCAATAATAACATGAGATAAACAAATAGATAAAGCAACCAATAACAAAGCCCAAAACATACAAAACATGTGACATATAATACAAAGGACATTTCAAACAGTGGGGAAAAGATGAACTATTGAACAGACATGCTACATTGATTTTTATATATAAAATTAGATTCCTACTTTATGCTTACACAGAATTCAACTTCAGATGGATTAAGACTAACATATATGCAAAGCAAAATTTAAAATTTTTTGAAAACTATAAAGTTGGTTTTCTTAATGACCTCAAGGTATGTGAGGATTTCTCAAACAAGATATAAAGAACACAAAAACTAAAAACTAATAAATTTGACTACATTAAAATAAAAAGCTCTTATACATTAAAAGGCACTACATTCAATATAAAAAGAAAACTAAAAAATTGGGAAAAAGTATTTGAGACATATATAACTGAACTAACAAATTCATAGAGATTATTAAGAAAAAAGCAAACAGGGGCACCTGGGTGGCTCAGTTGGTTAAGTATCTGACTTTCGCTCAGGTAATGATCTCATGGTTTGTAGGTTTGAGCCCTAAGTGGTGCTCTGTGCTGACAGCTCAGAGCCTGGAGCCTGCTTCAGATTCTGTGTCTCCCCCCTCTCTCTGTACCTCTCCCGCTCACACTCTGTTTTTCTCTCTCTCAAAAATAAATAAGCATTAAAAAAAAATAAAGCAAACAACCCAATAATAAAATTGGCAATGACAGGAAAAAGTAGTACTCAGATTAATTATCAGAGATATGTCCAAGCTTAATAAGCACATGAAAAGCTGCCCATATAAATTAATCAGGATAGACTGGTACAAATTAACCCAGAAGTCTCAGTGGCTTAACAAAACAGGTTTACTTCTCAGTAATGACACAAATCCAGTGTGGTTTCACAGGGGGCCTCTGCTCCAAAAAAAGCCACTAAGGGACCCATGCTCCACTGTCTAGTTGCTACACTGTAAGAAAGGGCTAGAGAGTCATGCACAATTTTTCAATTCTCTGCCCTTAAAGCCACACTTGTCACTTCTGCTCATAGCCTACTGGCCAGAAGCAGCTGGCTGGCCCCAGCTAACTGCAACCGGGGTGGGAAACATCGGGGAAACGCATGGGTATTCAGTGAATAATAAATGTCTCTGCAACAACTAGAAATTAGAAAAATCCAAATTAAGGCAATAGCAAGACGCATCTCACACTCATTAGACTGGGGAAACAACAACTCTGATATTACCAAGGACTGGTGAGGATGTAAAAAATGGAAACAATCATCTGCAACTGTTGAGGATATAAATTGGTACAACATCTTAAGAAAATATTTGTAAATTTGGGACAAATTATAGATGTACATACTTATGACTCTACTTCCCACATGTGCGCAAAAGATGTTGTGAAAATAATTTACTCAAAAACGTTTTAATAGCAAAATAGTGGAAATAATCTAAATATTGGAGATAACCTAAATATTGGAAAAAACCCAGAATGATACCTAAATAAACTGTCATATATTCTTACCCAAAGTGAGTACTGATAGAGCATACTGAACAGAAAAAAAAAGAACTGTATTAAGTAGTTAATATAGTATCTGGCACTTGATCAACGTTAGCTCTAATTACCACCACCACCACCACTACTTTTATTAAAAGCAGCAGCATGCAAACTAGCCTTAAACATGGAAATGCATAGTATAAATAATGTCAACTGGAAAAAGTAGAATGCTAATTAGAATGTACACATTAATTAAAGCAATATAAAATGTATGCATGTCCATTAATATTTCTAAGATACTCTAGAAGCTTGGTAAAATTTAATGCTTATTAAATTACTCAATTTGCTTACTGAAAATTAAATTATACTGCCACTAAATTTATCAAAGCCCTCCATTTTTAAAATTTCTAGTTTACTAATAGGCATAGGAATTTTTAAAAACATTTAAGAAAACAGGGTTGTGACAACTATTGTCATCATTGAAGAAAATCTCCTTCATAAATAATTCATGGTCCTTGAAACCATTAACATTTGAAAGAAAAATAATTTAACAGTTGCTTCTATTACAAAAATAGAAGCAGTGTATTTGATAACTGCATTATCTTTATTACACATTTTATAGTTAATATGACTTTGTATACTAAAGGAAACCTCTATAAAAGCATTAAGAGAATCCAATAACTAACTAAAACTATTATGTGCTTATAATTTAAATTTCATCAGCACAGTTTTATCTGGTGATAAAAGGAAGGAAATACATTATCTTTTATTTTATACCTTTATCCTAGCATTGAGTGGATCTGGTATTCATTCTTATACCATGACCTGACGACCTTGAATTTTTTGCTGAAGCCAAGAACACAGCAATGATAGTGGGAAGTCCAGAGCATAACCCAAAGGAAAGGAGAAGAAAAATAATTTTCTACACTCAATTCACTGGATGCTATTCAGGGTTTATACTGTGGCCAATGAATATAAGTGTGAGGCTTATTTAGAGACCGAGTACCTGTGTTTGGTAGAAAAAGACCATCTTCTCTAATCCTATTAGGTGACAAGGAATTGTCTCTATGTTCAATACCTCTTTATAGATCTATTTGATATTCTCTTCTTTATCATCTATTCTGATTATTTGTTTACATATGTACTCTACACAGTATTGGGCATGAAATGGTTATATGAATATGTCCTTGCGTTACCAGGGCTGGTGATTGTTGCTCATTCAGGAAGTGTCATGGCACTGTGTAATGGAGATACTTTTTTTTCAGCTTGGACTCAAATCAAGAAGTGGCTTTCCTACCTAAGGAAGAGAAATATAATCCTTCCTATTGCCTAGGAACAGAGACAGCAACTGTCAGAGGGAACACAGATGGGGACAGATGGCTTAGACTAGAGAGACATCTCCAGAGTCGATGGACATATGCCATTTCTGGATTACCATGTTATATCTCTAGCCATATAGGGAGCAGAAATACTTAGCTGTCCAAGGCAAATACAGCTGTAACTGGAGATATCTGAGAAATACAGCTATGGAGGCCAAATGGAGTAACATTAATACCAAGGATACACATCATTCTCTTAGCTCACTATGTCACTCTAGAAAGGACACACCAACCATATTTTGAAGGTGTTCTCAGCTTTAGCTTTCAAATATCAACTGGAGGAAAAAAGATCTTAAGATAAAATCCTGGTGAAAGAGTTAGTTCCTTGTAATCTCTTATAGCTCACATGCTCTGCCTCATTTCTGGGATTTGAAATTACAAGGATTTTAATCACCCATAAACTAAGCAGAGCTTAGTTTGCTCATGTAAACGTAAACTTGGTCATGAAAGGCCACAGAGAAGCTTAAGTTAAAAACCAAGGCTTAACTAATGAAGTAATTTCTCTATTGAATTAGTTTATTCATGAACTGTACAGCAAGACTGGTAGGAGATAATAAATGTCCATTAATTACCGATTTTGTATACAGCTGAAACATTCCAAATAGGATTACTTTCATAAGAATGATACAATCCCTTCAACTTTTATGACAAGTTTTGAGATGATCTTTAAGCAAAATTTAAAAGAATTCTTATCTCTGATTTTTAGCTGCAAGTTACCATAAAAATAATGGTGGCTTTATTTTTAAAGGTGATGAGGTGATTCATTTAGGGTCTTTTCACATAAAGGTAGTTATACCAATATAGGAGTTAATAAGCAAATGGTACCTAATGATTTTCCTCAAATCATGCATTTTTTCAAGGCATTTGTTTATGAGTTTATTTTTTACACTGAATTTTTATTAATTCACAATAAATAAAATTTCTGATACATTGGAATTAATTATACATAAGTTTGTAGACACAGATATTTCAGTGAAAAAAAAAAAAACAACCCAAAAATAGTTGGTAGCTGAAAAGGAAAGCATGCTGGATAGTTTCGATAATTTTCCAGAAAAAAATCAAGGTGGAATAGGTTTTATTAAAAAAAAAAGGTGTTTTTATTTCTTTTAAAAATAAACCACAGACTTACTGTAATTAAGACACTAAGCAATGACTCAATACTTAATTTGCCTTTAAAAATAAAGCCACCATTATTTTTACGGTAACTTGCAGTTAAAAATCAGAGATAAGAATTCTTTTAAATTTTGCTTACAGTGAACTCAAAGTTTGGTGAACAATTTTTTTTTCTCAGAACTAGGAAAAATAGTAGCTCTATAAATCTCCTGGTGGCCAGTTATGAATATTCTATATACCTAATAGGAGAAGTTCTACTTAAAAGATTAAAGATTAGGAAAGATACTCTAAAGTTAATGCAATCACTTTTCTGGTTGGACAAATAATCAAATAACTTTCCATGACATATTTTGGGTTAAAGGGGTTTTTCTTTTCACTGGCAAAACATGTGAATTTTGGACTTTTCTTACAATAAGGAAAACAAAATTTTACACATTAGACTATTCTGTCATAGGTATGACAGTTCTTACTTCTTCCTGGTTAAAATTTACTTAATTGATCGTGTGTTGTTTTTATAATTACGAAAAGTCAATAAAGTGACTTCCATTTAAAAAAAAGAGAAATTACAGCTAAACATTTCACTTTACCCCTCAAACAACCAAGGAAAGATTACTACATTTGAGTATTTCCTATGATTTAGGCTTAAAACAATCCTGATTTAATATAAGTAAAACCATGTACTAAAATACATCACTCTTAAATAATAGGAGTATCTTAAAAATTGGGGGATGAATATCACCTTGGATTAAAGCACTAAATGAAAAGTGCTTTTTTCACAACCAGGACCAAAAGTACAAATAAAGAAAAAGGCTGAAGGAAATGCAAGACACAGAGCATGGAATCATGAGGACATGAATAACCCTGCTAAATGTTTCACATGGTAGCCCAAAGGAGCAGACATAACTTACCCTGGTTTTTAGAGATGGTTTTTGCATGTCTAAGTCTTTTGTCAGAAGGATGGGTAAGGGGTTCTTACAACTGGCCTCCTATAAAAAAGTATAAAAGAAGTATTAGGAACCAAAGAACATTACCCTAACTGGAAATTACAAGGTTGTAAAAAGCAATTTTGATGGGAGACAAGGCATTTTTGGCTTGAGCTGCTTATAGCAGAAGCCACAGAGACTGTCTTGAGGAACCAAAACATTTCCTTTCTTATTGTTCATCTACAACAGTGAAGCAAGTAAGGTAAGATGGTGATGGAGTAGGTATGGGACACACAGAACACATATTCAGAGATGACCATTAAAAAAGTCTCATCTATGCTATCATGTAATTTACACATCCACAGTCAGCTCCTCTCTTCTTTGGAGAAACAGGGGGTTAATTCTCCAAGATATCAACCACCAAACTTAGGGTTGCCAACTTTCCCTACAAAATTTTACAAATGCGTTCTTATTCTGTAAATAAGAATCTTAAATGAATTCCTTCAATTAGTTTAGCAAACCACTATTGAACAGGGATAGTTTCACACCGACATCCTGAGGAAAAATATCTGAGTATTTGTTTCCAAAATTACTAAGCTTCTAAGTCCTTGGTTCACACCAAAATAGTACTTGCAAAACTAGCAGAAATTACAAGGAGGCAGCTCACATAGAATTGGATTTACTATTTATTTCTATGTGACAAATAACAACAGTAATAATCTCATTAAAAAATAAAAAAGGGCCTCACTTCTCAGTAGCCACTAATTTGGATACATTTTTCATAAATGATTTCATTTCCAAATTAAGGTAGAAAAAATATATAAGGTCATAGACAACAATAAAACTAAGGAGAAAATAAGTTCAATTTCTTTCACTTGCACTATAACATCAACCTCTGTATCCCATTCCTTCCCTCATCATGCTCACCATCCACCACTCCATTATTTAAATTATAGGTTCTTCTCTCCAGTTTACTTAAGGATCAGTTAATTATAACCTTTTAAACAATGTTTTAGTCTACATACTTTATAATACTACTAAAATTTGCTGGAATTTTATTCATTTCTAAAGGGAACAGTACATTATTAAGATAAAATGTCTCTAATGAAAATACTACTACTACTTACTACTAATGAATACTTATTGAATCTTAGGATTTGGAAGGCACTGTGCTAATGTCTTTGCATTAATGCCATTTTTGCCCCCAGTAGCCCTATTAGGATTATGCACTATTATCACTACTCCCCCTTTAAGGGTAACGCAAAATCTTACAGAAGTTAAGTACTTGCCCAATGTCACATGGGACTCAAAGATGGCCCTATAACTTTATGAACTCTTTATTACCTCCAATATCCAATATACTTGACATCTTAAACCACTAGGTTGTACAACCATAACATTGTAAAGCCAAAGAGTTTTTAAAAATTAGCTATTCTGCCTGCTCATCTTATTTTACAGATGGGGGATTTGAGGACATCTGAGGTGATGTGCCCAAGATCACACAGAGAGTGGCAGAGCTGAGACCCATGCCTGGACCAGAGTTGTATGTGGCACCTGTTCCAGCTTTGTGGTAGGGAGCAATATTACCAGACTCAGAGGAGATCAAGAGCCTCCTCTAAGCTGGGGGTAGCTGTGGTCCTGCCAACACTCTCAGCTGCCTGTGGCCTCACGGACAGCCCGATGGAAGGGCCCAAGGATACGTTTCTGAACTCTCCAAACAAGCACGCATTCTAGTCCTACCCTTTCCCACAAGTCACAACACCTGCTGGCAGTAAGCTGCTTACTGGAAATAGTGAATGAACCCATTCCCACTTCTGACTCACTGTGAGAGGGATAGACTATATCCAGCATGACATTTAGGAGATCCAAGTGATTAACTGCATAGTCTATTGCGTAATTTGACTACACTTGGATAATATAATTATGCTTAATCTTTATACCCCTTTTAAAACTACTTGTATATAAATGCTAGAATGTCATGCAAGAAAAAAAGGCTGACTCTTAAGGGAAGCTAATAGGAATAGCTGACCTTTGTTTATGACTGTCTGAATGTTTACAAATGCCTACAATTCTTTCTTCCTTATGCACAGGCTAAAAGTGATAGTGTTTCTTTATTCCTCTTATCTCCCCCACCCTGTCCCTGTGAATTAATGAGTACAAGGCTGATGGTCAGCTTTTCCCTATAAACTCTGAAAATATTTTCTGTAAACTTTTACCTGAAAATGCCGCTTAATGAATTATGTTTATTTTTTTTTGTTTTAGGACTTTAAATTCAAACAACAGAGACAAAGTAAAATTTAGTAGTCAGAGAACTGAACTGGCAGTCAAGAGATCTGGCTTCTCATCCTGGTTTCCTAACCAACCGGCTATAGGAACTCAGGCAAGCATTTTAACCTTTTGGACATCCCTTGGTTCGAAGATTTATAAAACAATTGGATTAGGTGAATTCTGAGAAACTTTTCTAGTTTATCAAGATTCTATGATTCTTTCAAGAAGAAGCAATATTTATTGACAAAAAGGTAACCCACCACCTGTCTGGAGTTGCATTCCCAATGTCCCATGAGATTGCTGCTGAAGCGCTGGTCCCCCCTCCCCCCCCCCCCATGTAGGGGGCAGTGAGCCAGGGGGCTGCAGAGCCACAGAGGGAACACCTCCCACAGGGCTAATGTTGGATTTCTGGAGAAAAATTAATGAATTCCACTAGTAGCTTAAATAAGTAACTGGAAAGAACTCCATGTATTCTTTTTTTGTTTGTTTTTCCTGTGTATTCTTTTAAGACAGATATATTATGGAGTGAAGTGAGAAATATTTTTAAGATAAAACTTTTTTACAGTTATGCCTTTAAAAAAGCCATTTACACTGGCAGGCATATACCTAAGAGAATTAAAAACAAATGTCCACACAAAAACTTGTAGACCAACACTCATAGCCAGAATTATTTATAAAAACCAAAAAGTGGAAACAACCCAAATCACATGATAAATGGATAAAGAAAATATGGTATATCCACACAATGGAATATCATTCAGCTATAAAGAGGACTGAAGTATGGATACTGGCTAGACACAGATTAACCTTGAAAACATCATGCTAAGAAGCCAAGCATAAAAGGACACATATTGTGTGATTACATATATTTTAAACATCTGGAATAGGCAAATAGTGACAGAGTGTAGATCATGGTTGCTGGGGTCTAGAAGGAGGGAAGTGATTCCTAATGGGATCAGTCTATATGAGTTTCTTTTTAGGGTGTTAAAAATGTTCTAGGGGTGCCTGAGTGGCTCAGTCAGTTGAGTGTCCAACTTCGGCTCAGGTCATGATCTCACGGTTCATGAGTTCAAGCCCCACGTCGGGCTCTGTGCTGACAGCTTGGAGCCTGGAGCCTGCTTTGGATTCTGTGTCTCCCTCTCTCTCCCTGCCCCTCCCCTGCTCATGCTCTCTGTCTCTCAAAAATAAATAAATATTAAAAAAATGTTCTAGAATTAGGTAATGGTTGCCCAACACTGTGAACATCCTAAAAACCAATAAATTGTATATTTTAATTTATATCCAAGTTAGTTAGCATATAGTGCAACAATGATTTCAGGAGTAGATTCCTTAATGCCCCTTACCCATTTAGCCCATCTCCCCCCTCCCACAAGCCCTCCAGCAACCCTCTGTTTGTTCTCCATATTTAAGAGTCTCTTATGTTTTGCTCCCCTCCCTGTTATTATTTTTGCTTCCCTTCCCCTATGTTCATGTTTTGTATCTTAAACTCTTACGATATTTGTCTTTCTCTAATTTCGCTTAGCATAATACCCTCTACTTCCATCCATGTAGTTGCAAATGGCAAGATTTCATTCTTTTTGATGGCCAAGAAATACTCCATTGTATATATATACCACATCTTCTTTATCCATTCATCCATCGATGGACATTTGGGCTCTTTCCATACTTGGGTTATTGTCAATAGTGCTGCTATAAACATTGGGGTGCATGTGTCCCTTCGAAACAGCACACCTGTATCCCGTGGATAAACACCTAGTAGTGCAATTGCTTGGTGGTAGTGTAGTTCTATTTTTAATTTTTTGAGGAACCTCCACACTGTTTTCCAGAGTGGCTGCACCAGTTTGCATTCCCACCGGCAGTGCCAAAGAGATCCTCTTTCTCTGCATCCTCGCCAACATCTGTTGTTACCTGAGTTGTTAATGTAACAAATTGTATATTTTAAATGGGTCAGTCTTACAGCATTTGAGTAACACCTAAATTTTTTGAAAAGTCATTTAAAGCAAGTCCCCACACACCCAGGGCGAAGGGAAGAGACCTTGGGTTTGTTTGAACTCCTCCCTTAGAACTTCTTGAAAAGGTTTGAAGGGGGAATGATTTGTGTTTTTAAGTATTAAAGTATATGTGGGCATAAAAATTCACTCTAAAAATTTTAACTGAACCATATCATGTGTGGCATTCTAATGCTAGTCACCAGAGAAGGAGAAGGTAATGATAAACAAATTAGACATGATTACAGGGTATATTTATATTTAAACATTTCATCTGCTGAAATGAGACTTAACTGATTGCTCACTCTAATGACATTTGTGCAATAACCAACTGCTTAAACCAGCTGTGTCACTTTGGTATCCTGAAAACACCATTTAAAAATATAATAGGGATGGAAAAATACTTCATCACAGTTTTGTTGGCCTTACTATTGGACATTAAAAAAAACCAGAAAAAGCACTCACTGTTCCCTCAGCCTAGCACACTACTCACACAGTAATTCACAGGTTTGTTTCCTCATTTCATTCAGATCTTTGTTCAATTTCAGTAGAGAGGATTCCCTTGCTGGAACACCTTATCTAAATTGACACTGCTCTCCCCTCCCACTTAATGCTCCCTCTCTCCCCACTCTCTTTCATCTACTTTATTGATTGATTCATTAATTTTTAAGAGAGAGAACGCAAAATTGTGAACAAGGGAGGGGCAGAGGGAGAAAGAACGCCCCATCTCACGACTCCAAGATCAGGATCTGAGCTGAAATCAAGAGCTGGACATTGAACTGACTGAGCCACCCAGGCGGCTCCTCTCTACTCTCTTCATAGCCATTAGCAAAATCTGAATTTAATACTTTAAAACTGGTGGTTGCCAGAGGAGAGGGGGTATGTCGTTGGGCAAAATAGGGGAAGAGGCATGGCAGCTACAGGCTTCCAGTTATGGAAAGAGTAAATCTTGGGAATAAAAGGCTCAGCATAAGGAATATAGTCAATGATACTGTCCTAGTGTTGTATCGGGACACATGGTAGTTAAACTTGTAGTAAGCATAGCATAGTGCATAAACTTGTTGAATCTCTATGCTGTACACCTGAAACTAATGTAATGTTGTGTGTCAACTAAGAAAATTAAAAAAAAAAATACAAGTTCTAATTCTTTGTCCATCTCACCCTATTCTGTGAAAGGGCTGGTTAGTCTTGCTAGTGAATAGATCCACAGGGCCCAGAATAGAAGCTCAATTGTTGAAGTGAATGGGTAAACCAGATGAATGAGTAATACCCCTTTTCTAACCTTTCACAATCCCCTGGGCATTCTTCCTGTTTTCAATTCCCTCCATCAGCTTACATTTCAGGACTCTTCATTCCTTTGCTAATACACTTAGTTTTCTCCATCCTGTTTTCAAACGCTGCATTCATCTGGAAAAAGCACAACCTTGGATGAATCCAGCTCTATGCCTTCTCTGTGCTGGAAATTGAGCAAATGAAAGTGGTTGGGGAAAAAGTTGATGCTTTCATGTTAATTTTATTGCCATAAATGTTGAGTGATCTCTAATGCACAGCAATTCTGCTATAATTCTTTAGCAACTTGATTTCCCATCCTGCAACATGACATTGCATATCTTCTCTTTTCTCAAACTCCTTTCATTTCATTCTTGCTTCATGGCTCATTGGAAAAACAGAAGCATTGGGGCAGATACTACTTGCTGCCCCACCATCAAATTTACAAACCTGTCTGCAAACATTCCATCCTTTCTGTCTTCCCTCCAGTTACAATGAAAGATAAGATGCTGATCCTATCAGCGATTCCCTCCACCCACCCTGGGGTCTTGTCTCCTCTTATTTTCTCAAGGATTTCACTCCATCAATTATCCCCTCATTCCCTCTACTAGGTCATTCCCATTAATCACAAGCATGTTCTGGAATTTTATCTTTTTGGTTTTTAAAACACTTCCTTAATCTCATTTCTCCCACTGTTATGGTCCATTTTTTGGCTTTCTTTTATAGCAAACTCCTTTGAAACAGCGGGTCTTCATTCCTATCTCTACTTCTTCATTTTCAAAGCCCCCAAAACTGTTTTGTTGTTTTTTTGTCATCACAAGGGGTGAAATAGTCACAGCTTAGTCTCCATCTTACTGGGGTTTTTAGCAACATCTGATTCAGGAAGCTCCTTATTCTTGAACTACTCTTCTCCATTAGCTGCCAGGACATCACCAGTAGGAAAAAGAATAAATTCCTCCCACTGACCAACTCCACATAGTCTCCTTCCTTTGCTGCTGCTTCTCCTCTAAACAATTAAGTTACATATTTATTGCTTATTGCTTTATTTTCTGGATCATTAACTATGTAGAAGTCCTATGGAAGCGAATAATTGGTTTCCTTTACTCACTACTGTAACTACAATGCCATAGAAAAGTGCCTAGAATAGTAGGAGCTCAACAAATACATGTTGGATATGGGGCACCTGGGTGGCTCAGTGTTCAAATCTCAATCTCAGCTCAGGTCTTGATCTCAGGGTCATGAGTTCAAGCCTCACACTGGGCTCCCTGCTGGGCATGAAACCTACTTAAAAAAAATGCGTGTTGAATAAATGAATGAAGTTGGGATGACTCAAGAGTTGATTAAAAAAATCTTCCTTTCCTAAATGATACAATGATCTCAACCACTTTTATGGCTTTTATTATTTTTTAATGTTTATTTTTGAGAGGGAGGGAGGGAGGGAGGGAGGGAGGGAGGGAGGGAGGGAGGGAGAGGGAGCGTGAGTCAGGGAGGGGCAGAGAAAGACCAAGACACAGAATCTTAAGCAGGCTTCAGGCTCCAAGCTGTCAGCACAGAGCTCAACGCAGGCCGGAACCCACCAGCCATGAGATCATGACCTGAGTCGAAGTCGGACACTTAACCGAGTCACGCAGGCGCCCCTTTCATGGCTTTTAAATCAACCAATACACTAAGGACTCCCAAATTCCATTTGTCTTTGATGTTTCTCCTAAGTTAACATTGCTTTTAATTAACTGCTCCCTTGGCAACTCTACATGGCTGCTAATAAGCTTCTAAACTTAGTACATCCAAACCTGAGTGTATACTTTATCAGCAAAAAAGCATCTGTCAGTCCTTGAGTCTTCCCCAGATTAGCAGATGGCACCCACTTGCTCAAACTAATGTCTTAATCTACTTTATTTCTTCCCTTTCCTATATCTCCCACATCAAACTCACCGTCAAGTGCAGTCAGTGCTACCTCCAAAATAAACTGGGATTCGTTCCCTTCTATGTACACAGCTACCCCCAAGTCATAACCATCATTGTTCACCTAAATTATTTCAGTCATCCTGCCTTCTACAAGGTTTGTATATGTAAATGGGATGATGTCACTCCTCTGTCAAGGTCTCATCATTATTCCTGGACTTTCTTTGCCATAACCTACACAGGCCTGCATGATCCAACTTTTCCCTATTTCTCTAACCTCATCTCCTATCATCTGCCCTCTCCCTGACTATGCTTCAGCCACATTGGCCTTCTCTTCTCTTCTTCATATACTCCAGATCCCTTCCTACCTTCAAGTATTCACCCTTTATGTTTTCTATTTCTGGAATGCCTTTCCACCATTTTTTTAAAGCATGGCTGCGGCATTCTTATGCTTCAGCCTCTGTACCAGCCCCTGTCAACCACCAATCTACTCTCAGCTTCCAGGAGTTCAACTTTTTAAGATTTCCACATATATATGAGGTCATACAGTATCTACCTTTTTATGACTAGCTTATTTCATGTAGCATAATGTGCTCTGGGTTCATCCATGTTACCACAAATGTGAGGATTTCGTTCTTTTTTAATGACTGAAGAATATTCCATTGTAGATACATGCAACATATTTTATTTATCCATTCATCTATCAATGGACTTTTAAATTATTTCCACACCTTGGCTATTGTAAATAACACTGCAATGAACATTGGAGTGCAGGTATACCTTTGAGACACTAATTTCATTTCCCTGGATATGTACCCAGAAGTGGGATTGCTGGGTCATATGGTAGTTCTATTCTCATTTTTTGAAGAACCTGCACATTGTTTTCCAAAATGGCTAAACGAATTTACATTTCCATCAATGTAGTACAAGGGTTCCCTTTTTTTCACATTCTCACCTATACTTTTTATCTTATCTTTTTGATAATAGCCATTCTAACAGATGTGAAATAATATCTTGCCGTGGTTTTGCATTTCCTTGATGATTACTGATGTTGAGCAGCTTTTCATGTATCTATTAGCTATTTGTAGGTTTTCTTTGGAAAAATGTCTATTTGGGTCCTTTGCCTTTTTTTTTTTTTTTGCTATTGAGTTACATGAGTTTTTTTGTATTAACCTCTTATTGAGTATATGGTTTGCAAATAATCTCTCCCACTTTGTAGGCTGCCTGTTTTGTTGATGGTTACCTTTGTTGTGCAGAATACTACAAAGTTTGTGTTTTAGTTTGATGTAGTCTCACTCATTTTTGCTTTTGTTATCTGTGCTTTTGGTGTCAGATTAAAAAAAAATCATTGCCAAGTCCAATGTCAAGAAGATTTTCCCTTATGTCTTCTTCAACAAGTTTTATAGTTTCAGGTCTTATGTTTAAGCCCTCAATCCATTTTGAGTTATTTTTTTTATGTATGATGTAAGATAAAGGTCCAATTTCATTCTTAGGCATGTAGATATCCAGTTTTCCTAGCATCATTTATTGAGGAGACTATCCTTTTTCCATCAGGTGTTCTTGGTACCGTTGGAGAAGATCAGTTGACTGTAGAGGCATGGATTTCTATTCAGACTCTGGATTTTGTTCCATGGTCTATATGTTTACTCTTATGTCAGTATCATACAGTTTGATTACTATAGTGTGATGTTACTAGCTTTGCTCTTCTCATTCAAGATTGCTTTGGTCATTTGGGGATTTTCATGGTTCTGTATAAAATTTAGGACTGTATTTTTTTTCCTTCTATTTCTATAAATATCATTAGGATTTTGACAGGGACTGTAATGAATCTGTGGATCACTTTGGGCAGTACAGACATTTTAACAATATTAATTTTTCTAATCCATGAACATGGAATGTGTTTGCATTTATGTTGTGTTTATTTAAAAAAAAATTTTTATGTTTATTTATTTTTGAGAGAGAGAGAGAGACAGAGACAGAGCGTGAGCAGGGGAGGGGCAGAGAGAGAGGGAGACACAGAATCCGAAGCAGGTTCCAGGCTCTGAGCTGTCCGCACAGGGCCTGATGTGGGGTTTGAACTCGTGAACTGCAAGATCATGACCTGAGCCGAAGTTGGATGCTTAACTGACAGAGCCACCCAGGCGCCCCTATTTATGTTGTCTTTAATTTACTTCATCATTGTTTCACAATTCTTAGTGTATGAGTCTTTCACCCCTTTGGTTAAATTTGTTCCTCAGTATTTTATTGTTTTTGTTGCTAACGTGAATGGGATGTTTTCCTGATTTCCTTTTCAGATACCTTGTTGTTTGTGTACAGAAACATGACTTTTTTATGTTGATTTTGTTCCTTGCAACTTTCCTGAATTCATTTATTAGTTCTAACAGGTTTTGAGGGGCATGGTTTTTCGGGCTTTCTATATGTAAGACCATGCCATATGCAAACAGAGACCATTTCACTTTTCAGATTTGATTCAATTTATCTATCTATCTATCTATCTATCTGGTTTAATTGTTCTGGCTAGGACTTCTGGTACTATGTTGAATTGAAGTGGGAAGAATGTCCATTCTTGCACCTGATTTTGGAGGGAAATCTTTAAGTATTTCCCCATTATGACACTACCTATGGGTTTGTCAGATATGGCCTTCATTATGTTGAAATAAGTTTCCTCTATACCTACTTTTAAAAGGGATTTCATTATGAGTGTTTTAAGTGTTTGTTTCTGTTTTAAGTTTTTTTAAGTCCTTTAATTTTGTTAATGTGATATATTGCATTGATTTGTTTACATTGAAATATTCCGTATTCCAGGAATAAATCTCACTTGTTCATGTTGAATGAGCCTTTGATGTGCGGTTGAATTTGGTTTGCTAGTATTCTGCTGAGGACTTTTGCAACTATGTTCCTCATTGATACTGAGCTGTAGTTTTCTTTTCTTGCAGTGATGTTGTCTGGTGTAGTAGCAGGGTAATGCTGGCCTCATCACATGAGTTTGAAAGCATACCCTCTTCTGCTTATTGAAAAGTTTAAGAAGGATTAGTTTTTTGTTTTGTTTTGTTTTTTTCTGCATCTACTTTGACAATGAAGACCATTCTCAGCAATCAAACTACCAACATTTCAGAAAATGCTGACATCACTCTGAAGTGTTACCTGAAGCATTGTTTTTGTGAAGATCCCCAGAGGAACCATGCAGGTGGACTTCAACCACATCAGTGTAGGACTCAGTCTTTTTGAAAAGAGAAAGAAGGGGTTCCAGTTTGACAAATGGTGGGAAAATAGAAAGGAACTAGCCACTATTTGTACTACCTGTAGCAATGTACAGAACATGATCAGGGTGGTACACTGGACTTCAATTCTAATATAAGGTCTGTGTATGCTCACTTTCCCATCAATGTCATTATTCAGGACAATGGTTCTCTTGCTGAATTCCAAAGTTTTATGGTCAAAAAATACATCCACAGGGTTTGGATGAGGCCTGCCATGGCTTGTTTAGTATCTGAAGCCCAGAATGATGAGTTAATTCCTAAAGGAAACAACACTGAACTTGTATCAAATTTTTTCAGTAAGCCACAACAGCTAAAAACAAGGATATTATAAAATTTTTGGATGGGATCTGTTTCTGAAAAAGGAACAGTTCAGCAAGCTGACCAGATCTAAGCTGTCCAGCTATAGAAACAGCAAGATGTCAGATGATACCTCTGACTTATTTGTGATGTTTTAAAAATGCAATAAAAGTTGTGTATTTTTAAAAAAAGAAGGCAGATTAGTATTAATTCTTCTTTGAAAGAAATCTGGTATTGAGGTTTTCGTTGTTGTTGGAAGTTATTTGATTACTGATCCAATCTCCATTTTTGTTTGTTCAGGTTTTCTATTTCTTAATTCAGTTTTGATAGGCTGCATGTTCCTAGGAATTTATTCTTTTCTTCTAGGGTATCCAATTTGTTCGCATATAGTTGGTCATAGTAGTCCCTTAGGATCCTTTTCATTTTTGAGGTAGCTATTGTAATGTCTCCTCTTTCCTTCTAATTTTGAGTCTTCTTTCTTCTTTCTTAGTAAGTCTAGTTAAGGGCTTATTAATTTTTTAAATCTCTTCACACAAAACTCAGTTTTTTTTAAAAAAAATATTTTAACGTTCATTTATTTTTGAGAGACAGAGATACAGCACGTGTTGGGGAGGGGCAGAGAGAGAAAGGGAGACACAAATCCAAAGCAGGCTCCAGGCTCTGAGCTGTCAGCACAGAGCCTGATGTGGGGCTTGAACCCACGACTGCAAGATCATGAGCCGAAGTTGGACGCTTAACCGACTGAGCCACCCAGGTGTCCGACAAAACTTAGTTTTATTGATTTTTCTATCATTTTCTGTTATTTCTGCTCTAATCTTTATTATTTCTTTTCTTCTGCTAATTTTGGGTTTACTGTGTTCTTTTCCCAGTTCCTTGAGTTATAAAGTTAGGATGTTTGAGAAATTTGTTTTTTATGTCAGCATTTATCACAATAAACTTCCCTCCTAGCATCTTAAATGTTCCTCCTTCCTTTTTGTAGCATCATATAAGTTTTGGTGTGTTGTGTTTTTGTTTTGTCTTAAGATGCTTTTTAAATTCCCTTCTGATATCCTTTGTGACCCAGTGTTGTTTAATAGTGTACTGTTTTGTTTTCAACTATTTGTGAATACTCCCATTTTCCTACTGTTATTGATTTCTAATTTCATTCAACTGAAGTTGAAAAAGATACCCAGGATGATTTTAATCTTCTTAAATTTGTTAACTTTTGTATTGTCATCTAAGATGTGATCTACCCAGGAGAATGTTCTGTGTGCACTTGAGAAGAATGTATATTCTTCTGTTGATGGGTAGAAACTCCTGAACATGTCTGTAAGGTCTATTTGGTCTATAGCATTCTTCAAGTCAACTGTTCATTAATTCTTGTCTAGTATTCTGTTATTGAACGTGGGGTTGAAGTCTTCCCAGTACTATTGTATTGCTGTCAATTTCTCTCCAGATCTGTAAGTATTTGCTTGATGTATTTAGGTCCTCAAATGTTGGGTACACTTATATTTATAATTGTTAAATCTTCCCACCGAACTGACCATTTTATCATTATGATATGACCTTCTTTGCCATAGAGATTTTTTGACTTAAAGTTTATTTTTTTCCTGATATAAGTATAGCCACCTGGTTTCTTTTGGATACCATTTTCAGGGAATACTTTTTTTCCAGTCTTACATTTTCAACCTCTGTGTGCCCTTAAATCTAAAGTGAGACTTGGGGCATCTGGGTGGCTCAGTTGGTTGAGCATCTGACTCCTGACTTCAGCTCAGGTCATGATCTCTCACTGTTCATGAGTTCAATCCCAGCATCGGGCTCTGTGCTGACAGTGCAGAGCCTGCTTGGGATTCTCTCTCTCCTTTCTCTCCCCCTCCTTCACTCGTTCACATGCATGCTCGCTCTCTAAAAATAAATAAACTTAAAAAAAAATAAAGTGAGACTCTTATGGAGAGCATATTGCTGGATATTGGTTTATTTTTTTTCAAGTTTTTATTTGAATTCCAGTTAGTTAACATATAGTGTAATATTAGTTTCAGGTATAGAATTTAGTGATTCATCACTTACATACAATATCCAGTGCTCATCACAAGTGCCATCCTTAATACCCATCTTCCATTTAACCCATCCCCTCACCCACCTCCCCTTCAGCAACCCTGTTTGTTCTCTATAGTTAAGAGTCTGTTTATGATTTGCCTCTCCTTTTCCCCCCCACTATGTTCATGTTTTGTTGCATAAATTCCACACGAGTGAAATTGTATGGTATTTGTCGTTTACTGACTTATTTCACCTAGCATAATACTCTCTAGTTCCATCCACGTCATTGCAAATGACAAGATTTCATTCTTTTTTATGGCTGAATAATATTCCATTGCATATATATACACCACATCTTCTTTATTGACTGATAAATGGATGGTTTTTAAAAATCCATTCAGCCACACTATTCCTTCTGGAGAGTTTAACCCATTTATATTTAAAGTAATTATGGATAGGTGAGGACTTATTGTGATTTTGCTCATTGTTTTGTTTTGCATTTGTTTTGTTCTGTTTTTCCACTCTTTCATTTGTTATTTAATTTTTTTGAAGTGGTTTGCTTTGGTTCTTTTCTCATCTTCTGTGTAACTATTATAGGGTTACATTTTTTCATTGTGGTTATCTTGAGGTTGCCTAAAATATTTTTGCAGCTATAATAATCTATTTGATATTGATAACCATTTAACTTTAGTCACATAATTCCACACTTTTACCATCCTGACATACTTCGCATTCTTGTGGTCAGAATTTGCTTCTTTTTAAATTGTGTGTCCATTAATAAATTTTTATTTTTTAACTTTCAGGATTAAAAGTAATTTACACATCACTATTATAATGTAACATTATTCTGCATTTGTCTATATTTTTACTTTTAGGGGCACCTGGGTGGCTCAGTCAGTTAAACATCGACTTCAGCTCAAGTCATGATCTTACGGTTTGTGAGTTCGAGCCCTGTGTCGGGCTCTGTGCTGACAGCTGGGAGCCTGGAGCCTGCTTCAGATTCTGTTTCTCTCTGTCTCTGTCTCTCTCTCTCTCTCTCTCTCTCCCCCTCTCCTGCTTGTGCTCTCTCTCCTTCCTCTCTCTCAAAAATAAACATTAAAAAATGTTTCATATTTTTACTTTTACAGTGAGATTTATGCTTCTGCCTGTTGTACACCATACTTTTATTTCAGTTTGAAGATCTCTTTTTAGCATTTCTTTCAATGTAGGTCTGGTGGTGACAAACTTCCTCAGTTTTTGTTTATCTGGCTCAGTTTTTGTTTTGTTCCCTTGGTTTGTTATTTATTCTTAAGGGATAATTTTTCCAGCTATAGTATTTTTTTGTTTTTGTTTTTTTCTTTTAGTGCTTTGAATATGTCAGTCTACCCTTTCCTTGCCTGTAAGGTTTATTCTGAGAAATCCACTAGTAACCTTATATGGGGGTGGAGGGCTATATGTGATGACTTGTTTTTCTCTACTTTCAAATTTTTTGTCCTTTATTTTTGACAGTTTGATTACAATGTGTCTCAGTATAGGTTTCTTTGGGTTGATCCCATTTGAAGTCCTTTGAACTTCATAAATCTGAATGCCCATTTCTCTCCTCAAATTTAGAAACTTTCCAGCCTTTTTTTAAAAAATAGGCTTTCTACCCCCTTTTTTTTTCACTCTTCTCTGGGACTTCTGTAATACGCATATTGATTTACTTAATGTCTCATAAATCCTGTAGGCTCTCTTCATTCTTTTTCATTCTTTTTAATCTTGTGACTGGCTAATTTCAGATGACCTATATTTGAGTGTGCTGATTCTTTCTTCTGCTGGACTGAGTCTGCTGCTGAAGCTCCCTACTGCATTTTTTTCATTTCACTCATTGTATTCTTTTGCTCCAGAATTTGAGTGGTAATTTTTATGATTTCTCTTTGTTGAACTTAATTTGATCATGTATTGTTTTCTCGATTTCACTGAGTTATTTATCTGCATTCTCTTGTAGTTTGCTGAGCTTCTTTAAAACAATTATTTTGAATTGTCAGGCATTTCACAGATCTCCAATTCGTTGGGGGTCAGCTCCTGGGAATTTTCTGTGTTCCTTTGCTGCTGTCATGTTTCCTTGATTTTCCATGTTATTTATTATCATATGTTGGTGTCTGCACTCAGCTGTTGTAAGCAACAGCAGAGACTATAGGGGTCCTCAAGACTGTGGTTGTTCATAGTGACAGTGAGGGCTGCTGGGGTCCTTTTGTTCTTTTTTACATCCACAGAGGGAAATCAAAGCCAAGAGGATCCTTGTTGGTAAAAAATGTGCTTTGGCCTGTAGAATAATCTGATGCAGGTAAAATGCTTTTGTCTACACTTATCTATGTGGCCATTCTTGGTTTTTGAGTTCCATTTAGTTGCTAGGTCTTCTTCATTGTACTCTGAAGCTTTCCCAGAGCTACTTTCATCCATTAGTGGTTGTCAGGTCATTGTTTTTGTGGGTGAACCAGGGCTGGGTCTCCTATACTGCCTTCTTGCTTATGTGCTCAGCTTTGCTTTCTGTTCTGTTAAATACCCCATGTACTTCCAAAGAAGTACTTTACTTTTCCTTTGTTTTTTAGTCTTATTTTAGCCACATTTCCTTTTTTATTGTTTTCAACCAAAGTACTTTAAGTTATGCAAGTATTTACTACGGTGTCACTTATAGTGTTGTCACTCAGTAGAAAAATGTGTAATAAAATCTTGCAATAATGATGATGATAATCAAAATAGAATACTGGTTATCACTTACATAGTACTTACTATAGGCATGGCATTTTTCTAAGTGATTATATATTTATTTATTTTATCTTCACAATAACCTCTCATAACCCTATGAGATAAATACTTTTGCTATCTAAATTAAAAAATATATACTTATTTTTACAGAGAGAAAGAGCACATGCATGAGTTGGGGAGGAGCAGAGAGAGAATCCCAAGCAGAATCCATGCTGTCAGCACAGAGTCTGATGTGGGGCTTGATCTCACAAACCTTGAGATCATGACCTGGGCCAAAATCGAGTCAGATGCCTAACCAACTGATCCACTTCAGTGCCCCTATCTAAATTCCTTATAATATAGAAATTGACATATTGAATGTAAAAGTAGCTTGTCCATAGTCACACACCTAATAAGTGGCAGAGCTGGAATTTGAAACTAAGCAGTCTGTCTCCAAAGGCCTGCTATTAACTGTATAAAAGAATTCTGGAAGAATCCTTCCTATTGATTGGATAAGGAAATGTTGAAAGTTAGGTAATCCTGAAAGTAAATTACAACAGGATGATTTAAAAATGATACATAGAGACCCCTGGGTAGCTCAGTTGGCTGATCATCTTCTTTTTTTTAATGTTTATTTATTTTTGAGAGAAAGAGAACATGGGAGCAGGAAAGGGGCAGAGACAGAGGGAGACACAGAATCCGAAGCAGGCTCCAGGCTCTGAGCTGTCAGCACAGAGCCCGATGCGGGGCCTAAACCCATGAACCGTGAGATCATGACCTGAGCCCAAGTCGGCCACTCAACCTAGTGAGCCACCCAGGCACCCCATGAGCATCTGACTCTTGATTTCAGCCAGGTCATGATCCCAGGGTCATGGGATCAAGCCCCATGTCAGGCCTGCTTCTCTTTCTTTCTCTGCCCCTCCCCACCATCTGGATGTATGTCCACTTTCTCTCAAAAAAAAAAAAAAAAGAAAAATTAAATTTTTAAAAATGATACATATAAATACTTTTTTTTACTTTAAAACACTGAAATGTTCATTTATTTTCCAGTCTTTTGATGTGGGCATATTTTTGGGAATAGTCCAAGAGCTTGGAATTCCATACCTTTTTCCTTGTATAAACCACAATCATCATGTATCACCTATACAAAGTAAAAATGTAAACCTCTTAATCTTTATCAAGTCTTTCCAATGTATTCAACTTTCCTTTTGTAACAGAAATAATTCTTTGTGTACACCATACCATCTCCTCATTTCCTCTGTGTCCTCTCCTTAGGCACCAGGAAGACTACATTTCTAGTCTCTCTTACGGGTTGGGAGCAATATGACTGAATCTGCTCAATCGAATTTAAGAAGTGTTTTAAACCACTTCCAGGTGTAGTCAGAAACCTATCCCATATTCTAAACCTCTTCTTTTCCTGCTGAAGCAATTTTGGAGGAGGGTTTAGAAAAAATGGAGGAGGGCTGCTCAACTCACTGCACTATGCAGTGACTGAGAAATAACCTTGAATTGTATTAATCCACTAACATTTCAGAATCTCTTACAGAAGCTTGTATTAATTACTCTGAAACCATTTTCCTACAAATAGTTATAATGGCATTAACATTGCATTTGTTTAATTAAATTATACAGGTACCATAAACAATAAACTGGCATGAATAGTTTTGGGAAAAGACAAAACTTTTGATTAGCATAAAGTAAAACCAGTAGTGAACAAGTATATGAGAGAATAGCTTATTAGCCACCAGCCTTCAGCGTTGCCATGGACAGCAGTCAGTAGGCTTTAAAAGCAAATGCAGAGAATTGATTAAACTGGCAAATCAGTTGGATAGAGTTCTGTTAAGCAAACTGTTATTGTGTACTCTAGAAATGTGAACCAGTACTAATTCCAAGAATAGTTACATGACTTTCCTAGTATAAATTTGAGTTAGCTTTTATTTAGGTGTACATGGTGCAATTCAATAGATGTTTTTGAGTAAATATAAGAAACTAGAGTAAGTGCTTTGGGAGACACAAGAATGTATGAGTTACTCTACAATTTTTAGAGAAAAAAATGAAGGATAAGTAAATAGGAGATCTTGTTCTAACCCTTGAAAAACATATAATGCAATACAAGAGGAGGAAAGCAACTCACCCAATGCAAAATGCAAGACTTGTCCTAAAAGAAGGAGAAAGAAAGTGCCCTTAGACAATAGAGGAGATGGAGATTAACTGCACCTGGAGATGAGAGAGGGCTTCATTGAATGAGTAGAATTTGAGACGTCTTAGGTTGGACTCCCACCTACCCAACTGAGAGTAGGCACTACAACAAGGATTGAGGGCAAGTAGTTCATTTGAGTGGTTCAGCAGGGAAATGGGTGACAACGGATGGAAGAAAAGAGCTAATAAAGGTGTCATTACCAAGCTAGTAGAGCTTCTGCAGTAGTTCTGAGACTCCAACTTGGAAAGCTCTGGGAAACACTTTAAAACACACACAACAGAATGATTCCAACCAAGGAGTAAAAGGAGCTGGGAATATAAACCTCCTGTTCCTCAGTCATTAGTTACGGGCTGCTCCTGGAGGTATATTCCTTTCTAGGCACTTGTGAGTCACAGAAATATAATTTCTATCTTCAACTGAAGAAAAGAACAGAGATTTAGTACTAAAGCAAATTCAAGTAATCTTTTGAAAATCTGCAAATATGCAAGTGAATTTCCATTTACTGAGGGTCGCTACTTGCCAAATACACACAATATAATGATTTAAAATAGGCAACTTCTGAGATGTCAGATCCAAAATATTGTCATCTCACCGTAAGTCATTTAAAGGTTCTAGGGCACAATGTTTTCATAAGCAAAGCACTTTAGTCTGTCTTCTGTTAAATATTTTTCATAATAGGAAAGAAGGAATTTAACACCTGGCAGATATATCTCATCTATTCCAATGATTCCTGAGCAGATATAACTTTCTAGTGTTTATATGTGAACACTCTACAAAATGTCTGGGGAAAAGAAATTAACAGCAATATGAATTATAAACACATGACTATGATCTAAAAGAGTCGCAGAACTACCCCAAACTAAACAGTAACTTGTAATTCTACTTTTATTACTTAATAACTTTTAATACTACTTTTATTACTTAATGCTTTACATTCATTGATAATCTAATCAGTTGCAGCTACTGGAAAGTGACAATTTGAATCATGCAAACAACATTCTATTATGCAATTTTATCTTTGTTTCTTAAACATCATTTACTATATTTTTTAGCCTTCAAATTCAGAACCAATATAAAAGGTACAGCTCACTGTCCAAAGAAAGGTCTTATCTGAAAAAACCAGCAAATAAACTTTAACTTATTGCTACCTCTGAGTTCCTAGGTGCTCAAAATGATAACATTTTGCTGAGTACTAGTCACTTTCACTATGTAAGTTCACCCACACATAAAGGTAACAGCCAAATTACAAAGCATTAGACAGCATAAACACCAAAACATTTTTTATTTCCTATTATGACTCCACTGCTTCCCAGTTTGGAGTATTCTTGAAGGGGTATAGAAGAGGTTAGGAATAGTGAATGCATAAAGGACTAGAATCAGAACAGAAATCTTTCCTGACACCAAATTACTACAACACATACTGAATGAATAAATGTGTAAATATTCATGGCATTGATATTCCACCTTAAACTAAGATTTTGGTTATTTCCATATTTGGCCTGTAATGAGTACTTTGAGTTTAAAACTCAACTCTGTCATTTACTACTCTTGATCCTGAATCATCTACTCTTTAGACTTCCTCACATTCAAAGCAGAATTAAGTTCATTTACTTCATGGGGCTACCGTGAGAAGTACATGAGATAGTATGTATAGAAAATTTTGTATAATATCTGACATAAATATCTCCCTTTTGTCCCTCTGTTCCTGCACTGATTCTATGAGTTTGTTATAGACTAGAAGTTCCTTTAGGGACAGGGGCAGGTCTTGCTTATTTTCTGAGGAGGCTAACACCTAGTCTAGAGAGTTTTGCACAGAGTAGGTAGGCATTTACTAAGAAAAGAAGTGAACATTTGAAGTTAATTTGCTTAAACTGTAGCCCTAAATGAAAAATAAAGACACATGCAATTTTTTGAGCATGAAAAAGACGTGGGAAATAATTTCAGAAGTTTATGTAATCTATCAATTTATGTGACTTTTACTTTACAGGAACAAGACTGAACTTTGTAATCAAACTTGTCATACCACATTATTGATAAGTGAGTACTTCCCTCAAACTAATCACTATGAAAGGTTATTCTAATATTTTTCTTTTGCTTAAAAACATGTTTTTAGCTGTTTTGAGAGTTTGCTTATGAGTCACACAGGAAAATCAGCATAATTATTTGATAGCCAGATTTCAATTTTAAACACAAAAATTAATATTTAATCATAACTCCCCAACTTAGTGACCTGCGATGGTTCAAAAGGACTGATTATTTCCCGTTATCAAATGAAGCATTAAAGTACAAAGATTTCCCAGTCCAATGATGACAATGCCCAATACAACGCATGAATGACATATGTTCTGAAGTCAATTTCAAAAGAAATTCCCCAAGGTATAATGAGCAATAGTGACACTGCCTAATAAAGACAGTCTCAGAAGATGTTTATGTGGAATACAGTGATACTCATCCAGAACCTCTAGATGGATATTTAACAACACATTAATCACATTATTTTGTGTATTATATATGAGGCCCGTTAGCCCTATAAAACACATACAAATGTAATTTATTCACAAAGCATGCAAATAATATGTATATACTAGGCAGACCAGGCTCGCCTCCTTCCCAACTACATCAGTATCTGCCATCCTCTTGGGTAAATTCAGGGCCAATAAGAACAAACTATCAGTGTGTTTATTCATCATCTTTAACCATCTCCTTTCTAATGACTTTCTCTTCTCCACTTCAGTCACTCATTCTCATGAATACAACCTAAATCTCGTCGTCACTCCAGACTGTTCCACCTCTAAAATTACTGATATAAACATCTATTCTCTGTTCACAGCTTACCACTCTTCTAGCCTGCTTGCTCCCATCTCAAATATTCTCTGGCCTAACTAAGGTCTCAAGTACCTCCTGTTGTGTTGTCCTTTCATATCCTAACTCACCTGTCAGCCCTTCTCACCACTTTCACTATCATTACCCTGGCCCAAGCCACCAGCATTTCTTAATCAGGCTATTGTGATAAACTCCCAATGGGTCTCTCTTCTTCTGTTTATTCCTTTCAATAGTCTGTTCTCTGCCTAGTAGTTCCAGTAATCCTTTTAATATATAAGTCATGTCAGGGCACTCTTTTGTTCACCACTGTCTAATAAAATACTGTCAGGGTAAAAGTCAAAGTCCTTACCATGACCTTTAAGAGCATCCATGATCTGGTCTCCTGATGCCTCTTTGACCTCATTTCTCTAACTTTCTCCCTAGCTCAGTGTCATTCAACCATACTAGCCTTCTCAATTCTGCTTTAACAGACAAAATAGGTATACTCCCACCTCAAGGCTCTGTACTCCTCTTCTTCCTGTATGGAAAGCTGTTCTCTCAAGTGTCTTCATGGCTTGCTCCTTCCTGCAAGTTTCTGTTCAAATGTCCCAATGTCAATGAAGCATTTTGACCACCCTATTTAAATGAGCAAATGCCATTCCTCTACTTTACCAGTATTAGTTCTCCCTCTCCTTGCTTTTGTTCCACAGAATCTATCACCATCTGACATACTAATTTCTTATTTATTTCCTTATTTATTGTATTTTCATTAGAACATGAGCTTCATAAAGGCAGAGACTTGTCTATTGCTTACTATTGCCTAGAATAATGCTTTGCACATAGCAGGCACTCAGTAATTATTTAGATTTAATAAATTCAGCTTAGATTACATGGTGCATTACCTAAACCATATTTAAGCCACCAAATTTTGTGTATGTAAATATGTGGGTGATTAAGATAAGTCTTGAATATGAGGGAAAAACTCTTAAGTCTTGGATTTAGATCCTCCTATGAAGACAGACTACAGAATTACCCTGAAGCTAAAGATATTAAACTACAGCTGTTAGAGGTCTACTTGAGAGATAAGTTTCTCCTAACCTAGTTATTTAGAAATGCAGATTTGATCTTCCAGTTTGGCAAAATAAAGGCATTTCTATTATGTTCCTTCCTTGAAACCTACCAAAACCAAAAACAGTGAAAAAGAGAAAAGAAAGCTGCACCTTAAGTAAAGAAAGAAATGGCCATAACTATAAAGAACCAACTGTGAACATGACTTGCCAAATTCAGCAAAATGTGGATGAAAATGCCAAGAGCCATTCTGGGCTCCAACAGACAACAGTTTTCTCCAAATGTCACAGTCCTAAGAGGTCTATCCAAAATTCCTTTGATTGAAGTAGCTAGATTGGACATGCCCATACCATTGCGGAATCTGGAAAAACCTTATAGGGACCTTAGTTCACTCCCAGAATGAGAGAGAGAGAGAGAGAGAGAGAGAGAGAGAGAGAGAGAGAGAAGTTGAAGAACTGTCCTATAGATAAACTTTTTTCCTCATTTTGCCTTGGCTCTGGAGAAGCTTGTCTACAAGTGTCGTTGATGGATGTGTTGTACAAGCCATGATCAATTTTGTGGCACTGACCATAGTCAGTTGAGTAGAAATAGATATTAAGCTACTCCCCTGAAAGCTTCTTACAAACAGGCTGCACTGAAGAATGACACCAACTTCCTGCTTGCACCAAAGAGATAAAGGAAAAATCTAAAGTGCAACTTAAAATAAGTCCATCTTGTTCTTAAAACCTCTCATTATTCTCCCATTCCTGTGAGCGTTAACTCCACAGTTAAACTGCATACTAGTTCACTCAACTATGTAGCTCTTGTGCTACTTCCTATGGCCTGGCCAGAAACGTCTGCTCACCATTACACAAAGAATACATGACTTAAAGCATATCCTTCTGCCTGGAAGATTCTCTGCTTGCTTCCCTGTTCACGTCCTCTTCCCAGCAACTAATGGAAATCCCATTTTTCACAGAGCCACTTCAAAACTCTACTCTTCCATAAACTACTACTTTTAAAAAATAATTCATTTTCAGGGCACCTGGGTGGCTCAGACAGTGGAACATCTGACTCTGGGTTTTGGCTCAAGTCTTGGTCTCACGGTTTATGAATGCAAGCCCCACACTGGGTTCTATGCTTATGGTGCAGAGCCTGCTTGGGATTCATTCTCTCTCTCTCTCTCTCTCTCTCTCTCTCTCTCTCTCTCTCAAAAATAAACATTAAAAAAATTCATTTTCAAAAAACATGCCTGACTACACATATTAAATACCAAAATCACTTTTCTGTCCATTGAAGGGACAATCATATTCAATTCTTGCTTTTCCAGATACAAGAGGATACTTAATATTACCATAATTAAACAAAAAAACCTAAAATAGTGAATAGCAAGAAATGTCTAGAGGCAGTAATTCTTTTGTCATGAGTAACACATCTGATTGTCAACTTTATTTTTTTTGCTTTGACTCTGTTTTCCTTCCATTATCAAGCTTGATTCTCTTTAGGGTAAAGAGAAGTAAGGAAATATAAAGGTGATGTAAACCTAACAATTTATTTTCAAGCTAAAAGTTATTGAAAACGTGCTATTTTTATTTCATTTAATCCTAAGAAAAACCAGTCAAAACTAGTGACTGTTGTCCTATTTTATAGATGAGGAAACTAAGGTTGAAGGAAAGACTGAATAATTTGCCAAAAGTCACACAAACTGGAAATTCTAATCCATTCTGTCTTATTCTAGACTGGAGTTTTTAACTCTGTGCCCTAAACTTATTGATAAATCTATCTACTGAAGTATCCTTGACTGGATCATTTCAAAGTAAGCCAAGGTCTTCAGCAATTACACTCTTTAAACTATAGTATCACTTGACCCCTCCCCTTCAACTTAATACTTTGCATTTCTATCCTATTTAACTGGTTTTGAAAATACTTTCCTAAGCATTAATGGTTTGAATCTCACAATAGAATCTATAGATTTTTTTTTTGTGCCATTTAAGATGGCAGAGATACTATAAATTACCCAGTCATATTGCTGAGTAGCCCGGTTATAAATACACACCCTCTTATTCTAATATCAGAGTGCTCTTTCCAGAACTGTTAAAAACTTTTAAAAGTATCTAGAGTACCTTTTGTCAAGATACGACAGTCATGAAGTACTCAGTGAACTATCATGTTTTCAATTTTATTCAATTATTTTGAAAATAACTTAATATTACTTTCATATTATGTACAAATTGTGACCAGAGACATTATTTTCAGTAAAATGAATAGAGTCCATCTACTGAATTCAAGGAATTTTCAATGCCAGGCATTAAGCTCAATAGCTTGAAAACATGAGACCTGAAATGACATTGTTTCTACAATCACGTCAAAGACTTCTTAGTATATCAAATGTATGGGAAGGAGTGGTGGGAAGGAAGTGTGAATAAGCAGGGTGGGCTCAAATCATGAAAACTCCTGTTTGTTTTGCTAAGACTAGATTTTATACTATAGGGGTGGGTAAAGAAAACCCACTGAAGAATTCTGATACGGGATTGACCATGTTTGTATTTGCATGATAAAAAAGTAGCTCAGGCAGAAGAGGGACGATGGGGTCACAGGACAGACTAGACTCAGGGAAAACAAGAAGACTGTTGTAACAGTCTCCCAAGGATCACTCAGACTGCAAATCTGGCTGATTATTAAAATTGCCAACGAAGCCTTTTAGAATGCAGGTTTTGAGGCCCCAGTATGAGTTTCCGATTCTAGGTTTGGGTAGCCAGGTGATTGTGATAATGAGCCAAGTGTAGAATACCCTTGCCTGGATGAGAGGCTATGAGGAAGTAGTAGTGAGCAGGGAGATACTGAAGAATTAACAGGTTTTAGTGATTGCTGGACATCAACCTGGAGCAGTTGTGTGGGTGGACGAAACCATTCATTAAGACAAGTGGAGCATTAGATCTTCAAGGACAAGAAAAGATGATCAGACAATCCACAGGACATGCAAGTGACCACTAGGCCCTAGTGACCACTAGGCAGTTAGATATTTATGTATGGTTTGCCAAGCACAGCTGTGCATTAAAGACCGAAGGATGACCTTAGGAAATAATAATGTTTAATTCTGACTGAGAATGAAGAGTCCTCAAAGGAGACTGAAGAAAGGTCAGGGAAAGAAGAAGCAGACAAGAACCATTTAATATTCACTCAAATATTTAAAAGAGAAAATTTGATTTGGGGACAGTGTGACAGCTTGAACTTCCAAGTAAAGGCATCTTAATGACATATTGTGAGCAAAAGAGTGGGAGACAGATCAATGACAGCAAAAGGTTTATTTACTTAAGGCAGGAATATATTATGATCAGGCTTTTATAAATTTTAATTTTTTATTTTAGGGAGAGAGCACATGAGCAGGGGAGGGGGCAGAGAAAGAGAGAAAGAGAATCGTAAGTAGGCTCCATGCTCAGTGCAGAGCCTAACCTCACAACACTGGGATCACAATGGGAGCTGAAATCAAGAGTCGGAAGCTCAATCAGTGGAGCCACCCATGTGCCCCTGACCAGGCTTGCTTTTTAGCCACACAACTCTATCACTGGTAGGAAGGAGAAGGGAGGGGAGTGAGCCTGGAAGCAGGATAACAGTTTGAAACTGGGTGCCTGTGATAAGGTCCTATCTAAAGCAATTGTAATGGGTAGACAAGAGACACCCATTCCAAGAGACAGAAGATAGTATCTGAGTCCCTACAAGACTGGTAAAGACTAGAGGAGTTAAGGATAAAGTAAGGATTCTAGTCTGGCAGGCTGGAGACTGGGAAACTAGGGTTGGAGGGGATAGAACACAAAGTTTTGGGTGTGAGGCACGAGCATGGCATTTTCTAGATAGTGGGAAATACAGCTTTACTGCTGTTCTGACAGGACAGGCTTGAGTGATGGTTTCAAGGTCATCAGCAGTATGGTACCTAGAGTAAAAGACAGTTATTCAGGAGAATATGTACTTAATGAGTGTAAATGAGTCACAGTGGTGATTGTCAGGAGGGTCAGAATGTAGTACTCAGAATCAGATAGAATACTGCAGATACTGCCAGACCTACACCAAGAGCAGTGAGACCTACATTCTTTGTTCTGCATACTATTGGTCCATTCAGTGAATGAATCTTTTGTATTTTGGAACAATTACATCACACTGATATTTTGTACTGTGCTGAAAAATTAACATCTGTGGATGATTTTCAAATTTAACGATTATTAATTTTGGTCTCCTCTGGGCTATATTTGTACAAATCATTTTACAAACCTAAGTACAGCACTTTCCAATTATAGCGATTGTATCAGGTATGATGCTTTTGGTGCAAGAAACAGAATGCTCTGCTAAAAGTAGTTTATATTTTAAGGACCTTTATTTCCCTCATGTAACTCAAAGTCCAGAGGTAGGCATGTTTGGGGCTGGTTCAGCACATCAGCAAGGATGAGGAATCTAGCCTCTTTCCTCCTTGGGCTGCTCACTTCAGTGTGCCAGTGATACATTCATCAAGGGCAAAGATGATGGCAACAGCTCCAAGCATCATACCTTCAGATGATAACATCTGAAAGCAGGATGAAAGAGATAGGCATCTTACTCAAAGGCCTGCTACCTTCTGTTCTTACTCAAAGGCTTGCTACCTTCTGTTCTTTGTAATTAAAAATTTAAAAAAGAATTTACATTAATTAAAATGGATAAACCTTAAGTGTACAGTTGAATGAGTTTTGACAAATGCTTACACCCATATAACCCACATCCCTAATGAGATACAGAAAATTTTCATCACCCCTGGAGAGTATCCTTGGGCATTTTCCTAGTCAATCACAACCACCAGGGCTACTATACCCAGAGGAAAACCACAGCTCTGGTCTCTCCATTCTTTTTTTCTTTAGTTTATTTATTTTTGAGAGAGAGAAAGTACAAGTGAGGAAGAAGCAGAGAGAGAAGGAAAGAGAGAGAATATCAAGCAGGCTTTCACACTGTCAGCATAGAGCCTGATGAGGGGCTCTACTCATGAACCAGGAGGTCATGACCTGAGCTGAAGTCAACCCTGACCTAAAGTCGGACCCTTACCCAACTGAGCCATCCAGGTGCTCCTTCAATCATTCTTTTTAATCAAGGATGACAATCTTTCCCAGAGGTCTTCTGCCTCCAACACACTTTGCCTTACATCTCCCTGGCCAGAACTGTCTCAATCTTCCTTTAAGTCATAACTAACTTAAATCTTAAAGCTAAAGAGGATGGTAGTAAAAACCATTGTGACTCATTCACGGATCCCTTGGAACTGTGGGAGAGGCCCAAGTGACCTCAGCACATGGCTGCAGGCCCAAATAAAATGCTCATTTGTTTGAAGCAAGAAAGAAGAGGGAAATGGTACTACACACACACACACACACACACGCACACGCACACACATGCACTCACACATCATTCTGTTAGTCTACATACCCAGCCATCCAATATCTGAACTATTTTTCCAGCTTTATTTTACTTGCAAATGTGCTAAGTATGTACTCATTTAAGTCAATGATTAAAATACTGAAAATAACACAAACAAATGTAGAGACCTGCCCTAAGTTAACACCAGTCCAAATTCAAAGTCCTTCATCCTGGTCCCATTGCAACCAAACTTACATTTGTCTTGGCCCCAAATCTCCCTAAAGCCCACAAGGATATTGTGAACTTCATTCAATCTTTTATGACTCTGTTCCCCACAATGGGGTACACAGAGGTATGTCAGTGGATACATTTAGTATTTCTTCCCCTTAAAAGCCCATTTCTATACCTTAGTAGTTTCCATGAGCCTAAGCTTAATCTCAGCTCACTTTATGTGTCTGTCATTCATGCATACTTATTACTTCTTTTGTGCTGGTCTCTTCTTCTACCTATCCTTCTAAAAGCTGAGCTCATGAGAATGACCAGAATAAGAACTTGTTTCTTTTAGTTACCTTCCAGTTTTCCAATTGTTTAGTACGTTAATGATCTCATTGTCAGCCTCCCATTTCCTTTCTAATCCAGTATTCTTTTGGTTTGTATCTAATATGTCCCTGATTTTAGGAATTAAAAAAAAAACTGCTTTCTAAACAATGTCCAAGTTTAGATAAAATGGCACTGGCATATTCCATTAAAATAATTTCTGCAACTTACATTTCGTCCTTACTGGCTGTAATTAGATTCAGAACATCATATTCCCTTGTAGCATAAGCTACCATCTGAGATGAGACTATCAGCAAGATCAGTAAAGAATGCACCAACTATTTTGCTTTAGCAGAATGATGCTTCCACGGTATAGAAATGCAGTTTTCAAACATGATCTTCATCTGCCTCTAGGCCAGATCTGAAACTTGCATTAGGGAGTAGCAGTCATATTCTTTATCTACCTAAGATACCTGTATTTGACTCCCACAGTACTACCAGTTTGTGTGTCTTATTATCTTGTACTCTCATACTAAGTTCTCCACTAGACTTAAATCTAGTAGCTCAATGAGTTCTAGGCAGGGACTCCTTCTATATACTTAAACAGGTGTTGTTTTACTTACACAGCATATAACCTCCTCTTGGCATATTCCAGTGAAAATATATATATATATATATATATATATATATATATATATATATATATATATATCAGCAAGTTTGTCTTGCCTAGGAGATCATATTTTTCTATTATATTTTAGGCTTATCTGATTATCTTATAGCTCTAGTTAAAAAGTACAAGTGCTAAAAAGTGTTAATCAGAGATACAGCTGTAGCAAAGTCAATCACTTTTTAATACTTTAAAAAGAGACCTTTGCAAAGTACTCTAGGAGACAGAGGAAGAAATTTAGGATGTATTTTTTTTCTATTTAAAAGAGAATTTATTTTAATTTTTTGGTAGCAAGACAGTGTATCTTCTTTCCGTATTTTCTCTGGTGAATCACGGACATATTTTCTCAGCTACTGTGTGCCTCCAACTTACATTATTATTGTATCTCATCATTTTATCTATGTATTATTCTTCCCTTCTTTCAAAGTTTAAAGTTCTCTTTATCAGTTTGGCAAGATTCCAGATAGAGGCATTCCTCTCAGATGTACTATAGTCCTTACAAGGAGTCTGGATAAGAAAACCTAGTTTTTGGTTTTCTTTTGCTTTTTTGGTAGAGTGCTACTTGATACTCATTACCTTTTATTTCTTCTTCAAAGTCATGTTCTCAACTGGAAGAAGGGATGAAAATACCTCTTCAATGACCAAAACAAGTGTCTTGGGTTTTATCAGTCATTGCCATGTAAATCAACAAGTATAATGCAGTCTGTAAAGGTGATAAGTCTCAGGAAATCTCCTAAGGGAACCTCCCATATCCATTCCATCATGATTTGCCTCAATATAAGTGAGAAAGAAATATGATCCCTCCCCTGGAGGATTTGGCTTGGTTTATTGTCGGACTTTCTTTAGAGACCTACTTACATTTCCCTAATGTGTAAAGGATAGGTTATAAATTATCGGCCAATGTATAAAAAGATGAAGATAGTATTGTTAAGGATTCCTTTACAGCTTATAAAAATACTTTCCTTTACTGATGATAGTTGCCAGGGGATACATATGTGGGACTTAAAATCTGAAGGTGAACTTGAAAGTGTGCCAGACACAAGGGAAATAAAAAGACAGTAACATTATCTTCAGGAATTTGCCATCTACTCAGTAAGCTAGCACTCCTAACACAGCTATAAGCACATATCTCTGCTGTAACACCAGGCTTCCATAAAAATCAACCAGAGCACTGGGCCTACATAAGTGATTTTGAGATGATTTTACAGCGGCAGGGAAACATGAATTCACAATTATTCTCCAATCTTAGAAGAATATAGATCAGTTAAATACTTGACACAGAGATTATATTTCATAAACAAAATTCAATAAACACAGGAATAATAATCTAAGTTACACCCATGACATTTTTATGACAAAGAATGATCTATATAAAATGTCTTCCATTCAAAATATAAGCAATACTGAAGATTATATACCAGTTACTTACTTTTACTATGATAATCCTAGCCATGTTTTCACATCTCTGATTATCATTTCCTGTATACTCTACTTCAAACAAGGTATCATAATTTTCTAGTAATTTAGCCATTATCTTGTTGCAGATGTCTTGTTCTTTCATGCCTTCAAGCCCAGGTGGCACACTAGAAATAAGGAGAAAAAATGAGAGGACTTACTTTGTAAAAACAAAAATGCCAGTATAGTTGACTCAGGCATATATTTTAAAATCTCCTGTATGATTGATCAGCCTTCTTAGAAGGACACATGGGATTTTCAACAAGCTCTATGGTGACATGTATGATGTTGATGGGACAACTGACAAATTCCCAAGATCTGCATCAGTAGCTTGTGCCGGCTGAATAAGAAAATTACATGTTGTTTAGGAAGAAGGTACAGGTTAACATAGGTGCCATAATTCTTTGTATATATTAGAAATTGCTACACATAAGGTAACATTTATATATAACAAATATATAATTTCACATATAACATTTATATAACATTTGTATATAATGATATAATATTTGTATAAGTATATCATTTATAAAATGATAAAGAAATATTATCAGAAAAAAATATTTTATCATGACAGAAATTGCTGCAGAAATAATAGCAACACAAAAAGGTTGCTTAGATAATGCACAAAAGTACATAAAAATATGAATACTTCTGGAAAAAATACTGATACTATTGAAGCTGAGTGATGGGTATATGGAAAATGTGTTATACTACATACTATTCCCTCTTCTTTTGGGTATGTTTAAAAATTTCCATAATTAAAAAAATGTAAAAAAGATCTTCTGAATGCAGAAGACAGAATAAGGTAGCAAGACAAGGTACAGATTATGAATATCTCTTTAGTAACAGGGACAAATGACAGGGTTAGTAGTCAGAATCAATAAGAAAGTAAACTGAAAAAAAGAAAAGACAAATGACAGGAGTTGAAAAACTCATAGAAAAAAACAACCGGACATCAATAATCTTATGCAAAGATACTTAATCTCATTTAATAACCAGTGAAATGCATTTAAAAAGCAACACTGAGACATCAATACCCATTTATATTAGTTTTCAGTGGCTTATGTTACAAATTATCATACAATGTTGCTTAAAATGACAGAAATTTATTCTTTCATAGTTCTGGAGGCCAGCAGACTGCAATCAGTATCATTGGGCAGAAAGTAAACTACCAGCAGTGACACACTAGCTGGTAGCATTCCTTGCCTGTGATTTCAATCTTCAATCAAGGTCAGCATCTTAAAATTCTCTCTGTTTCATCTTCACATGGCCTTCTCTGTGTGTTGAGTCCAGAAACAAACCCACACTTTTATGGTCAATTAATCTATGATAAAGGAGCCAAGAATATAAATGGGGAAAGGATATTTTCCTTTAATAAATGATATTGGGAAAATTGAACAGCCATATGCAAAACAATGAAACTTGACCACTACCTCATACCATGCACAAAATCAACTTAAAATGAATTAAAGATCTGAATGTAAGACTTGAAACCATAAAACTCTTATAATTTATATTTTGTAAACGGTAAACATGTGCTGCTTTTCATTAAAAATGATGGATGATTCAGAGAGCAGAACCAAAACCAAAACCAAAACAAAACTAAAAAACAATAGGGTGAGGTTGAAAACCATGGAGAAATATTTCCAGGACTTGAAACCTAGTCAAGAGATTCCCAGCATTAGATTAGATCCTGATATTAGAACTGCCACTGAGTCAAACAGAAAGTAAAAGAAAAAAAAATTAAACTACATAAAAACAAATGAAAATAAAAACACAATTGTTCAAAAGCTTTGCGATACAGCAAAAGTGGTTCTAAGAGGGAAGTTTATAGAAATACAGGCCTACTTCAACAAGCAAAAAAAATCTCAAACAGCCTAACATACCCATACATGCTAGAAAAAGAACAAACAAAACCTAAAACCAGCAGAAGGACAAAAATAATAAAGATTACAGGAGAAATAAGTGATATAGAAACTAAAAAAAGAATAGATCAATAAAACCAGGAGTTGGTTCTTTGAAAAAAAACCATTAATATTGATAAACCTCTAGCCAGACTTATCAAGAATAAAAGAGAAAGGACCCAAATAAATAAAAGCACAAATGAGAGAGGCTAAACAACCAACACTCCAGAAAGGCAAAGGATTATAAGAGAATATTATGAAAACCTATATGTCAACAAATCGGACAACCTAAAAGAAATGGGTAAATTCCTAGAAACATATAATCTCCCAAAAATGAAGAAGAAAAGAAAATTTGAACAGACCTATTATTACCAGAAAAGAAATTAAATCAGTAATCAAAAAACTCCCAACAAACAAAAGTCCAGGACCAGATGGCCTTACAGGCAAAATCTACCAAATATTTGTAGAGTTAATACCTATTCTTCTTAAACTATTACAAAGAATAGAAAAGGAAGGTAAACTTCCAAATTCATTCTATGAGGCCAGTATAACCCTGATACTCAGGCCAGACGAATATACCACACACACACACACACACAAAAGAGTACAGGCCAATATCCCTCATGAACATAAAAGCAAAAATTCTCAACAAAATACTAGCAAAAAGAACCCAACACCAATTTAAAAAAATCATTCACCACAATATAGTAGGATTATTTCTGGGTTGCAAGAGTTATTCAATATTCTCAAATCTATCAATGTGATACATCACATCAATAAGAGGATAAGAACCATATGATCATTTCAGTAGATGCAACGTAAAAGCACTTGACAAAGTACAGTATTCATTCATGATAAAAAAACCCCAACAAAGTAGATTTAGAGGGAACATACCTCAAAATGATAAAGGCCATATATGAAAAACCCATGACACTTCTGAGTGGGGTATCAGCCTGGCTCAGTCAGTAGAGAGTATGACTCTTGATTTCAGGGTCTTAGGTTGAGAGAGAAAGAGAGAAAGAGAGAAAGAGAGAAAGAGAGAAAGAGAGAAAGAGAGAGAGAGAGAGAGAGAGAGAGAGAGAGAGAGACAGACAGACTTCTGAAAAACCCAGAGCAAATATCATCTTCAATGTGGAAAAAGTGAGAGCCTTTCCCCTAAGGTCAGGAACAAGATCAGGATGTCCAATTTCACTACTTTTATTTTACATAATACTAGAAGTCCTAGTCACAGCAATCAGACAACAAAAAGAAATAAAAGGCATCCAAACTGGTAAAAAAGAAGTAAAACTTTCACTATTTGGAGATGACATGATACTATATAGAGAAAACCTGAAAGACTCCAGCTGAAAAACTGCTAGAACTGAAACACAAACTGTACATTCTCAGGATACAATATCAATGCACAGAAATCTGCCCCATTTCTATACACCACCTGTAATGAAGCAGCAGAAAGAGAAATTAGGAAAACAATTCCAATTACAATTGCACCCAAAATAATAAGATACCTAGGAATAAACCTAACCAGAAAGGTGAAAGAACTGTACTCCAGAAACTGATAAAACACTGATGAAAGAAATTGAAGATGACACCAAGAAATGGAAAGTTGTTCCATGCTCATGGATTGGAAGAACAAATATTGTTTAAATGCCTATAATACCCAAAGCAATCTACGTTTTTAATACAATCTCTATCAAAATATCAATAGCATTTTTCACAGAACTACAACAAAGGATCCAAAAATTTGTATGGAACCACAAAAGACCCCAAATAGCCAAAGCAATCTTGAAAAAGAAAAGCATAGCTGGAGGCATCACAATTCCAGACTTCAAGGTACATTGCAAGTTCTATTACAAAGCTACAGTAATCAAAATAGTATGGTACTAGCACAAAAAATACACACATAGATCAATGGACCAGAACAGAAAACCCAGAAATGAACCCATGACTAAATGGTTAATCTTCAACAAAGCAATAAAGAATATCCAATGGGAAAAAGATGGGCTCTTCAACAAATGGTGTTGGGAGAACTGGATAAGAACGTGCACAAGAAATGAAGGGGCGCCTGGGTGGCGCAGTCGGTTAAGCGTCCGACTTCAGCCAGGTCACGATCTCGCGGTCCGGGAGTTCGAGCCCCGCGTCAGGGCGTCAGGCTCTGGGCTGATGGCTCAGAGCCTGGAGCCTGTTTCTGATTCTGTGTCTCCCTCTCTCTCTGCCCCTCCCCCGTTCATGCTCTGTCTCTCTCTGTCCCAAAAATAAATAAACGTTGAAAAAAAAATTTTTAAAAAAAGAAATGAAACTGGACCACTTTCTTAAATCATGCACCAAAAAATCCTCAAAGTGGATTGAAGACCTAAATGTGAGACCTGAAATCATAAAAATCCTAGAAGAGAGCACAGGGTAATTTCTCTGACACTGGCTACAGGAATTTTTTTCTATAGGTCTCCCAAGACAAGGGAAACAAAAGCAAAAATAAACTATTGGGACTCATCAAATTAAAAGCTTCTGCACAGCAAAGGAAATAACTAAGAAAACTAAAAGGCAACCTATGGAATGGGATAAGATACTTGCAAATGACATATCATTTTATAAGGGATTAGTATCCAAAATATTTAAGAACTTATATAACTCAACAACCCAAAACCAAATATCCAGTTAAAAAATGGGCAGATGACATGAACAGATATTTCTCCAAAAAAGACATACAGATGGCCAAAGACACATGGAAAGATGCTAATCATCCCTTTTCATCAAGGAAATGCAAATCAGAACTACAGTGAGATATCACTTCACACCTGTGAAAATGGCTAAAATCAAAAACACAAGAAACAACAAGTGTTGGTGAGGATGTGGAGAAAAAGGAACCCTCTTGCACTGTTAGTGGGAATGCAAACTGGTATAGTCACTCTGGAAAACAGTACAGAGGTTCCATGTAAAGTGAAAAATAGAAGTATCCACGATCCAGAAATCACAGACCATCAAAATATATGAAGAAAAAATGAACGGAATATACGGGAGAAATACACAGTTCTTCAATAGTTCACTAGTTCAATACCCCAGTCACAACATGGGTAGAAGAGACAGATAGAAGATAAGAAACAGAGGACTTAAAAAACAAACCAGCTACATCTAGCAGATGTATACAGAATATTTTACCTGACAACAACCAGAATAATCACTTTTCTCAAGTGTATATAGGACATTTTCCCGGATATACCATATATTAGGCCATAAATTAAATCCCAATACATTTATTTTTTTTCCATTTATTTTTATTTATTTTTTCAATATATGAAGTTTATTGTCTAATTGGTTTCCATTCAACACCCAGTGCTCATCCCAAAAGGTGCCCTCCTCAATACCCATCACCCACCCTCCCCGCCCTCCCACTCCTCATCAACCCTCAGTTTGTTCTCACTTTTTAAGAGTCTCTTATGCTTTGGCTCTCTCCCACTCTAACCTCTTTTTTTTTTTCTTCCCCTCCCCCATGGGTTTCTGTTAAGTTTCTCAGGATCCACATAAGAGTGAAACCATATGGTATCTGTCTTTCTCTGTATGGCTTATTTCACTGAGCATAACACTCTCCACTTCGATCCATGTTGCTACAAAGGGCCATATTTCATTCTTTCTCATTGCCACGTAGTACTCCATTGTGTATATAAACCACAATTTCTTTATCCATTCATCAGTTGATGGACATTTAGGCTCTTTCCATAATTTGGCTATTGTTGAGAGTGCTGCTATAAACATTGGTGTACAAATGCCCCTATGCATCAGTACTCCTGTATCCCTTGGGTAAATTCCTAGCAGTGCTATTGCTGGGTCATAGGGTAGGTCTATTTTTAATTTTCTGAGGAACCTCCACACTGCTTTCCAGAGCGGCTGCACCAATTTGCATTCCCACCAACAGTGCAAGAGGGTTCCCGTTTCTCCACATCCTCTCCAGCATCTATAGTCTCCTGATTTGTTCATTTTGGCCACTCTGACTGGCGTGAGGTGATACCTGAGTGTGGTTTTGATTTGTATTTCCCTGATGAGGAGCGACGTTGAGCATCTTTTCATGTGCCTGTTGGCCATCCGGATGTCTTCTTTAGAGAAGTGTCTATTCATGTTTTCTGCCCATTTCTTCACTGGGTTATTTGTTTTTCGGGTGTGGAGTTTGGTGAGCTCTTTATAGATTTTGGATACTAGCCCTTTCTGATATGTCATTTGCAAATATCTTTTCCCATTCCGTTGGTTGCCTTTTAGTTTTGTTGGTTGTTTCCTTTGCTGTGCAGAAGCTTTTTATCTTCATAAGGTCCCAGTAGTTCATTTTTGCTTTTAATTCCCTTGCCTTTGGGAATGTGTCACGTAAGAAATTGCTACGGCTGAGGTCAGAGACATCTTTTCCTGCTTTCTCCTCTAAGGTTTTGATGGTTTCCTGTCTCACATTCAGGTCCTTTATCCATTTTGAGTTTATTTTTGTGAATGGTGTGAGAAAGCGGTCTAGTTTCAATCTTCTGCATGTTGCTGTCCAGTTCTCCAAGCACCATCTGTTAAAGAGACAGTCTTTTTTCCATTGGATATTCTTTCCTGCTTTGTCAAAGATTAGTTGGCCATACGTTTGTGGGTCTAGTTCTGGGGTTTCTATTCTATTCCATTGGTCTATGTGTCTGTTTTTGTGCCAATACCATGCTGTCTTGATGATTACAGCTTTATAGTAGAGGCTAAAGTCCGGGATTGTGATGCCTCCTGCTTTGGTCTTCTTCTTCAAAATTACTTTGGCTATTCGGGGCCTTTTGTGGTTCCATATGAATTTTAGGATTGCTTGTTCTAGTTTCGAGAAGAATGCTGGTGCAATTTTGATTGGGATTGCATTGACTGTGTAGATAGCTTTGGGTAGTATTGACATTTTGACAATATTTATTCTTCCAATCCATGAACACGGAATGTTTTCCATTTCTTTATATCTTCTTCAATTTCCTTCATAAGCTTTCTATAGTTTTCAGCATACAGATCTTTTACATCTTTGGTTAGATTTATTCCTAGGTATTTTATGCTTCTTGGTGCAATTGTGAATGGGATCAGTTTCTTTATTTGTCTTTCTGTTGCTTCATTATTAGTGTATAAGAATGCAACTGATTTCTGTACATTGATTTTGTATCCTGCAACTTTGCTAAATTCACATATCAGTTCTAGCAGACTTTTGGTGGAGTCTATCGGGTTTTCCATGTATAACATCATGTCATCTGCAAAAAGTGAAAGCTTAAGTTCATCTTTGCCAATTTTGATGCCTTTGATTTCCTTTTGTTGTCTGATTGCTGATGCTAGAATTTCCAACACTATGTTAAACAACAGCGGTGAGAGTGGACATCCCTGTCGTGTTCCTGATCTCAGGGGGAAAGCTCTCAGTTTTTCCCCGTTGAGGATGATGTTAGCTGTGGGCTTTTCATAAATGGCTTTTATGATCTTTAAGTATGTTCCTTCTATCCCAACTTTCTCGAGGGTTTTTATTAAGAAACATTGCTGAATTTTGTCAAATGCCTTTTCTGCATCGATTGACAGGATCATATGGTACTTTTCTTTTATTAATGTGATATATCATGTTGATTGATTTGCGAATGTTGAACCAGCCCTGCATCCCAGGAATGAATCCCACTTGATCATGGTGAATACTTCTTTTTATATGCTGTTGAATTCAATTTGCTAGTATCTTATTGAGAATTTTTGCATCCATATTCATCAGGGATACTGGCCTGTAGTTCTCTTTTTTTGCTGGGTCTCTGTCTGGTTTAGGAATCAAAGTAATACTGGCTTCATGGAATGAGTCTGGAAGTTTTCCTTCCCTTTCTATTTTTTGGAATAGCTTGAGAAGGATAGGTATTATCTCTGCTTTAAACGTCTGGTAGAACTCCCCTGGGAAGCCATCTGGTCCTGGACTCTTATTTGTTGGGAGATTTTTGATGACTGATTCGATTTCTTCACTGGTTATGGGTCTGTTCAAGCTTTCTATTTCCTCCTGATTGAGTTTGGAAGCGTGTGGGTGTTTAGGAATTTGTCCATTTCTTCCAGGTTGTCCACTTTGTTAGCATAAAATTTTTCATAGTATTCCCTGATAATTGCTTGTATTTCTGAGGGATTGGTTGTAATAATTCCATTTTCATTCATGATTTTATCTATTTGGGTCATCTCCCTTTTCTTTTTGAGAAGCCTGGCTAGAGGTTTATCAATCTTGTTTATTTTTTCAAAAAACCAACTCTTGGTTTTGTTGATCTGCTCTACAGTTTTTTTAGATTCTATACTGTTTATTTCTGCTCTGATCTTTATTATTTCTCTTCTTCTGCTGGGTTTGGGGTGTCTTTGCTGTTCTGCTTCTATTTCCTTTAGGTGTGCTGTTAGATTTTGTATTTGGGATTTTTCTTGTTTCTTGAGATAGGCCTGGATTGCAATGTATTTTCCTCTCAGGACTGCCTTCGCTGCATCCCAAAGCGTTTGGATTGTTGTATTTTCATTTTCATTTGTTTCCATATATTTTTTAATTTCTTCTCTAATTGCCTGGTTGACCCATTCATTGTTTAGTAGGGTGTTCTTTAACCTCCATGCTTTTGGAGGTTTTCCAGACTTTTTCCTGTGGTTGATTTCAAGCTTCATAGCATTGTGGTCTGAAAGTATGCATGGTATGATTTCAATTCTTGTATACTTATGAAGGGCTATTTTGTGACCCAGTATGTGATCTATCTTGGAGAATGTTCCATGTGCACTCGAGAGGAAAGTATACCCCATTGCTTTGGGATGCAGAGTTCTAAATATATCTGTCAAGTCCATCTGATCCAATGTATCATTCAGGGCCCTTGTTTCTTTATTGACCGTGTGTCTAGATGATCTATCCGTTTCTGTAAGTGGAGTGTTAAAGTCCCCTGCAATTACCACATTCTTATCCATAAGGTTCCTTATGTTTGTGAGTAATTGTTTTATATATTTGGGGGCTCCTGTATTCGGCGCATAGACATTTATAATTGTTAGCTCTTCCTGATGGATAGACCCTGCGATTATTATATAATGCTCTTCTTCATCTCTTGTTACAGCCTTTAATTTAAAGTCTAGTTTGTCTGATATAAGTATGGCTACTCCAGCTTTCTTTTGACTTCCAGTGGCATGATAAATAGTTCTCCATCCCCTCTCAATCTGAAGGTGTCCTCAGGTCTAAAATGAGTCTCTTGTAGACAGCAAATAGCTGGGTCTTGTTTTTTTTAATCCATTCTGATACCCTATGTCTTTTGGTTGGCACATTTAGTCCATTTACATTGTTATTATAGAAAGATATGGGTTTTGAGTCATTGTGATGTCTGTAGGTTTCATGCTTGTAGTGATGTCTCTGGTACTTTGTCTCACAGGATCCCCCTTAGGATCTCTTGTAGGGCTGGTTTAGTGGTGACAAATTCCTTCAGTTTTTGTTTGTTTGGGAAGACCTTTATCTCTCCTTCTATTCTAAATGACAGACTTGCTGGCTAAAGGATTCTCGGCTGCATATTTTTTCTGTTCATCACATTGAAGATCATCTGCCATTCCTTTCTGGCCTGCCAAGTTTCATTAGAGAGATCGGTCATGAGTCTTATAGGTCTCCCTTTATATGTTAGAGCAGGTTTATCTCTAGCTGCTTTCAGAATTTTCTCTTTATCCTTGTATTTTGCCAGTTTCACTATGATATGTCATGCAGAAGATCGATTCAAGTTACATCTGAAGGGAGTTCTCTGTGCCTCTTGGATTTCAATGCCTTTTTCCTTCCCCAGTTCAGGGAAGTTCTCAGCTATTATTTCTTCAAGTACACCTTCAGCACCTTTCCCTCTCTCTTCCTCCTATGGAATACCAATTATGCGTAGATTATTTCTCTTTAGTGCATCACTTAGTTCTCTAATTTTCCCCTCATACTCCTGGATTTATCTTTTTCTCAGCTTCTTCTTTTTCCATAATTTTATCTTCTAGTTCACCTATTCTCTCCTCTGCCTCTTCAGTCCGAGCTGTAGTTGTCTCCATTTTTTTTTGCAACTCGATAGCATTTTTTAGCTCCTCCTGGCTGTCCCTTAGTCCCTTGATCTCTGTAGCAAGAGATTCTCTGCCGTCCTTTATACTGTTTTCAAGCCCAGAGATTAATTTTATGACTATTATTCTAAATTCACTTTCTGTTATATTGTTTAAATCATTTTTGATCAGTTCGTTAGCTGTTATTTCCTGGATGTTTTTCTGAGGGGAATTCTTCCGTTTGGTCATTTTGGATAGTCCCTGGAGTGGTGCAGGACTGCGGGCACTTCCCCTGTGCTGTCTTGAATAACTTGCGTTGGTGGGCGGGGCCACAGTCAGACCCCATGTCTGCCCCCAGCCCACCGCTGGGGCCACAGTCGGACTGGTGTGTGCCTTCTCTTCCCCTCTCCTAGAGGCGGGATTCACTGTGGAGTGGGGTGGCGTGGCCCATCTGGGCTACTTGCACACTGCTAGGCTTGTGGTGCTGGGGATCTGGCGTATTAGCTCGGGTGGATAGGCAAGGTGCACAGGGGCAGGAGGGGCAGGCTCAGCTCGCTTTTCCTTCGGAGATCCACTTCGGGAGAGGCCCTGCGGCACCAGGAAGGAGTCAGACCCGCCGGGAGGGATGGATCCACAGAAGCACAGTGCTGGGTGTTTGCGCGGTGCAAGCAAGTTCCCTGGCAGGAACTGGTTCCCTTTGGGATTTTGGCTGGGGAATGGGCGAGGGCGAGGGCGCTGGCGAGCACCTTTGTTCCCCGCCAAGCTGAGCTCTGTCGTCCAGGGCTCAGCAACTCTCCCTTCTGTTGTCCTCCAGCCCTCCCGTTCTCCGAGCAGAGCTGTTAGCTTATTAACTTCCAGACGTCAAGTCCCGCTTGCTGTCGGAACACACTCCGACAGCCCCTGCACTTTTGCAAGCCAGACTCGGGGACTCTGCTTGGCCGGCGGGCTGCCCATCTAACCCCAGCTCCCTCCCGCCAGTCCGTGGAGCGCGCACCGCCTCTCCGCCCTTCCTACCCTCTTCCGTGGGCCTCTCATCTGCGCTTGGCTCCGGAGACTCCGTTCTGCTAGTCTTCTGGTGGTTTTCTGAGTTATTTAGGCAGGTGTAGGTGGAATCCAAGTGATCAACAGGACGTGCGGTGAGCCCGGCGTCCTCCTAGGCCACCATCGTAGGGTAGAGATAAATCTCAATACATTTAAAAAGATAATCATTTTACAAAGTAACCTCTTGGACTACAATGAGGTAAAGTTAGAAATTAGTAACATAAATAAAATTGGAAAATCATCAAAATTGTGGAATTAACACATGTTTAAGCAATTGATGGAACAAAAAATAAATTTCAAGGAAAATAAAAAATATTTAGAGATGAATGGAAATGAAAACATAACAAACCAAAACTTATGGGATGCATCAAATAAAAACCTAACTTTACAGCTTAAAGAACTAGGAAAATAAAAATAAATAAATACAAAGCTAGCAGAAATTGAAAAATTATAGATTACATTAGAGATAAATGAAATAGAGAAATAGAGAAGAATCAATGAAACCAAAAGTTGGTTCTTTGAAAATATCAACAAAATAGGCAAACCTTTAACTAGATGAATTTTTAAAAAAAGAGGAGGGGGTTCAAATTGTTAAAATCTGAAATGAAAGTGGGGACATTAGTATGGATTCTATAGAAATAAAAAGAATTATAAGATTATACTATGATATTTGTACACCAATGAACTGGATAACCCAAATGAAACACAAATTCCTAGAAGCACAAAACCTACCAAGACTCAATCATGAAGATATAGAAAATCTGAACAGACCTATGGCTAATAAGAAGATTGAATCAGTAATCAAAAATTTCCCAACAAGAAATGCCTTAGACCTGATAGCTTCATTGGTGAATTCTACCAAACATTTAAACTAATACCAATTTTTCTCAAACATGTCCAAAAATTGAGGAGGAGAAAACATTTCTTATCTCATTCTGTGAGACCAGCACTACCTGATGTCAAAGCAAGACAGAGACACTACAAGAAAACTACAGACCAAAACTCCTTATGAACACCGATGCAAAAATTCTCAACAAGATATCATCATACATAATTTGGAAGCATATTCAAAGGGCTATATAGCATGACCACATAGTATTTATTCATGGAATGCAAGGATGGTTCAACATACAAAAATCCATCAATATAATATGCCACATCAACAGAAAGAAGGAAAAAACCCGACATGGTCATCTTGATTGATGCAGAAAAAGCATTTGACAAAATTCAACACCCTTTCATCATCATCATCATCAAAAATAAACAAACAAACAAACAAACACTCAACAAACTAGGAAAAATGGAAATCTATTTCAACACAACAAAAACCACATATGAAAAACCCTAACAGCAAACATCACATTCAATGGTGAAAGAATGAAAGCTTTTCCTTTAAAAGCAGGAACAAGGCAAGGACACCTGCTTTCACCACTTTTTCAAACATAGTACTCTACATTCTAGCCAGAGCAATTGGGCAAGAAGAAATTAAAGGCATCCAACTTGGAAAGGAAGAAGTAGGGGCTCCCAGGTGGCTCAGTCAGTTAAGCGTCTGACTTCGACTTAGGTCATGACCTCATGGTTCATGAGTTCGAGCTCCACTTTGGGCTTTGTGCTGACAGCTCAGAGCCTGGAGCCTGATTCAGATTTTGTGTCTTCATCTCTCTCTGTCCCTCCCCTGCTCACATTCTGTCTCTCTCAAAAATAAATAAACATTAAAAAAATGTAAAAAAAAAAAAAAAAAGAAAAAGGAAAGGAAGAAGTAAAGTCATCTCTGCTTCCTGATAATATGATCTTAAGATCTCTAAAGATTGCACAAAAATATGTTAGAACTAAAAAACAAATTAAGCAAGGTAGCAGAATACAAAGTCAGCAGACAAAAATCAATTGCATTTCTATAAATAATGAACAATCTGAAAAGGAATTAACAAAACTATTCCATTTGCAGTATCATTAAAAGGAATAAGATACTTAGGACTATATTTGACAATGGAGGTGAAATGCTTATACAATGAAAACTATAAAATGCTGGTGAAAGAAATAAAAAATAAATATATATAAATATTTCTCATGTTCATGAATTAGAAGACTTAATATCACTTAAATGTGAATATTACCTAAAGCAACCTACAGATTCTATGCAATCCCTTTCAAAATTCCAACAGTATTTTTTTAGAAATAGAAAAGCCCATCTTAAAACTCATATGGGATCTCAAATGATCCTAATAGCCAAAACAAATGCAATAAAGAAGAACAAAAGCAGAAGACTCACATTTATTGATTTCAAAATTTACTACAAAGCTATGATAATCAAAACAGCGAGGTACTGGCATAAAGGTAGACATATAGACTAATGGAATAGAGACCCTAGAAATGAACCTTTGCTTATATGGTCAAATGAGTTTGACAAGGGTGCTAACACCACTGAATTCAAAGTGGACTATCTTTCAATAAATGGCACTGCAAAAATTGGATATTTATGTCCAAAAGAATGAAGTTGGCCCAAAACCTAGCACTATATACAAAAATTAATTCAAAATGGACCAAGAATCTAAAACAATAAAACTTACAAAAACATATAAAAAAAAAACTTCACGACATTAAATTTGGCAATGATTTCTTGGATATGACACCTAATGCTCAGGCAACAACAACAAAATAAACAAAGTAGATCACGAAAATTTAAAAGTTTTGTGCATCAAAACAGACTATCTACAGAGTAAAAAGGTAACCCACACAATGGGAGAAAATATCTATAAATCACATATTTGATGAGGAACTAATATTTAGAATATAGAAAGAACACCTAAATGTCAACAATAACAAAAATCTGATTTAAAAACTGGCAGAAGACTTGAACAGTAATTTCTCTAAAGATTCATGAATAGCCAATAAGCACATGAAAAGATGCTCAACATCACTAATCATCAGAGAAATGCAAATAAAAATTAAAATATCACCTCATACCCATTAAGATGGCTGCTATAAAAAAACCCCAGAAAACAACAAGTGTTGGTGAAAATGTAAATACATTGGAACCTTTGGGTACTGCTGGTGGGAATATAAAATGGTGTAGCCACTATGGGAAAAAGTATGGCAGTTCCTTAAGAAATTAAAAATAAAACTACCATATTATCCACAAATTCCACTTCTGGACATATTCCCAAAATATCTGAAAGCAAGGTCTGGAAGAGATATTTGCATACTCATGTTCATAATAGCATTATTCACAACAGCTCCAATGTGGAAGGAACCCAAGTATCTACCAGTGAATAAAAAGATAAGCAAAATGTATTGTATTTTACATACAATAGAAAATTATTCAGCCTTAAAAATGGAAAAAAAATCTGCAATATGCTACAACATGAATAAACATTGACAGCATTATTTTATATAAAATAAAACAGCCAAAAAAGACAAATACTGTATGATTCCACTTACTTTAGGTACTTAGAATAGCCAAACCACAAAGATAAAAAGTATAATGGTGGAAAAAAAGTATAATGGTGGTTGGCAGGGGCTAGGGTCAGGAGTGAGGAGTTACTATTTAATGAGTATAGTTTCAGTTTTACAAGATCAAGTTTTGAGGATGGATGTTGGTGATGGCTGTCCAATAGTGTTAATGTGTTTAAAATCACTGAAATGTTCACTTAAAAATGGTTATGATGGTTAAGTTTTATGTTACGTGTATTTTACCACAAAAACATTAAAACAAAAAAGGAATTGCATTTCTCTCTATGTTGCACATAAGACAACTGAGAACACTGACATCTGGTTATTATGACTCCTCAGTTATGACTGCTTGATGAAAGGCAGATAAGGTGATGAGGCAGAACAGATTTGCAATAATCAGATTCACATTAACAACATGTTAAAGCTATATGCATTACATGCATCACAGCATTTAGCAAAAATAAGATTAATGTTTTATTCTTCAATAGAATTACCTTGATCACTTCATATGAAGTCTGGATCTAGATTAAAAGCAAACTCTAAAAGAATTATTTAAAAAGCCATATTTTGGGGCGCCTGGGTGGCGCAGTCAGTTAAGCGTCCGACTTCAGCCAGGTCACGATCTCGCGGTCCGTGAGTTTGAGCCCCGCGTCAGGCTCTGGGCTGATGGCTCGGAGCCTGGAGCCTGTTTCCGATTCTGTGTCTCCCTCTCTCTCTGCCCCTCCCCCGTTCATGCTCTGTCTCTCTCTGTCCCAAAAATAAATAAACGTTGAAAAAAAAATTTTTTAAAAGCCATATTTTGGGGCACCTGTGGGGCTCAGTTAAACATCTGCCTCTTGATTTCGGCTAAGGTCATGATCTCACAGTTCATGAGATTAAGTCCCATATTGGGCTCTGTGCTGACAGTGTGGAACCTGCTTGAGAATCTCTATCACCCCCACCCCCTTGAAATAAACAAACATTTAAAAATAAGCCATATTTTAACTTCTCCTGTTAAATAAATTTGAAGTTTACCCTAAACAGCTTATTTTACTTACCTACATGTTCTGAAGACACTTTCATGAACATCATGCTAAAAGTCTCTGTGGTATTTACTATAAAATTTTCAGCGTTGTGAATGTGTGTCTCATACTCCAGACTTCTGTGTTATGCACACCAGGTGGGACAGTGGTTGAAGACTACTGCTCAGTCTAAGCAATGGGAGTGTACTGCCCCCAGTGGGGACAAAATCGTTTTTAGGGTAGGTGAAAAAAACTTACTGTTTTTGATATATAAAGTACACACAGAGTTGGAAAGCATATTCATGATATTAAAATTTAATTAGGGGATGGGGGCATGAAAAAGTCTAAAAAGCCTCCTTAGGGGAATGATAATAATAAAAAAAAAAGATGGAGAAACCCTCCTCTAATCTCTCCTCCAGGAAGTTACTGTGACAATTAATACTGGCTTTGAATATAGGATTTACTTTGGAGTTGAATGAACAGTGCAGAGGAGAGTGGAGCTCTTGGAGAAAAGAGCAAGATGGAAGGGTCAAGGAAAGCATTTAGGATCCTGAGCTAGAAAATAAGGGTTCAGGGGTGCCTGGGTGGCTCAGTCAGTTAAGTGTCCTACACTTAATTTCAGCTCAGATCATGATCTCACAGTTCATTGGATCAAGCCCTGTGATGGGTTCTGTGCTATTAGCAAAAGGATAAGAAAGGATAGGATAGGATAGGATAAGATAGGATAAGGAAGGAAGGATAGGGAAGGATAAGAGCCTGCTTGGGATTCTGTTTATCCCTCTCTGTCCCTCCTCTGCTCATGCTTTCTCACTCCTTCTCAAAATAAGTAAACATAAAAAAAAAAAAAAAAAAAAAAAGAAAAAAAGTTTCAGTACCTGGTTCTACCACTTATATAAACAAGCCCTTGTTTCTGGCTTTATAAAATAGACATGCTGGTAATGTTAATGTTGTAGGGATCTCATGAGAATTAAATTTTTTAAAGTTATGTGAAAAATACTTTGCAAAGTTATGGGATCTTAAAATAGTCAGTGGTTACCAAGGATTGGGGTGAAGGTACGGGTTGACTAAAAGGGACATGAGTAACTTTTGGAATGATGGAAATAGTCTGTATCTTAACTGTGGTGGTGATGATGATGAATTTTGTCAAAACCCATTAACACTACCCTCAAATGGATGCATTCTGTAATAATTGTGCCTCAAGAAATCCAACATTTAAAAAAAGTACCTTGCAGGGGCACCTATGTGGCTCAGTCGGTTGAGAGTCCGACTTTGGCTCAGGTCATGATCTCATGGTCTGTGAGTTCAAGCCCCACATCCGGCTCTGTGCTGACAGCTCGGAGCCTGGAGACTGCTTCAGATTCTGTGTCTCCCTCTCTCTCTGCCCCTCCCCCGCTCATGCTCTGTCTCTCTCTCTCTGTCAAAAATAAATAAACATTAAAAAAAATTTAAAAAATTACCTTGCAAACCATAAATAATCATACTAATGTTTTCTATTATGAAGAATAATTTCTACCTTTCACAGTACACTGCTGGTTTACACTGAACTTGCCATTGGCTAAAATTCTCATCTTTTTCATAGGAATTGGTATTAAAATAGGTCTTTCTAGTCCCAATCCCTCTTGAGAATCAAAGTTCAAGACTAAACATTTATTCACTGTAAATATCTGCTAATTCTCCATCTATTTTTTCCACTTATGATACAATAAAAACTAACACTTGTGTGGTCTTCTTCAATACATTTTTTTCTAACCTTGCTATTCAACATGAGTTATTTTTCTCAGCTTTTTTTTGTTGACTAATTTTGTATGCATAAAGTCTTCTGTCTTAATCTGAGTCAATAAGTCTTAAGTAGGTAAAGAGTCATGAGATGCTTCATTTTTTTTTTTACAGATGCCTTTTATTTTAATGTTTATTATTTTTGAAAGAGAGAGACAGAGAGAATGTGAGCAGGGGAGGGACAGGGAGAGGGGGAGACACAGAATCTGAAGCAGGATCCAGGCTCTGAGCCCAATGCAGGGCTTGAACCCACAAACCGTGAGATCACAATCTGAGCCGAAGTTGGATGCTGAACTGACTGACCCACCCAGGCGCCAAGATGCTTTATTTGTAACCTCTCTTTGGGTTGTCATCATTTTGATTCATCAACATCCTTAGAATATGACTGCTCACCCAAGCCTGAACATACCTAATTGCATTATGTCTAGATCACATTGCCCAATCTTGTCTATACACATTCTACGCAAACATTATGTCCTTAATGTATTATTTTGCAGTTCAAAAATGCTGACATGCTGGGACATTCCCCCTAATGTGGTTCTTGGAAAAAGAAAAAAAAAATATTTTTGAAAGCAGTCACTGGAGGCCAAATTTATTAACTATTTTAAAAGGTGTGAAAGTTTCCCAATACATACTGTCTTATCTATAATCAATTGCAATTGACTTATACATATGATAAGAATGAAAACTTAATAGAAATGAAAAGCTGGAAGATGTTTTTTAAAGATAACATTCCATAATAAAGCTCCTAATGTTTCTTGGAACTGAGGTGAAGCAGTGGAAACAAAAATTTCCAGAATTGTTTTTGTACCTGGCCCCGCCCTTGGCAATGTTTCCTTCTTAAGAACTATTGATGTTGGTGCTTCCAGGTATTCAATTTATATTACGTGTGTCAGCTCCCATTTCTTTCCCTTCTCATTGCAGATTGAGTGCCACTTATAATACAGTCATTGAGTTAGTCATTTCTACTCAAAAGCACTAATAGAACATAAAATTTCCTAAATGAAAGTTCTAGACTATTAAATCAACAATTAGCCAACCATGTTTTTATAAAAATCAGTATTTTGGATACAATGGAAAATCTTACATGAATTATTCAAGGTATTTTCAAATATCCAGATGTCTGACATCAAGTTACCAATCATTTGGCTGGATAAGTAATTTTTGAGAACTTTATACTGGATAACTAGGTATGTTTCAATCTCTTAGATATATAGATACAAGGTTTCATGCAAAAATAATAACTACTATTCTTAAGGATATTGATATTAAACCTACAATAAGAAAAATTAGAAGTCGATATACTTAAGCAATGAAGACTGGGGTACTGTTACTGTCATTTTCAGTAGTTCTCAAAAGATTTGCCATGTTATATACTATAACTAAGCATCTCTTTAAGTGTCTTATAGAAAAGCTATCAATAGTATAGAAGCAAGGAGACTACTGAGATAAAGGTAAAGGGGTGAAAGGGGTTTTTCTGAACCACTACCAGAATTAAAAGAGTAACAGTGTCAGCGTCTCAAAGGTACATAACTGTTTATCTGAAAGGATCACAATCAGAAAGGGCGTATCAGACGCTGGTGAAGATGAGTGCCCCAATTTAAAATTTGCCTCAAAATTTCCATTACTCCTACTTTTATGCAAGCATGTGGCTGATGTTAAGGCAGATTAACTACGATGGGTTAATAACTCAATTATGATCTTGTTAAATTGTAAGAGCCACAGTCAGGATACCTGTGGAGTTTCAGATAACCTGAATCAGACAGAAAAGTTACAACATGACAAGAAATGACACATAGAGGGAAATGGGGTTCATGTACAGAGGTATGAGCCCTTCACCGGTTGCTCTGCTGTGGACCCGGAAGAGCGATGGACTAAGGGCCAGGTGGCTGTGCTGCTGTGGTGCTTCTGCTGGATATCACTCTTGCCACCTGGGCAGCTCATTTTCAACATCAGCATTTAGTTCTGAGTGACATCTTGGATCTCCTCCATTAAGTTTGCAGAAACTCAACTTTAGGACAACCTCTCATTTCAAAGCATGAGGTGAAAAAATCTCACTTTCCAATTAAAGAATGAATTTCAGGGCCATATCTATATGAACAATTTCAAAGTCATTGATAACAGAGAATATCAGTTTTAGTCCTGGTCTTGCTTATGAATCTTATGCTCAACAAAAGTGATTAAGATTAGACTGTTAGCAGTCTGAATGCCTCAAGTAACTTCCAGCATTATTTTTATCATTTTCTCCTGGCTTTCTCATCTGATGATATAACAATACATTTTCAATCTCACAGCTTCTACTCATGATATTTTTTTTCCTGCAAAGTCCTTCCTCTTCTTCATTTAGTTAAGTCTATTTATCTTCCAAGGTTCAACTAAGTTATGTCCCCCACTCCATTAGAATTATCTGCTGCTTCCTTATTCTGACAGAATCCGTTTCATCTTCTAGTATAGCATTTATTAGACTCTGTTTTGTGTCATAATTTGCTGTGAAGGTATTTCTCTCCATTACACTGTGAGTTATCTTAAGGGCAGGGAGTCTAACTCATTTAAATCTCCAACATAACTTACAAAAAACTAAAAAAAAAAAAAATTCATAGTCTTAGAAACAGAACTTATCTTTCTAGTTTCTTTTCAATTTATCTAAAAAGTTACTTGCCACTTTCAGGTATAAGATGAATAAGGTCTAGGGATATGATGAATAGCATGATGATTACAGATAAAAACACTACATTATATATTTGAGAGTTGCTAAGAGAGTAGATCCTAAATGTTCTCAACACAAAAAAGAAATGGTAATTATGTGATGTGATAGAGGTATTAGCTAATGTTATGGTGGTAACCTCTTTGTAATATATAAGTACATCAAATCAACACACTGTACATCTTAAATTTACAATGTTACATGCTAATTATATCTCAGCGAAGCTGGGAAAAAATAAATTCTTAATGTCGCCAAAAAATGCTAATTTTCTCTTTGCACATAAGTGGACCATATGCTTGAACTGCACAATATAAAATATAGTGTAAAGAATATACTGAATGTTCTTGTTTATATCAGAACAAATAATATATACAACACATTACATCTCCAGTGGGAAGAAATAGTCCCCAAATTAGCAAGTTAAAGGCAAAACCACCCATCTTGGATCTAAATAACCTTTGAGAAGAAACAACTGGAATGTTCCCAAATGAGACAAAAAAACATTGGGCAAGACTTTTGACAAAATACCAAAAACATACGGTCTTCACCCAGAGTGCATCTTGTAATTCCTGAAGATAAAAGAAAACTTGGATCATTTATTGTTACAGTATCAATACATTTTCAGGTCTCAGTTGAGATGGATAACAGCAGTTATCAAAACAGTAAAACAACAACAAAAGTTCAGAGTCTCAAAATTATAATACATAGAAAGAAATGTTTTGATACCTAGCTTCATGGTATCTGACAGCAGTCTAGCTATAAACTGTCAAGAGTCTCATGAATCGTAGTTAAAACATGGTGAAAATGTAAAAAAAAAAAAAAAAAAAAAACCATATAACTCTTGTTTTGTCCCCTGTACTCTTTACAGATACATGTGCTTTATTCTAAACCTTAGCTCAGCGAACACTACAGAAAGGCTTCTTCAAGTAACAAACTTGACTAACTCAAATTTCAGCTCCTTGTCTTCTCCTCTTCTTTTTTAAACTGTGGTTAAAAATAAAAAACCAAAAACATGTAACATAAAATTTACCATCATAACCATTTTTAACTGTATAGTTCAGTAGTGTTAAGTACATTCACATTGTGAAAGAGATCACCAAAAGTTTTCATCTTGCAAAACTGAAACTCAATAGCCTTCAAATTACAACCTCCCTTTTCCTGCTCCCTGAGGTCCTGGAAACCAACATTCTGTGGTTTCTATGAATTTGACTACTTTCGATACTTCATAGAAGTATCATCATATAGCATTTGTCTTATTGTGGACTTTCCCACTTAGGATAATGTCCTCTAGGTCCATCCATGTTGATGCAAATGACAGGCCTTCCTTCCTCTTTAAGGCTGAATAATATTCCCCCCTGTATGTATCTACCACAGTTTGCTTACCCATCCATCCATCCATCCATCCATCCAATTGATGTTTTGTTGCTTCCGCCATGGCTAATGTGCATTGTCTCTTTTTATATGGAAGTGTTAAATAGGAACAAAGTGTTTAAATAGTAGGCCAAGAAAGGATGGAATAAGAACAGTGAACAAATTCTAAAGTCAGCCTTTACCCAACAGAAGTGAGCCAAAATATTTGGAAATAACAAACACTTTCTGTTTACTCCAGAAAAATAAAAGAAAATGTTAGACTTCCTGAATTTAGTTGGTCTGCCAAAAGTGAAGACAAAGTGGGTCTTGAGAAAATCCAAAATAAGACAATTTGGACAACACATAATACCTTATAGAGTATTATCTATTTCTGTTTCTTTAGTCTAAGGACATTTTTGTCAACTTTCCAAAAAAGTAAATACTTTATCAGTATTAAATAATAATTTTATCAGAAAAAATGAAAATGGATTCATGACCGTGAACTTATTCCTTTTATCTGTTTCTTTAGGGCAGCCCAGGTACACACAGGAGAATCCTACTATCCAAGAAGAGTTAGAATACTTTTATAAGCACTAAACTGTCAGCTATCTATCCATAAATCCAACCATCCATCCATCCACCAATTAATCAAAGTATCAGAGGCTAGGCAAACACTGACACTTCTACATGGATAAATCCACCTTCTTTCCCAAAAGAAGTTTATAAGTGGCATCAGGGGGAGTGGTCAGAAAGAAGACAAATGTTAACAGGCTTAAACAACTATACAAAAGATGACAGTGATACAAAATATAAGGCTGTTCAAAATGTTACAATAACTCCAAGAAAAGTAATTATTACTTGTTATTCCTACCAACACCATTTTCTCTTTCCTAGCCCTTAATTTCTTGATTATAATGCCAGTGAAATATCACTCCGTCAGGTCAAATCAGTACAAGTTCACTTTAACACTTGTGCTTTAACACCACATAAATTTGTAACTTTCACAAAGATTTTAAGATTGGATGCTACTTAGTTTTATCTTTCCTCTTAGTTTCAGCTGCAGCAGAGTCCCAGATAAAAGACCTTTCTTAATCTTAAAGTAAATTCAGAACATTAATATAATCTATCTGAAAACAGGCAATCCCCAAGTGATAAACAATTGTGCCTGAAAAATTTACATTGTAACTCTGACAACTGTAAAAACTGATGAAATAAATCAGAGGTGATACTAGCAAATGGAAAGATATTCTACGCTCATGAATTGGAAGAATTAGCATTGTTAAAATGTCCATTACTACCCAAAGCAATCTACAGATTCAATGCATTCCCTATCAAAATAGCAACAACATTTTTTTTCACAGAATTACAATAAACAATAAACCACAAAAGACCTGAAATAGACAAAGCAATCCTGAGAAAGAACAAAGCTGGACGTATCACAATCCCAGATTTCAAGATATACTATAAAGCAGTCGTAATCAAAATAGTAACACAAAAACAGACACAAAAATAAATGGAACAGACTAGGGAGCCCAGAAAGAAACTCATGTTTATATGGTCAATTAATCTATGACAAAGGAGGCAAGAATATATAATAGGGGAAAAGATGGTCTCTTCAACAAATGGTGTTGAGAAAACTGGACAGCAATATGCCCAAGAATGAAACTGAACTACTTTCTACCACCACACACAAAAACAAGCTCAAAATGGATTAAAGACCTAAACGTGAGACTTGAAACCATAAAAATCGCAGAAGGGAACACAAGTAGTAATTTCTCTGACAATGGCCACAGCAACATTTTTTCTAGATATGTCTCCTGAGGCAAAGAAACAAAAGCAAAAAATAAACTATTGGGACAACATCAAAATAAAAAGTATTTGCACAGCAAAGGAAACCACCAACAAAACAGAAAGGCAACCTAATGAATAGGAGAAGACATTTGCAAATGATGTATCTGTTGAGGGGCTAACATCCAAAATATATGAAGAATTTGTATTACGCCAAAGCAACAAATAATCCGATTAAAATGGACGGCAGACATGAAGAGCCATTTTTCCAAAGACGACACACAGATAGCCAACAGACACATGAAATATGCTTATCATTATTTCTCATCAAGGATATGCAAATCAAAACTGCAATGAGATATGACCTCACACTGGTGAGAATGGCTGAAATAAACAACACAAGAAACAACAGGTGTTGGCAAGGATGCGGAGAAAAAGGAATCCTTGTGCACTTTTGGTGGGAATGCGAACTGGTGCAGCCACTGTGGAACAGTATGGAGGTTCCTTAAAAAATTAAAAATAGAAATACCATATGATCCAGTAATCCCACTACTGTGTATTTACCCAAAGAAAACAACAACACTAATGTGTAAAGATATATGCACCTCTTTGTTTACTGCATTATTTACAACAGCCAAGATATGGAAACAAACTAAGTGTCCATCAACAGATGAATGGATAAAGAAAATGTGGTGTGTGCGTGTGTATGTATATATACACACATATATACATATATATAAATGAAATATTATGCAGCCACAAAAGGATGAGATCTTGCCATATGTGACAACATGGATGGTCCTAGAGGGTATTATGCTAAGTGAAATAAACCAGACTGAGAAAGACAAATACCTCTGGTCCCACTCATATGTGGAGTCTAAAAAACAAAAACAAATGAATAAACAAACAAAAACCAGAATCAGACACATAAACACAGAGAACTAATGGTTGCAAGAGGAAATACAGGGTATGGGCAAAATGGGTGAAGGGAAGTGGGGGATACAGGGTTCCAGTTACACAATAAATAAGTTGTGGGAATAAAAGTTTCAGTGTGGGGAATACAGTCAATGATATTAGTAACAGCATTGTACGGTGCCAGATGGTAGCATAACCTATAAACCTGTTGAATTACTATGTTGTACACCTGAAACTAATGTAATATTGTGTGTCAACTATACTGAAGAAAGTTTTAAAAATTCACATTGTAGGTCATCTAGAATATAGAACATATTCTCTCATTAAAAAAAAACATGGTGTTTAGGTTCTTATGTCACACTCCAAAAAATCAGTTTAACATATAAATTCGAAGATTTATATTCCTCACAACATAAATGAAACTAGGAGAGCGAGAGGAGCATATTATATGGTGTTAAAAAACATTTTTTGTGAGTTTATTCAGGAACCTGAAAAGTGTAACAAAGAGCATGATATGTGGAAGAAGTAGAAGAGGAATTTGCATTGAGTACTTACTGTGTATTGATCAGTATGCTAAACATTTTGAATTCGTGATCTTATTTAACCCTCGCAACAATCCTAGGAAGATGCTGCTATTACCACTGTTAGAGATGAAGCAACATTACCCAAAGTGAAAAAAACAAACACGAGGGACCACATACTGTGTGATTCCATTTGCATGAAATGCCAAGAAAAGGAAAATTTAGAGAAACAGACAGTAGATAGATTAGAGGCTGCCTGGAGAATGAGTCAACGGTAAAGTGGGCTTGAAGGGTCTCATTGGAGGAGTAAAAATGTACCCAAACTGATTTGGTAGTGGTAATATCATTCAGCAAATTTACTAAAAAATCACTAAATTGTATACTTGAAGTGGGAGAATTTTATGACATGTAAAAATATACCCCACTAAAGCTGTTACAAAGAAAAAACATAGAGAAACACAGGCCTGGAGTTTAAGGAAAATACCCACGGTCACTATGTTACTTTCCTATTGTTGTATAACAAATTACCAAAATTAGTGGTTTAAAGCAACACAGATTTATTCTCTCATGGTTTTGGAGGCTAGAAGTCCAAAACAGGTCTTGCTTGGCTAAAATCAAGTTGTGAGCAGGGTTGCATTCCTTCCTGGGGTAGAACAATTCTTCACCTCTCCTCCCATCATCACGTCTCCCTCTCTGACCCTCCTGCCACCCTGAGGGCCCTTGTGATGACACTGGGTCTACCTGGATAGTCTCATCTCAAAATCTTTCTCTTAGTCATGCCTGCAAAGTCTTTTCCACCATAGAAAGGAATATACTCCCAGGATTCAGGGATTAGGATGCAGCCATTTTTGGGGGTTAATTCTGTCCCCACGGCAGTCTCTTCTCTAGGCAGGTTGAAAACCAAATCCAGGGCCACATAGCCCAAGCACCCTTTTGCTTCAGCACTGCATTACTGTGTGCTCCTGGCTGACAGCAAGAAGACACTGAGACAGTTCTGAAAATGTCTTCTCAAAATAAACTGGATACTCAGAAAGAAAGGAGTCTAGGGTCTTAAAAGCAACTCTCATCCTCCAGAGTTCTAGGGGCAGCCATCTCAAATCTAAAGTGGTTGGCAATTCACATGTATGGAAACACCTGTACTAAGTCAAGAGCAATCTCCCATCTCTCTGCAAGACATAAACGACAATGCTATAGGGAATCCTTTAGGAAAATAAACTGTCAGTTATTGTCTTTCTGCCTCATTCTTGTTTGCTTTCTTTTCCTTCTTTTAAAAATAAACACAATTGTAACATTCTGAGGCTTATTTCTGAGAAAGGCAGTTTAAGAATTGTTACCCTTTAAAATTTTTTTTAATGTTTATTTTTGACAGAGAGAGACAGCGAGAGAGAGCGAGAAAGAGTGAGAGAGAGCAAGAGAGTGAGAGAGCATGTGCGTGAGCAGGAGAGTGGCAGAGAGAGAGGGAGACACAGAATCTGAAGCAGCTCCAGGCTCTGAAATGTCAGCACAAAGCCTGACGTGGGTCTTGAAAGCACAAACCATGAAATCATCCTAAGCCCCTTAACCCACTGAGCCACCCAGGCAAGCTAATAATTGTTATGCTAATTCTGGGGCACCTGGGTGGCTCAGTTGGGCATCTGACTCTTGATTTTGGCTTTGGTCATGGTCTTGCAGGTCGTGGGTTGGAGCCCCGTATCAGGCTCTGCACTGGCAGTGCAGGGCCTGCTTGAGATTCTCTCTCTCTGCGCCCCTCCCCCATCCCCCAAATAAATAAACTTAAAACAAATCATTGATATTCTAATTCTGAGTGGAAGTATAACTGAAGATATAAGAAAAAATTATAAGTTCAACTATAAAGCAATAGAAAGAAAAACAGGGATAAAAAAAACAGCCTGCCCAAATAATCAGGAACAATCTCTTGGGTTCTACTCCCTCAATATCATCTGCATTAAAAAAGAAAAAATACAGGAAAGCCTGGATGGCTCAGTTGGTTAAGTATCCCTTTCTTGATTTTGGCTCAGATCGTGTTCTCATGGTTCATGGGACTGAGACCCACATTGGGCTCTGCGCTGACAGTATGGAGCCTGCTTGGGACTCTCTCTCTCCCTCCCACTTGCACTCTCTGTCTCTCTCAAAATAAAATGAATGAACTTTAAAACAAACAACCGTCAGTTTAAATATTAAGATGAGTACTTGGACACTCTCAGGGATGGAAAAGAATGGAGACAGCAGGTAGGAAGAAATGTATAGAGGTATCCCCAATACGCTTTCCATTAAAAAAACATCTTTTTAACAATAACTTCTTTATCATGATAATTAGAACATTAATTTTTTAACATAGTTAAAAAATAGTTTTCTGCATTTCCGCCCCCCCATGTGACTTTCCCAATACCCTGTTTAAATTACAACCCAAATGTAGCATTTCTTTGTCACTGCAGGCATTGCCTTTTGCAAAACCACTTCTTGAAAAAATTAACGGGATTATTGTTGAATACTTATGCAATGATTTACATTTGTAAAGAAGTTTTGTGCAAACTGTAACAAAACTGAATTGCCAGTGAGATAAAAATTCATGAGGAAACTAACAAAATTATGCCTTATGGACATCAACAAACTGCCTTCTTAAGAAGCACAAACATCCAGCTGCACTAATCCTCAACACTTTAAGAAGGACTTCCTCTTGCAGCTTGTATTTCAAAGTTCATGTTAAATCAGCTTCAGAATATACTCTCTGTAAACACAATAATCAAATGGTGATTTAATTCCAAGTTAGCCTAGAGCAGCCAATAAAATCCATAAAAATTTGAAATACCTTACATTGAAATGAAAAAAAAAAAAAAAACTAAACAAAAAACCCAGAAACTACAGGTGCAATGAAAGCTTTAAAATATCTATTTGAAAAATAAAAGAAAGCAAAGTTTGTTTTACCTACAATTCACTTATTCACTTAACAAATACCACCTACATTTGCCAAGAAGAGGGATACATCAGAACATATTCCTGCCTTTGTAGAACTTGCCTTAGTGGTGTGGGGAGGAGGCAGGCAGGAATGCGGGAATAAATACAGAATATATCAAATATTGCATATATCTCAAGTAAGGGGACTTGAAGACTCATTCAATGGAAACATTTTGGATTCATTCCATTTGAAGGGTTCTAAGCACAGCTTTTTATCTTCATGCTGTGCAATTCCAGTTCAGAATTTACGGAATCTTCTCTTATACATGGATGTTTCATCAAGCCTTGGGAAGTGAAGGGAGAAAAGAACAGGTCAGGGAAAGAGAGGGGAAAAGGAGGAGAGAGAAAGTAAAAGAGGCAGGTAAAGGAGGTAACTGGGTAAGAGTCAGAAGAGAAGAAGAAAGAATGGACGAGATGAAGGAAGGTTCTGAACAAGCATTTGTATGACAAAGGATTTTCTACAAGAGAACAAACTAATCCACTGCCTGTGAAAATGAAAGGATAAGAGCAAGGATGAAGCACTTGCATACTTTTCCAGAGGAGAGAGAAAAGAGGTGGGAACAACACTGGGAAGAAGAGTTCCAAGTAGATTGTGGCAGGGAGGCTCCAGGGTGGTGGGAGGAGGGAAAGGGGTACTCGGTGTATCGCCGAGGAGTTGCTGCCATTTGTGTGTGTGGGCGCGCCCTCTCAATCATGAGGCAGTCATCTAGTAAACTGTGTAGATTTTAATTTCATGATATAACTAGAAGTCAGTGAAATGTTTATGGGATGTGCATCATCATTCATTCAGAGTAACCATCAACCTTTCTGGCCACTGAAATGTGAGTAGATAATATTCTAATATTGAAAACAGGCTAAGTCTTCAAGAAGGTACTAATTATAAAACAAAGGAATGCTAAAATTATTACAACAGTGTATATAGATTAATGTTTGCTGATACAGATATTCATGGCATAGTAACTGATGAAGGAACATGGGGGAAGCTGAGGACAAAATACAGGCTAACAGCACCCACACCCCTCATGGACTGTGTGTGATATTCCTCGGACACTCCCATCTACCCAAGAACAAGGGAAAGGGGTTTAAGCGCTTGCCATGGCGATGTGGGAAACTAAGGCAAATTAAAAAGTAAGTTTCCTTGGGATGAGCACTGGGTGTTGTATGCAAACCAATTTGACAATAAACTTCATATATTGAGAAAAAAAAATAAGTTTCCTTACTGCCTATAGCCCACTGACAGGTCCTTGAAATCAGCAAAGTGACCTCCCTCTAGAAGCCCAGCTGCCTCAATGACACTTTGCTAGGGGTAAAAGAGAGCTAAGAATTCTCTTAGCTTAACATTATCCCAACCTCGAGAATACTGTAAGTCTACTTCCTTTATCTCAAGTGCCCCAAGTTATATGTTGGCAATCTCTGCCCCCCCTCCCCCCCACTTATACATCCGAAGGGTCTCATGACTGAGGTTTCATTAAGCAGTAATAAATGGTGTTTCCCCAGCAACAGCTAGCCCCTCAAGGTCCTGGAAACCTTGCTTCCAAAATTCCTTAGAGACTTACTCTATCCCTGATCCCCTCCCAACCTGAGGGTATGTAATAAGTTACCTGTCATGACCCTATGCAGCTCTTCCTGCCCTGTGTCCTGTCCCCGTGCTCTATTACAATCACCTTTTTGCACCAAAGACATCTTCAAAAAAATTCCTTCCTGGTCATTGGCTCCAGAACCCCCACCATCACCCCAAAACTTCATCAGTAACAACAGCAAGTATGATTTCTTTTCTGTAAAATGCATTTAAATTTCTGTATAGATATTTCTAAAAGAATCTTCAGAAAACCATGAATAGCAATGGGCCAGTGGGTAATTTTGGGTTTTTTTGGTATGATTTTAATTCCTCTGGTATGATTTTTTGGTATGATTTTAATTCCTTACAAGAAGCAGTGCCATTTTATTGAAACTAACAATGTTACTTAAAAAAATCAGGGGCGCCTGGGTGGCGCAGTCGCTTAAGCGTCCGACTTCAGCCAGGTCACGATTTCGCGCTCCGTGAGTTCGAGCCCCGCGTCAGGCTCTGGGCTGATGGCTCGGAGCCTGGAGCCTGTTTCCGATTCTGTCTCCCTCTCTCTCTGCCCCTCCCCCGTTCATGCTCTGTCTCTCTCTGTCCCAAAAATAAATAAACGTTGAAAAAAAAAATTAATGAGAGTAGTGCTTCTGTGAAGCAAAACAATCTGGTAACAGTATCATTACCTCACCCAGACCAAACACCTACTTTTAATAAGATGCTCCCTTGTTCTACAGCAAAAGGTTGGCCATCCAGAGAGAAATTACTAATACTCTTAACAATTTCATTTGAAACCTTTTTAGTAAGAATGAGATAATTTCACCTCAGTGCGACCTCTAGCAAAACTATCAGTAAAAAGGCATTATTAAACATCAAACTATATTTTACATAGTTTTGATGAAAAAGTCAATAAAAACATGTAAAAGAAAGCCTCTTCAAACTGTGAGTAGTAAGTGGCATTCCTGTATGTGACTATACTCTTAGATCAACTAAATTAAAATCAGTTCCCTGATAGTACTAAAAATTAATTTTATGCCCTAATTTTGTTGCATAGGTTTAACCTTAAAAAAACAACAACCACAACAACCAAACAGGTCTCTACTGAATAAGGATTGCTGATGGGTGAGTACCTCTGTATAATGGTTGCAAATTTCTCTAGAATAATAAGATCAGAGTCTCCTTTCAAAAGTTTTTTTTTTTTTAATTACGATTCATAGTTCCTTGTTTATATGTTTGAGTGATCAGGTAGTCTGCTAGTTGGTGCTAAAACTTGTAAATAATATGGTAGAATACTTGTATTATTTGAAACCTATTAGACTGACATTAGGGTATTTCAAACTTGCACAGATCTACATTTTTTTAACTTGTTTTATTTTTTATTTTTTTAAATTTACATCCAAATTAGTTAGCATGTAGTGCAACAATGATTTCAGGAGTAGATTCCTTAGTGTCCCTTACCCATTTAGCCCATCCCCCCTCCCATGACCCCTCCCATAAGCCTCAGTTTGTTCTCCATATTTATGAGTCTCTTCTGTTTTGTTCCCCTCCCTGTTTTTATATTATTTTTGTTTCCCTTCCCTTATATTCATCTGTTTTGTCTCTTAAAGTCCTCATATGAGTGAAATCATATGATTTTTGTCTTTCTCTAATTTCACTTAGCATAATACCTTCCAATTCCATCCATGTAGTTGCAAATGGCAAGATTTCATTCTTTTTGATTGCTGAGTAATACTCCATTTTATATATATACACATACATACATATATATGCATATATATATATATATATATGCATATATACACATACATACATACACACACACACACACATTTTCTTCATCCATCCATCGATGGACATTCGGGATGTTTCCATACTTTGGCTATTGTTGATAGTGCTGCTATAAACATTGGGATGCATGTGGCCCTTCGGAACAGCACACCTGTATCCCTTGGATAAATACCTAGTAGTGCAATTGCTGGGTCGTAGGGTAGTTCTATTTTTAGTTTTGTGAGGAACCTCCATACTGTTTTCCAGAGTGGCTGCACCAGCTTGCATTCCCATCCACATTTCTTTAAAAGGCACCAGCAATAAATGAGTCATCTGATGGGCGAGCCCATGAATAAATGAATACTTCGTGTAAACTGTGGTGTATGGTACACTCCTCAGGCAGGTCTCATTAAACAATAGCACGAATGAAAAAGAGAAGCTGTAAACAACTTCCCATGTGCCAAAAAACTCAATGCGCTTGACTTCTATTCAATACAAACAAAAGCTTCCTGAACAGTCAACAAGAAATTAAAGGAACTGCAATCTGCCTACCTAGGTTAGGCAACAGAGTACAGTGATAAGGTGGATTTGCATACCATTCATATGCCTGAGAACAACCATAACGGTTAATTTAATGAATATGTAAACACTGGACTCATTTTGATCCAACCAATATTTACTAAACACTTAGTGCTTGCTTTGCTGGTGGGAAGTATTTCAGACAATACCAAGCTTCTTTAAAGGATAGCCCCTGCTGTAAAGAAACTTCTATAGGGGTGCCTGGGTGGCTCAGTCAGTTAAGTGTCTGACTTCGGCTCAGGTCATGATCTCACAGTTTGTGTGTTTGAGCCCCGCGTCAGGCTCTGTTCTGTCTTTCTCTCTCTCTCCACCCCTCTCCTACTCTTGCTCTCTCAAAAATAAATAAATGTTAAAAAAAAAAAAAAAGAAGTTTCCATAGTGGTGGGGAAGGTAAGAAAATTATAAAAATATCATAATAGACTATTTCCATAACAAAGGTACAAACTAGTATAAGATAGGTCACAAGAGTTAAGAATTGTGTATTTTTTGGGGGTGGGGGGTTTTCTGTTTAGGTATTAAAAGTATTATTATTAGGGAAGGTTTCCAGGGGGTAGTATTTGATAGAAGACTTAAAGACTGGGTAACATAGTTAATTCAACTACATTTGCTCTGTTACGTCTTTTATAGAGAGCACCAACTAGAAGGCATGGTCAATCAGGAAACTCACATTCTGTTCTTTCAACAAAATATTTTAAGGAACATCCACAAAGATGTATTTGCTTGTTGGTATATGTTTTCTTACTGCCTCTTCTGACATAATGGGAAAACAGTCACATAATCATAGTTTACATCTTTAATCTTCTTTTAAAATTGAATAAAATGAATAAAATTGAACTGGCAATACTAAGCATACTTTAGACTTAGCCATACATAATAAATGCTACAATTTGAGCAGTTCTGACATGTCTCTTCTTGTGTGTGATGAGTACTCTCACCTTTAGTGGAAGAAACAGCGCCTTCCACACAGGGAGAAACATAAAAAACATGGACATCTATGGATTATTCACGAATTACAAGGTGATCCAAAGGAGACTTAGTTTGCTCCTTGTGCATAGAGAGCTTCTAACCTAAGAATGTTCCTCCATCAAAAATATACGGTAAATTTCTCTTTCAAACAAAATATCCCTTCTACAATATAAAGGTGAGATATTGAGGCACAACATAAAGTAAATTGTAATCTTTTCAGAACATTATAAAGGAAGGAAAAATGTTCAAATTTTGTAGCTACCTAAAACACCAAAAAGGAAGCTGAACACAGGCAAAACTATCTTACGTTCAGTAGTATACAGGAGTGCAAACACCATGCATTCTTCAGTGGCGTGAGGTATATTCACATTGTTGTGAAGCAGCTCTCCAGAACGTTTTCATCGTAAAAAACTTGAATTCTTTAGCCATTAAAGAGATCTCCTTTTTCCTCACTACCCAATCCCTGTCAATCACCACCTTACTTTTAGTTTCTAACTTTTAGTTACTTTTAGTTTACTTAAACATTTAGTAAGTATGAATACTTACTTCTAGTATTCATCTATGATGAATAGATACATCATTTAAGTAGAATCATAAAGTATTTATCTTTTTGTGACTAGCTTATTTCACTTAGCATAATGTCCTCCAGGTTCACTCATACTGTATCTTGTGACAGGATTCCCTATTTTGTTTATAAAGTTTTTTTTTTTTTTTTAATTGAGAAAGGACGGGCTCCCAAGTGGGGGAGGGGCAGGGCGAGAGGGACATGGGGCTTGATCTCAGGAACCATGAGATCATGATCTGAGCCGAAATCAAGAGTAGGATGCTTAACCAACTGAGCCACCCAGGCGTCCATGAATTTCTTTCTTTTTTAAGGCTGAATAACATTCTCTCGTATGTGTATACTACATTTGGTTTATCCATTCATCCATAGATGGACACATGGATTGTTGCTACCTCTTGCCTATTGAGGATAATGTTACGAAAATGAGTGTGGAAATATCTTTTTGAGACTCTGGCTTTCAATTCTTTTGGATCAATATCCAGAACTGTGATTGCTGGATCATATATTAGTTCTACTTTTATTATTATTATTTTTAACATTTGCTTATTTTTGAGAGAGAGAGAGAGACTTAGAGCTGGAGCAGGGAAGGGGCAGAGAGACAGAGGGAGACACAGAATCTGAAGCAGGCTCCAGGCTGTCAGCACAGAGCCTGACATGAGGCTCGAACCCATGAACTGTGAGATCATGACCTGAGCCGAAGTGAGATGCTTAACCAACTGAGCCAACCAGGTGCCCCTCTACTTTTAATTTTTGAGAAACACTTTGAAGACCTTTTGTGTGCCTTTTGATTACTAATGTGGTTTCCAAACTGGATTCTTACCTATTAAATTCTAATTACATAGATTATTAGTATAGTACAGGTTAATTCTAGGTAATTGCTTTTTCTAAAATAAACATTAGATTCTTGAGGGTTACATCCTTTTTTCTAGAGCATTAGACACAGTAATGAGAGACATTTCCATCCAACTTACAACATAACAAAGAATGGTGGTAAGGAAGTCAGTGGGACAAGCATTGTACCATCACAATTTTAGGGGGAAAAACCCAAACTTTGATCAACAGAGGCTCCCACTGTGGGCAGGGGTGGGTAATGGGAGAAGGCAAAGGAAGTTCTTTTGGAGACTGTAACTCAGTTAATACCCAGCTCTTAGCAGGAATTTTATGTATGTTGTTTTTCTAGCTATTATGTCCCTCAACAGTGCCTAGTGCTGCCACACGGAGGGGACTAGCTGAGTGACAGAAGCCACAGTGGCTTGAGTGTGTTTCCTCTCCAATTACTTTCCTCCACAATTACTTTCCACTGCTACTTACTTTTCCTGTTTTCTCCTTTCCACAAAGGACCCACCATAATGCCAATGTTCATTGACTAAAGGTTTGTTGACTCAAGGTGGGAGGCTGTCTGGGTCCAATGGCCAAGACAGACAAGTAATAAGAACTATTTACATTATTTCTGATATAATGCACATACAGAACACACCTTTCTAAAGTGTCAACTTTGTACTTATGTTCTGAACAATTAAGGGGGGTGTGGGCCAGACAATCATAGTTTCCCAACATAGCAAGTATAATAATATGAGGATCAGTGGCAAGGTAAATTGCTTTTTTTTAAAAGCCTTCTAATTTTCTGTTGGCCTTGACCTAGAATCAAGCTTTGATGAAGTAGGGATACAATACTGAGTCCACAATTAAACTTTCTGTTTAGAGTTTAGAACACTTGGCAGTTGCTCTCAATCTTTTTTCTGCCTCACATGCATGAGCAGATATACACTGTTCTTTTTTTATGTATTTTTAAAAAAATTTTTTAACATTTATTTTTCTTTTTTTTGAGAAAAGAGAGACAGAGTATGAGCAGGGGAGAGGCAGAGAGAAAGCGAAGGAGACACAGAATCTGAAGCAGGCTCCAGGCTCTGAGCTGTCAGCACAGAGCCTGGTACGGAGATCAAAACCCCAAACCGTGAGATCATGACCTGTGCCAAAGTTGGACGCTTAACCAACTTAGTCACACAGGAGCCTCTACACTGTTCTTTCTTAATGGCAAGGGAATTGTTAACTTAATTTTCAAAAGTGTTTTGGAGGGTTTTACCCTGTCACCCCCTTTCTCACCCTTCACTGTCCCCTCTCCCATTTCTTACTTCATATTCCTGCCCTTCTCACCTTATCTAGCCTAATAAGTATTTAAATCCGGGATGGAAGACCTAAATAATTGCCTTTTTTTCCCCCAAAGAATCAAGCGGCATGTATTTTCCCTCTGTATTCTCAAACTATTACTTATTTAACCAAGAGCAATCCCTGTAACACTGTTAGAGACTTCTGGGTCACATCACAAAGTACAAGCAGTCTCTTCCATCAAAGGAACATACATTTTAACTAAGGGTTATAAAATATTTGTGAGAAAATTAAATAATAATGTCATCAGTATAAAAGATGTTCCAAGGAGGTCATAAAACTTAATGTTGAAATTAACAATGACAGAAATAATACTTAAACATACATCATTTCTACATTAGCTCATTAGATTTTATCCTTAAGACCAGTCTCTAGTAATTTTCATAATTTCTATGTTAAATACAGGAAATTATAGATCAGAAAATTTAAATGACTTATACAGATGGCACAGTTTTTAAGTGGCAAAGATGGGAGTCTACCCAGGCCTTAATTCCAGGCCCTAGATTGTAGTCGCAAACAGGATAGAAAACTCACAGGTGGGAGGGGCTGGGAGAGACCACCTGGAGAATGCTGGGAAACAATCTGCCTAGTGGGTAGACTCGTAGGAAGGTTCTGGAACAAGTTAGGAGTGGAAAAATAAAGGCATCTGATTGGAAGAAAGTTGTGAAGAATGCATAAGTAGGAACGTAATGGGACATTGAGCCAAGGATTCAAGGTAGGAGCAGAGGGACAAAGAGTTGGGTGGAAGCCAAGCCTGTCTGGGGAGAGCCTCACCTGCCAGAGTTGAATGTTTTTCCTAAGTAATACCAGGCTTTAGGTAGAGAAGTGACAGGGCAAAGACTGCATTTTAGGTGGATTAATATTGGTGTTGGAAAAGATAGAAATGGTTGCATTACAATGGAAGGATATGAAATCAAAGGTCCTGGGCCAGACCCATGCTCAATCAATGATTATAGGAGCTGGGCATGCCATAGTCCTTTACTGCCGGTTTCCTTTTCAAGAGAGTTGTGTGTGTGTGTGTGTGTGTGTGTGTGTGTGTGTGTGTGTGTTTTAATGAGAATCAAATTAAATAGCAGATATGAAAGCACTTTTAAAATCGGAACATGCTACACAAATGCAAAGTACTATTTCACATATTAATCTGAACCAAAGAGAGAGGTTTTTTTTTTTTTTTGAAAGAGAGAGAGAGAGAGAGAGAGAGAGAGAGAAAATGAATGAATGAATGAATGAATGAATGAATGAATGAATCCCAACCAGGCTCTACAATGTCAGCGCAGAGCCTGGACCCATGGCTTAATCACACAAACCATGAGATCCTGACCTGAGACAAAATCATGAGTTGGATGCTTAAATGACTGAGCCACCCAGGAGAACTGCCCCCCCCCGCCCCCCCGCCCCCCCCCCACCGCCAGAGGGAGATTCTTAAGGCAGAGACTTCAATTGGTAAATTACTGTAATAATTCAGAGAAGAGGATGAGAATGTAGAATAGGGTGATAGTAGGAAAAACTTAAGATTCAGGATCTGAAAGACATTATAAGGAAATAGTAGCAGAACCAGGCACTGATGTTTATCAGGAGGATCAATGAGAGAGAGGAGGATGCCAATTCTGCCTGAACAGAAGAAGTAGGAAAGTTTATCAGAAGTTGTGAGGGAAGGTAAAGGGGACAAGTAAAAATGACCACCAAGCACACAGTGGAACAAGAGAGACAGGCCAATCTGGATAGAGATTTGGGGCCTGGATCTTCTTTTCTATCTCATTTCACTCTCCCTCAGGTGCCTCTTCCACATAATTTCTAGAGCTTAAAACCCTTCCAAATCTGCTCAGGATTCCACCTCCACCTCATCACATTCAGCCACACTGTCATCCCCCTTCACCAGGACCATCCCAAAAGCCAGTCCGCTGCCTTCTACACATCTCCCACTGCAGCCAATTGTGATCTTTAAAAAAGGTGAGTCAGGCAATGTCACTCCCCTGCTTAAAACCTTCCAACTGCTTCTCCCTCTACGGAGAGCTAAGTCTAAGCTCTTCACTCTAGCTGAGGAAGCTGTACACATCTACCCCGGCCTTCTTTTACATTGTCAATTCCTACTATGTTCCAGAAACAGAGCCTAGGTCTTATCTTAGCCTCAGATAAGGCCTGAGGCTTATCTAAGCCTCAAGCTTAGCCTCATCTTTCAGCCTTTGTGCTAAGTGTTTCCTCTACCTGGGGGGAAAAATAACAAAAGGTAACATTCACTGAGTGCTTACTATATATAAGCACTGTACCTGTCTTAACCCACTTATCTTCTTATCTTTAACGTAAATGCTAATAATATGTCCCTTTATGGAGGAAAAGGAGTCTCCGAAAGATTAAGGAAACTACCCCTAGAGTATATAGTTAGTAAAAGGCAGAGGTTGGAAGTGAATCCAGTCAGCGTGGCACCAGAGACTATATTCTCAAGTATTTTCTAACCTGAAATTCTCATACTCCTGTTCCTTGCTTGGCTGACTTCTTATGCTTCATATCTAAACATAAATGTCACCTCTACAGAAAGGCCATCTCTGACTTCCTAATGAAAAGTGGTCACCAAAGCCTGTGCTATTGTATCATCCCATCCTCAGTCATAAAACAGTGCTTGTCACAGAGCAGGCCCTCAAATACTTGCTGACTGAATGAGGATTAACAAAGTAAAGCAGCACCAGACCCCCCCCCACCCACACACACACAAACTTAAAAAAAAAGTTTGCTACAATTACTAGAATTTTAGAGCTGTAAGACAGCTTTTGAAATAATATATTCCAACCTCCCCTTTTGTATCTGAGGAGAGTTGAAGAGATATAGTGAATTCCCTAAAATAATTAGCCATGCAGCAATAATGCAAGTACTTGAATACAATGCTCTTAATAGCCATCTTCATTTGTTAAACTTACTCCATTGCTTCCAACTTTGAGGGGCCTTTGATAGTATATTTTTAATCAACTTTTGATGACTGAAGCCATATAATATGCTTAATTAAGAAAAAGAACGTTAAGAAACTAAAAGCCCATGTATATCTATCTATCCATCCATCCAGCCAGCCCATTTTATGTGTAGGTTTATGCTTTGTTTTGTTTTTAATATTCCTACATCACTACCAATGCTCGGCATTATACTTTTTTTTCTAATTTTCTTAGTCCTAAGGATGAGAAATGACGGCTCTTAAAAAAAATCCTCTGGTTACTTATGAATTTTAACATCTCTTCATATACTTACTACTCTTCTATAAGCTATCTATCCATTATCTTTTGTTTTCTGTACAATTGAGAAGGTTTTTTTTTTTTTTTTTTTTTGTATATTCTCAGTAGAAATTCTTTGGTAGTTTTAAACATTGCAAATATCTTCTCTGAGCCTGTCATTTGTCGTCTTTCACTAACAAAAAATCTTTAATTCTGATATAATAAAATTCATCTTTTTTTGTTTTCTCCATATGTTTTGTGCTTTGGGATTTTATTTAAGAGCTTTTCCTCTCCCCTATCACAACCATATTCTCCTTTATTTCTATTCATTGTATAATTTTTCCTTTTGCAGTTAGACCTTTAATCTACCCAGAGTCCACCTTTGGACATGATGCTAGTTAGGTATCCCATTTCATTTTTTCTCCATGAATAAAAATGCCAGTTTTCCAGCATGATCTTTTAGTTTATATACAAGTTTATGTTTTTGAAAGAGTGGAAATGATAGCATAACTGACTAACAAGGAGAATGGCTAAGAGATTGACTAGTATTTTGCTCATCTTTGAAGTCATTTTCAAAAAAGAAAAGCTGCTAAGTTGTAAAACTAGTAACTCCATGTTGCTCTACTTTAACGTTAATTAAGCTTAAAATATGCCAGTCTTTAAATTCCCAGACTGCCCCATTTTCTCTTCATCCAGTATGGTATAGGTAAACAAAACCCAAGCTGAAAGTTGTATGCCAGGCTTCATACATCCTAGACTTTTAGCGCACTGATCTAACTTAATCCAACTTTGCCATTTCTCAGGGTAAGCATGAACTCTCCAGTAAGGCAAGCACTTTTCTTTCAATAAGGCAAACCTGTTTCTACGTAGAGAACTAGGATGTGTACCTGATTGAGCACACAGAATAAGGAAGGGGTGAATCCAGGGCACACCTGAAGATAAACTATTTCTCTGAGTCACCTTGGTTTCTTTAAGATAATTATGTTTGGAACAGGACCATTTCATCCATTAGCTAGAGAGCCCAGGGCTTAAGAGTTTTTATGAGACAATGAAAATGTTTGAGATCCCAGGATTCCAAAATATAACAAAAGGGCGAACAAGAAACCAAAAAAATCCCCAAACACTACAAAATTAAAATTGCTAAATACTTAAATATTTAAAATACTGCATTAGGTTTTTAGTAACAACTCAATAGAAATCAATTTAAAAGTACATTATGATTAATATGGGTCGTGGGTGCATTTGAACATGTTTGATATGATGTGGTGTGGAGCTGCCAAAACCAAGAATTCAAGACCTGAGAGAGTCTTGATGGAAGACAAGATGGAAACACAAGACGTCTAGAAAAGCAATACGCTGAAATAAATGAAAGGAGTATTTCCCATACATGTTTAAAAGCATTTCCACGAGAAAGATTAATCCATGCTCATAGAAATTACACTTTATATTAGAAACAAATATTGTAATTACATTTAGGAAACAATAGTGCCTAAATTTATATACGTCCCTGGGCTTCTCTCTCTTCTAAAAAAACTAGGAAAACCTATTTTAAAGACAAATTTGCCGTTGTAATACTATCACTGATCTGAGGCCCCATGATGGGTAGATTTACAAACTAAAGAGAATTTGCTTTCTAAGAAAAACATTGGACAATAATAATATTAGTAGGTTCCAGGAAGTATTCCAAGTTTCATATATGTTATGTAAATATATATAGTCATATATACACTTACACACAGCTATGTTCAAATTTGTCAACAACCACTATGTAAGGTAGCTAGTATTTTTACCCCTATTTTAAATTTTTTTTTTCAATGTTTATTTATTTTTGGGACAGAGAGAGACAGAGCATGAACGGGGGAGGGGCAGAGAGAGAGGGAGACACAGAATTGGAAACAGGCTCCAGGCTCTGAGCCATCAGCCCAGAGCCTGATGCTGGGCTCGAACTCACGGACCGGGAGATCATGACCTGGCTGAAGTCGGACGCTTAACCGACTGCGCCACCCAGGCGCCCCGTTTACCCCTATTTTATAGATAAAGAAACGAAAGGTTTAAATAACTTGCCCCAAGTCGCATTCTTAGAAAGCAGTGGAGCATGGGGCACCTGGGTGGCTCAGTTGGTAAGTGTTTGACTTCAGCTCAGGTCATGATCTCGCGGTCTGTGAGTTCGAGCCCTGCGTCGGGCTCTGTGCTGACAGCTCAGAGCCTAGAGCCTGTTTTGGATTCTGTGTCTCCCTCTCTCTCTGACCCTCCCCTGGTTCATGTTCTGTCTCTGTCTCAAAAATAAATAAACATTAAAAAAAATTAAAAAAAATTTAAAAAGAAAGCAATGGAGCAAAGTTTAAACCAACACAGTCTGGCCATATTGTCTTGCTTTATAAAATTATATAAAGCCTGAACTGTAAGTTTTATTACATCTTCATTCATCACAAAATTGTTCCCACAATCCAACAAAGTAATTCTCTAGGCTCACTAGGAGAAATAAACTTTGCTTATTAGTAACATTAAGGAGAACAAGATACCATGTGACCAATTTGTCTTTAAATATTCTATTAATCTTTAATCATGACTGGGGTTCTCTGTTATTTCTAACTGCTAACAGTTAAATCTTTAAAATCCAAAGTGATTTAACCTTCTACCTGAGCCCAATCTAACACAAAAATATTCCAATCAACTATGTATACACATAGGTAACATGTTATTCAATCAGGTTCCATAGAACCCATGAAAAATTAGGTCATCATTCATTCACATTCTGCTTTAGTAATCTAGACCAGAAAACAAACCTACCTTCATATTTCCCCCTTTTGCTCTCTCATGGAAAACTTAGAGGCAGCATGACATATTTAACAAAGACTGAAATGGTAAAAAGTTGAGAACTTTAAGTTTAAAAATCAAGCCAGCCACAATTTATATTAATATATCTTAAAAGAGTACTAATTCCAGAAACAGTCTTCTATTCTGATTCCAGAGGAAGAGCCCATTTTTTTTCCCCATGTAACATTATGCTTCTTATAATATTTTCTCAGTGAGTGTTCTTCAGAAGATTGTTCTTTTGGAAGCCGTATAAAGTGTCATTATGTGTCTGCAATTATCAGTTTGAATGACCTCTACATCTACAAATCCAGGATATGTTCCTCAGTTCTATTTCTCCTTGATCTCTCTCTCTCTGTACAGTTCACCCTTTATTTGAAATTCTATTTTCTTTGGCTTTGGTGCTGCTACACTAGAGATCATTCCTATGATCTCTCCAACTGTCTTTTCCAATCCCCTAACTATGCACATTCTCCAGGATGTCCCTGTTCTTGGAGGGTTTGTCCATTTTGTTTTCAAGAAATAAATTAGAATGGCTTCCAAACTCTAGCTCAGACTCCAGATTCTCCTCTAACATAATCACAGTTGCTTATCTCCAAATCCCGGATGGAGAACTCTTGGGAAGTAATAGAGATGAGGTGAGGCTACATAAGAAATTATGAACCAAATCATTAAAGGCTTTGAATGCCACAGTAGAGAAAAGAAATACCCTTGAATGGAGGTCTTGGAAACAAGAGAAGGGTATGATCTGATTTTTCTAGTAACAGCATGGATTGGGACTGAAGTGGGTGAAAGTAAAAAGGAAAACCAGAAGTTACCAAAACCAGCCTAAGAGGAGGTTGAAGAGATCTGGCCGGGGGTGTCAAGTGCATTAAAAAGGAGACATCTAAGTCAGCCAAGCTTGAATGAAGCACAAGCCACTTCTCTGGCATACACACTCATGTATTCACATGATCAGAATCTCCATCTTTCCATTGCAACACAGATCACAACTGTAATTCAGTAATTATTTAAGGAATCTCCTCTTTCCCCCCATATCGTATGAGGTCCCTGAGGGCATGAACCATGATGTTCGGCCAACATTTGATACACTGCCTTCTGACACATAGTATATGCCTTAAAAAATATTTGGCAAATTAGTAAATAACAATTATAGACAACCAAAATCACGTAACAAAATCTTACTGCTGAAAAAGAAAATCACGTATCTGGTAGCAAACAGAGAGCTAGAAAAATTGACTTGCTTAAAGTCATAAAGCTAGTTAATAACATAGAAGGGAGTAGAATCTGTTCCTCCAAGACTAAGGCTCTATAGTAAACCTCATAGGAGAAAATAAAAGACAACTGTATATATATGTAGCAGGCAGATCTGAGGTATTAGGTAATAATTTCTGGAGACTATGATATAAGTATGCATACACACTCCCAAATACAATGTAGAGAATATAAATTTGCCACTGGATTTTGTCAACAGCTAAGAAGAATGTCTCTTCCTCTCCTTCCTCCTCCCTCCCTCCCCCTCCCTTTCTCTCCCTCTCCCCTACCCTCTATATACATGTGTATGTGTGTGTGTGTGTGTATATATATATATATATACACACACACACACACACACACACTTATATTTTTATGTATTTACGTATTTTTGTGTGTATGCCTAAATTTGCCACTTGCCATCACTGGATGATGATTCAAGGAGTTGAAAAGGTCACTGCTATTTTCAAGATTACGCTTTAACAAGACATATGGCACTAGTTTTAATTTTGAAGGCTTACAGACAGCAACCACACTCCATTATTAAAATGATTTTGTGTTCACTTTTTCTTTTAGAGACATTTAAAATGAGAAAATCTGGGGTCCTGGGTCAATTTGTCCATTGGTCAAATATCCAACTCTTGATTTTGGATCAGGTAATGATCTCAGTTTGTGAGATGGAGCCCCATGTTGGGCTCTGCACTGACAGCACAGAGCGTGCTTGGGATTCTCTGTCTCCTTTCTCTCTGCTTCTCCCCTGATTACACTCACCCTCTCAAAATAAATAAATAAACTTAAAAAAAATAAATAAAATGAGAAAAGCAGAATGATCAGAACCTGCATTTGCTTTTTTCTCCCAAAGAAAAGAGAATTTGTTTTAAATTCTTTCACTTTTTCAAGCTTGTTTTTAACAACTGACTATACATACATGGGCCATATCAAGTCAAGTGCTACAATAAACGTTATTAATCTCACAAATAACCCATGACTAGTGAGACAAAGTATGGTGCAATAAGCAGCATCTATAGTATTATCTTGAGAAAATATGTGATCTAGTAGAAAACATAGCAGATCAGGAGTCAGAAGGCACCCTATTCTTAGTCTTCCTGCTTACTAGTGATATAACTTGTGGCCAATCATTGATACCCACCCACGTACCAGCCACCCCATGGAGTCCCATGTCAGCCTTTATAAAATGAAATCATCTGGCTTGCTCTCTTAAGATTGATATAAGAAATAAACAAGATCATGAATGTAGAAGTCCTTTGAAAGTCTGTTTGAAAAGAAACATGCAATTTTATTTTTTAAAGTAGTATTTAGCAGAGTAGTGTTGATGTCTTCAGGCTGGACATTTCTCTTTAATAAATAACCAACTGACTTAAAGGACCTTGAATTTACGTAGGGCCATATAGTTCTCCAGATGATCATTAACTGCCAGACAGATGTTATTGCTTAATCACTGCATTCCCACAGACATTGAAGAGCTCCAGAGATTATTTTTAAAAAGGATAAGAAATCTTTGACTCTGGACCAAATCAGCAATGTTCAACCACTAAGCCTGGTTATTTCTCTAGAGAGGTATATTCCAGAGAAGAGTTCACACATTTTAAAAACATTGCATCACAGTGGTGTTGTAAAAGACTGGCAAACCATCTATTTCATATTTTCTCGTATCAGCACTAATCTATAATGCACTAATCTAAGATTACTAGGAAAAAACATCAGTGCTCCTTGTAATATAAGAAATTATTTCATATAAGAAAACATACAAATTACACTGCATAATTTTTAATATTATTGGTTGCTTGTTTCATATATAACAAACAAGCAATCAGTATGCTGGACAACCACTTACAGACCTACTGTCATCTCTTAAGTGAGACCAAGATCAAGAAGCATCCTTTGATTATTTTTGTTTGAGAAAACCAAGGTTTGAAGTATCATTATCATTAAAATAATAAAGTTTACTCTTCACACATAATATCAGGAGGAACAGTATGTATGGCTTATATAAAGTTATAAAACATCATGATTTCTGAAAAAAATGGCCATCTGATGGAAAATTTGTAGTATTGTTTTCAGTATGCATATTCAATTTCTTATTATTCAAATTCATGTTCTTAGCTGATAGTAATAGTTTAGTAATAGACTTGAGCTTACTATTAGACTGAATTATATAAGTTTCTGTATTTGGTCATTTTGAAGTAGAAAAATAGCAGTTTTATATGGTCAATACTTCTATCCATCTGATGACAAATCCAAAGAACAATGATTATGTAGAAATCTTTCTGCCCAGTCTGTTTTTTACTGTCCTTAAAAAGCAATTGATTATTCTCTTGCTTACTTCCAGGTTTCATTTGTAATGGATCAAAATCAATACCCAGTTTCATCTTAGCTCAATAATCCTAAAAGCTGATATTTCATACAATTCAGTTCTTTAACCATAAAAACATGAGACTACCAACTACGCTTTTGGATTCACCATGAGAAATGGATGACTGAAGGATATATTTTTTGTACACACAGAATTTAATAAATGTAAGTCTGTCATTTTCTATATAAAAAGTCCTAGCTATGAGTAATTAAAAAATCACATAAACTTGGGGCACCTAGGTGGGTCAGTCAGTTAAGTGTCTAACTTCAGCTCAGGTCATGATCTCGTGGTCCGTGAGTTCAAGCCCTACGCTGGGCTCTGTGCTGACAGCTCAAAGCCTGGAGCCTGCTTTGGATTCTGTGTCTCCCTCTCTCTCTGCCCCTCTCCTGCTTGTGCGTTCTCTCTCTCTCTCAAAAATAAATAAAACATTTAAAAAATCCTTTTAAAAATAAAGTATATATACATGGGAAGAAAGCTGGAAGAAAATAGATAAAAAATTTAAAGTTATTACATTTAAGTACTGTGATTAGTGGATGATTTTTCACTGTATTCCTTATAACTGCACATATTTTTTTCAAGCTTCTACAGTTTTATAAAACAAAAAATACATAAGTAGAAACTGGACCACATGAGGGGATACATCCTTTTAATAAATAAATGACTCAACATTAAATATATTCAACTATACCTGGTAAAATCTAAAAGCTCACTGGGAATTTTTAAATCTAGAAAAATGTGCTGAAGTTCTTTAGGGAATATGCACATAATTATCCAGGACAATCCTGAAAAAGAAGAATTAAGTGGAATACCACACATGTCATTAAAATATAGTATATGATACTAGCACCAGAGAAGCAGACTGATCAGGGTAGCAAAACATAACCCAGAGAAAACCAAAATATATTTAAGAACTTGATATAATGATAAAAATGACATTTGAATTACTTGGCAAAGTATGAATTATTCTCTAGATATTGTTTGGTTAACAGGCTAACTATTCAGTGAAAAACTAGATCCTTAAATCATACCTTACTCAAAAATAAATTTCAGTAGAATTCAGTACCTAAATATTAAAAAATGGCATATATCCTAAGAAAAAATGTAAGAGAATATTAAATGACTTTTAGATTCCCTTACCGTATCTGTTGTAAAACAATGTCCACATATATTCGAGGTTTAAATATTAAAATTTAAAACCTCAAAAACATTGAGAGGGTATTAGTAAATATTCTCATAACCTTGAGGTCGAAGGCCTTTTAAGGGTCACATCAAACCCAAACAACACAAATTGAAATATCTCTAAACTTCTCTGTGGCAAAAGAATTATGAGGTTCTAACATGAATTATAGGAATTCACACAATGTGAATTATAAGAATTCATGTAATAGGAATTATAATTATGTGAATTACAAGCTATGAGAAATATTTTCTATGTATAACAATAGATTAATAGTGATAATCAAAAGGAACTCCCGCAAATCAACAACAAAAACAGCGTAAAAAAAACTGACAAAGAGCATAAAGGCAATTGACAAAAGTAAAACTGGGAAAATAGGCTCACAAATACATTAAACCTCACAATAATCAAAATACAAAAATCAAAACTTGTATAAGAAATAACGTTCATTTATTATACTGGCAAACGTGTTAAGAAATGATAACACCAGTGTTGGAGAAGGTGTGGGAAAGGAGCCACAGCCACAGACTGCCGCTCACAGCGTGAACTGGTACAACCTTTCAATGAAGAAAAAATTTGATAATATGAATATTCTTTGACTAGGCAAGTCTACTTTCAAAAGTACATCCAAAGAAAATAATTAATGAAGTGTGAAAAGATGTATGTTCAAGAGTAGTCACCGCGATGCTGTTTATAGGGGAAACACTTACAGAGCAGTGATTAGGGCTTGGAGCTCAGGAGCCAGGCTGTCTGGATTTAAAACCCTGACGCACACTTCTTAGCCATGTGACCTTGAGCAAATTACAATTTCAGCTTCTTCATGTGAAAAGGAAAGATAAGAATAGTACCTGCCTCATAAGGCTCTGAGAATAAGTATGCAAATAAATGAAAAGCACCTAGAACATTGCCAGGAGGTTAGTAAGCACTCAATAAATACCACCTATTATTGCTGAGAAAAAAAATGTGAAATGCCCTTTATAGGGACAGCTTAAATAAAGGATATTGATCAAAGGATGAGAACGCAATGCTGTCATTATTAATGATGATGTAAAATTTTAAGTATGGAAAAATGCCATGATTAGAGGGCACGAAGTTTTAAAATAAAGGTTATAAATCAGTATTACATTATCACCCCCACCTTTAATCAGACGTAAATATAAATGCATATGTAAGCATGCAATGAATATGAAAGCACAGAAACCTAAGTGTGAACAGTGACTGGGTTCAGGTAGTCGAATTATGGAGGATTTTAATTTTCATATTTACACCTGGGCTTTCTTGGTTAAAAAATTTTTTTTTTTAATGAACATATGTTACTTTTGTAACAAAAAAATAAACTTATACCCATTTTGGAAAAAAAGGCAACTGCAAAGTCAATTATCACCCTTACAAGGGACAGTGGGATAAGACAGAATTATAGGCAATGAGGTAACTGCCGCAAAGCACAGGTATAGGTTTCAGCAGACACGGGAGGAACTTTCCAATCACCCACTCCTTAATATGCCAAAAACATGTTTATGAAGGGTAACAGTAATAATTGTGCTAAAAATTAAATGAGCAATGTGCATTTTATGTATTTATACTAATGAGGTTATAAATATAGGACAATGTGAGACCAGAGGTTATAAATATAGGACAATGTGAGACCAGAGGTTATAAATATAGGACAATGTGAGACCAGGGCTTGGGTTTAATTTTTAAAAATCTCAACTATCTACATTTTTCAATCCAAATTACCAATTTTCCAAAAGTAACATTTGGGTTGAAAACCAAACAAAGCTGCTTACTAGCTATTAGCAGATAACATGATGGCAACATTGTAGGCTTATCTGGTTACACATCCTGTTTGTCTACAAATTTAGCTGATCTCCTCTAATATTTACTGATGTTGCTCAAATACTTTATTACACACACATAAACATAAATATCATGAACCACGAGTTACAAGTTAGTGATTTGGTACCATTAACTTATTGTGTCTTTTTTCTGCAAGATTTGAAGGAGGCCCAAACAACTTTAAAATGGTTTTTATACTGCCACTAAGCAAAAATATACTATCTTGGATTAATGCACACATGGAAGGGTTTATTCAAAATCTAAAATTCCTTTCTCTTTTTTATGTTTTATTTTTGAGAGAGACAGAGTAAGGGAGCAAAGGAGGGGCAGAGAGAGAGCAAGAGAGAGAATCCCAAGCAGGCTCCACACTGTCACAGCAAAGCCGGATGAGGGGCTCCAACCCATGAACTATGAGATCATGACCTGAGCCAAAATCAAGAGTCCGATGCTTGACTGACTGAGCCACCCAGTCGCCCATCTCTTTAAACATCAGAAATAGCTAGAATGGGAGCACCTGGATGGCTCAGTTAAATATCGGACTCTTGGTTTCAGTTATGGTCATGATCTCATGGTTTCGTGAGTCCAAGCCCAATGTTGGGCTCTGCACTGGCAGCATGGAGCCTGCTTGGGATTCTCATTCTCCCTCTCTCTCACTGCCCCTCCCCCACTCACACTGTCTCTCTCTCTCTCTCTCAAAATGAATAAACTTAAAAAAAGAAAAAGAAATAGCTATAATATTACCGAGTGCCTTACTGATTATATCGATACACTTATTTCAAGGGGTAGGATTAATTTACAGATCTATAGACAAAAGACATAAGAAGCAAAGAAAATGAAGCAGAATTTGATCAAAATGGCTGAATCATCAGTAGGTGTTAGCTTATTTACTTACTAGAGATTAAATTTTGATGTAATTGACATTATTAAATGATTGAAACTAAGTGTGCACAGTAGATTTAATGCAAAGGATCAGGAATAGTAACAAAAATAAATCTCAGCTAAAGGTCATTAAGGCAATTCGGTGTCTTGTTAATATCATTTAACAAATACATTTTTAAATTGTTGAAATAACAGTAAACACAAATATTTAGTTTTTTCCAACATTATTCTCAGCTTTGAACACTTTTTTTGGTCAAAGGAAACTTTAAATTCCAAGGAGTCATATAATAATATTGGGGAAGTAGAACATTTACAGTGGAGTTGGTGTTTATGAGGAATTTAGTTTCCAAAGTCGGCATGTGAAAAGATCCTGCATGGCTAACATTATCCTTTAATATACTTAAAGTACAACATCTCTCATCCTATCTTGAGAAAACCAGCTTTCCTTCTGTATTGGAACAGTCTGCTCTCTGTAGGTACACAGTGACTTAGAGCAGATTCTCAAAAAAACTGAGACTAAGCCAAGGATGAGGATGCTGGTGCATTATTTTGGGATGGGGTACAGGGCAGCATGGGTAAGGAAAGAAGGTAAGTAGTGCAACAAAGTCAAGTGTAAATAGCTATTTCACAAAGAAATCCCAAACCACACATCAGTTGGCTTGGCAGATGCTTTGTTTGGCAGTCTGGAATTCAAACAGATTGGCCTCAAGAAGAAGCCTGGGATAAAGTATTCCATGGGAGGAAGAAAAAGGGGATCTACCTAGTTCCCTCCTGACTTCTATTTTCCATTGCCAAGGTTCACTCAGAAGGATTTAACTGTTCTAGACTTTCATGTTGCCTTATCCAGCCCCTCTGGCAGCCCATCAGGAATTCAGGGTCCAAAAGCGGTGGGGGAAGCTGGTTGACCCAGCCATACGACTGTGGCCAAGGAGAAGGATCCAGCATTCCCAAGGCAGGTGAAAAATGAAACACTGGTGGCAGACTGGTCTGGGAGGTGGGTAATGCCAAGGCAGTCTGAGCACATCAGAAGATTTGTGTCTGATATGAACACAAAAGTTGAAGAAATTGGTCTGTATATTTACAAGTTTTATTGGACAAGAAAAATTTTCTTTGAATATTAAAAACTATCTAAATATTCTAAGAAGCTTGTGCCAAATGTAAAAATAAAGTGAAAACTAAGATAGCTGAGGTAAGAAAAAAGTCATGTCTCCGATCTCTTGTTTCTAAGGAGCCCAGTCACTAACTAGTATGATGTACAGAATCTATAAAACCTGATCTTTCCCTTAATTTTAAATGTGTTCCGTTAAATGCACATGTTTTCCAACACTACTCTACTAATTGTGTACCACGTACAAAGATTTCCTCTTATGGTCTTAAGTCTCAAAATAAATCCTGTAAGTCCCATTGTACAGAAAATGTAACAGAAAAATAAATAATGCAGAATATCAAACCTACCAAATGCCAGAAGACTAGAATAACTTTCTTTTATTAGGTCATACTATCCAAACCATGGAAAATCTAGTATCCATTTTAATAACTATCAAAACTTAGGGAAAGCAATTCCTGCTAATCTCTAAGAATAATATTCTTTGGAGGATTTCTACTGGTTCTAGAAAATAGGATATTAGAAATTTCCTTAGAAAAGTCATATATAACATACAAAGTTTACAGTCCAATGTTTGCTAAATTTTTCATAGAAAAATATGCTGTGCCATAGTGTACTATGAAAAATTATTGTAACATTATAAATATATAGTGGATTCTATGGAGTGATATTCAGATTCCTTCTTTTGTTTCATTCATTACCCTAGCTGCTGAGAGTAATGTCTATTTATGGTTCATAGCTGAGCCCTCTCCCAAGATTATACCACCTCCCTAGGCACATCTCATCTTCAGTGACTGATGGAAAAGGTTAAATGTACCAATGCCCTTGACTCAATTTGAGAGATCTCTGAAAGGCCATCCAAGCTCCTAAGTACATTTGAGACTGCTGGAGGACTTTGTTATAACTGCATGAAATATTCAACTTCTTCTGCCTAATCCTACATCTGTCTATGGTTTACAGGTGCAGCTCCAAAGAGCGTTACCCTATACAACTACTATTTGAATCCTCTGTCTCAGGGTTTGTATCTTGGACAATTCAACCCATAACAAAAGTGATACAGTAATATTCAATGTAATGTTCCAAAATGATACTGAGGGAGCATTAGTTTTAAATGTGTTTATTAGAGGAAACAAAGTCTAAAAATAAATAAGTATTAAACAAACAAGCAAAAAAAAAAACCCTGAAGACCTAATAGGAAAATGGGCAAAAGATAGGCACAAACACATCATGAGAAAGGCAAACGACCCTTAAACAGATATCCCGTAAAGATGTCTAACTTCATTCATAATAAAATAAATGCAAATTAAAGCTATGTTAGCACTACCAATGAACAAACTAAAAATAATATTAATTATATTTAGAATAACTTAAAAAATACTTATTAAGATTCAACAAAGGAAGTGTAAAATTTGTACTCTGAAAATAAGACATTGTTGAAATAAAGACAACACAAGTAAATGGAAAGATATCCCATATTCATGGATTGGATAACTTAATATTGTTAAGATGGCAGTACTCCCTAATTTGATCCACAGATTCAAAAAAATTCTTATCAAAATACCCCCTGGCTTTTTTGCAGAAATTTATGAGATGACCCCATACTCATATGGAAAAGCAAGGGACCAAGAATAGCTAAGACAACCTTGAAGAGAACAACACAGCTGGAAGATTGACATTTCCCAATTTTAAAACTTACTAAAAAGCTACGGTAATCAAGTAACCAAGACCAGGAATCAAGTAGTACTGGCCTAAGGATAGATGTATAGGGATCGATGGAATACAACTAAGTCTAGAAATAAACTCTAGCAATTATGGTCAATTAATTTTCAACAAGAGTGCCAAGGTAATTCAAAGGGGAAAAACAGTCTTTCCAACAACTGGTACCAGGATAACTGCACATCCACATGAAAGGAATGAAACCGGACTCCTTCTTTACATGGCACAAACATAAACTTAAAATGAACTTCTTAATATAAGAGTTAAAACTATGAATCTCTTGAGAAAATATCTTCGTAAGTTAGGCAAAACCTTCTTAGATGCAAACAAAAGCATAAGCAACAAAAGAAAAAAATTGGTATACTAAACTTAATCAACATTTTAAAACTGTGCTTGAAAGCACACAATCAAGAAAATGAAATGGGAGGGATTGCTGGGAGGATGACAGAGGAGGACCGTCACCTCATCTCATACCACAGTCACAACTAGGTAACACTCACATCAGTGTAAATAACCTAGAAAATGACCTGAAGACTGGCAGAACAAACTCCACAACTAAATGTAGAGAAGAGGCCATATTAAAGAGGGTAAGAAAGGCAGAGACAGGGTCCACATCTAAATGGACTCATGGGACTGTCCATTGGAGGGAGGGATGCCACAAACATGAAGAGGGGAGAGAAACAGATCCTCACATCAGGGAGCACACATGGGGCTAAATGTCATGAATTCTTACAGCCAGTGGGACTTAAACCTGGAATTTTAAAAATCATCAGGCTCCACTCTGGGAGATCCAGGAAGGCAAGAGAAAACTTGAGGAGATAGCACAAAAAATACCCTGCAGAGACACAGCATAGAAGCAGTAGTTTGAAAACCGCCTGGGGCATATGGGAAGGAGAGTTGTTTACAGAGCAAGTCCTGAAGAGACAGTCTCATTGGGAGACTCCTCCTGGAACAAAGGAGTTGGTAGGTGCCATTTCCCTCCCCTATCCCCAGCACAAACTCACAGCCACCTGCAGAAATCAGCATGATGCCTATACTAGCTACTTGTCTTGCTAACACCATACGTCCTGCCCCCTCCAGCCAGGCTTCTCTCAGTCCTTGCACAGCAGGTCCCTCCTCCAGAACACCAGCACAAACCTTGCTAACACCATGCTGCCTCCCACCACCCTTACTCTGTAGATCTGCCTGGGCTAACCTGGCTGGCCTTGGTTTCAGCAGTTGCAGGTCTCCTCTTGAAGAGGACCAGCTGCAAATTTTGCTAACACTGCGAGACTTGCTCCCACTTAAGTTGTGGATCTGCCCCCTCCAATATGCTTTTGGCCTGGGTGCATCCAAAGTGGTGCCACAAGCCAGGCAGTGTGCAAGCAGCCCTGACAGGGGCCAGCACCACACCAAGTGACTACTGCCCCGGCAATGGGCTGAAGGCAGACATCTGGTCTGACTGCAGCCCTGCCCACCAATGAATGCTTCCCAGGGGAAAACACAGGGAAAGTGCCCTCCAGTTTGATGTTACTGCATCTCTGACAAATGACTGGTCTGATTCAACTCAAGCCCATTGCGGCCATAGACTGGCCCACCAATAACACAGGAACCAAACACTGCCCACAACAGGCAAAGAGAGCCACTGCAGGTGACTGGACTGACAGAAAAAGGAGCTGAGCCACAACAGCAGGGCACAATCAACACACACAGGGGACTGCCCTCAAGTGTCAGATTCTGATGAATGGGGTGGGGGGGGGGGATACTGTACTGCAGGGTACTACAGGACCTCATCTTAAGTCTACTACTTTCAAGATCAGGAGATGTAGCTGACTTTCCTAACACACAGAAACAGACCCAGAGAGTGAGACAAAATGAGGAGACAGAGAAATATGTTCCAAATGAAAGAACAGGACAAAATCACAGCAAGACAGCCAAACAAATTGGATATAAAATGGAGTAACATGCCTGATAGAGAACTCAAAGTAAAGTAATGCTCATAAAGATACTCACTGGACTTGAGAAAAGACTGGAGGACATCAGTGAGACCCTTAACAAAGAGATAAAAAAGAGTCAATCAGAGATGAAGAACACAATAACTGAAATGAAAAATATACCAGATAGAATAAATAGTAGGTTAGAGGAAGCAGAAGAATGAATCAATGACCTGGAGGACAGAGGAATGGAAAGTAAGTAAGCTGCACAGGTGAGAGGAAAAAAAGTTATTTAAAATGAGAATAGACTTAGGAACTAAGGATCATAAAGTGTAATAACATTTGCATTACAGGGGTTCCAGAAGAAGAAGAGAAAGAACATGAGGCAAAAAATTTATTTGAAGAAATAATAGTTAAAAACTTCTTGAATCTGAGGAAGGAAACACATCCAGATCTAGGAGGCACAGACATCCCTCAACAAAAACAACCCAAGGAGGTCCATATCAAAAAACATAGTAATTAAAATGGAAAAAAGTAATGATAAAGAGAGAATTTTAAAAGTGGCAAGAGAAAAAGCAGCTACATACCAGGGAAACTCCATAAGGCTATCAGTTGACTTTTTAACAGAAATTTTGCAGGTCAGAAGGGATGGCATGATATATTCAAAGTGTTGAAAGGAAAAATACTCTATCCAGCAAGGTTATCATTCAGAATAAAAGGAAAGACAAAGAGTTTCTCAGACATAACTTTAAGACATTCATCACCACTAAACCAGCCCTATAAGAAACGTTAAAGGGGAGGCTTTGGGTGGATAAGAAAGAACATAATTAACAGTAAAAAAAAAAAAAAAAAAAAAAAAAAAAAAAAAAAAAAAAAGTACAAAGCACAAAAGCAGTAAAAATAATTATATATATAAAAATCAGTCAAGGGACTCACAAAATAAAAGGAGGTAATGTAGCACTGTATATCTAAAACATGGTGGGAGGGGGACAGGAGCAAAGAACAGGTTCAAACTTAAATGACCATCAACTTCTGCCATATGCAGAAGATGTTATAGACAAACCAATGGTAACTGCTAATCAAAAACCAGTAATGTACAGGCAAGGAATAAAGAGAAAGGAATCAAAGTATATCATTAAAAGGTAAATAATCTTGAGTCAAGAGAGCAAAGACAGGAACAGAGAAAAACCACACAATCAACCATAAAACACCTAACAAAATGTCAATAAAAACATACTACCAGTAATTACTTTGAATGTAAATGGACTAAATGCTCCAATCAAAAGACATAGGGTGATGAAATGAATAAAAAAAAAAAAGACATGTATACATGCTACATGCCTACAAGGAACTAATTTCAGACCTAAAAAAAAAAATTCACATTGAAAGTAAGGGGATGGAGAAACATATATCACGATAAAGGATGTCAAAATAAAGCCAGAGTAGCAATACTTACATCAGACAAAATGGACTTTAAAACAAGGACTGTAACAAGAAATGAGGAAGAACACTTCATAACCATAAAGGGAACAATCCAAGTAGAAGACATAACTACTGCAAATATTTATGCACTAACCATGGGAGCACTTAATAACATATAAAGCACTTAATAACAAACATAAAGGGATTAATTGATAGTGATACAATAAGAACAAGGGACTTTAACACCCCACAAATGTCAATGGACAGAATGTCCAAATAGAAAATCAACAGGAAGCACTGGCTTTGAATGACACACTGGACCAGATGAATGTAACATATATTCAAAACATTCCCTCCTTAAAAAAAAAAAAAAAAAAAAAAAAAATCCCTTCTAAAACACCAGAATACACATTCTTTTCAAGTGCACATGGAACATTCTCCAGAATAGATTACATATTAGGCCACAAAACAAGTCTGAACAAATTCAAAAAGATCGAAGACATACTATGAATCTTTTCTGACCACAATGCTATGAAATTAGAAATCACCACAAGAAAAAATCTGGAAAGAGCACCAATACATGGAGGTATAACACACTATTAAGCAATGAAACCAAGAAATCAAAAAAGAAATAAAAAACATATGGAGATAAATGAAAATGAAAACAGTCCAAAATCGCTGGGATATAGCAAAAGTTGTTCTAAGAAGGAAGTTTATAGCAGTACAGGTCTACTTCCGGAAGCAAGAAAAATCTCAAACAACCTAACCTTACACCTAAAGAAGCCAGAATAAAAACAGTAAACAAAACCCCAAATCAGGAGAGGGAAGGGAATAATAAAGATTATAGCAGAAATACACAAAATAGAAACTAAAGACCAACCAACTAGGGGCGTTTGGGTGGCTCCAGTTGGTTCAATGTCCAATTTTGGCTCTGGTCATGATCTAGCGGTCCATGAGTTTGAGCCCTGTGTCAGGCTCTGCTAACAGCTCAGACCCTGGAGCCTGCTTCAGAATCTGTGTCTCCCCTCTCCTTCTGTCCCTCCCCCACTCATGCTCTGTCTCCTCTCTCTCTCTGAAAACAAATAAACATTGAAAAAAACAAACAAAAAGCAATAGAAGGGATCAATGAAACAGGAGCTGATTCTTTGAAAAAAACAAAATTGATAAACCGTTAGCCAGACTCATCAAAAGACAAAAAAAAAAAAAAGGACTCAAAAAAATAAAATCACAAATGAAAGAGTAGAAACAACAGATACCACAGAATTGCAAAGGATTTTAAGAGAATACTATGAAGAATTATATGCCAACAAATTGGACAACTAGAAGAAATGGATAAATTCTTAGAATAACCTCCCAAAACTGAATCAGGAAACATAGAAAAAGTGAATAAATGGATTACTGGCAATGAAATTGAATCAGTAATCAAAAAACTCCCAACAAACAAAAGTCCAGGACCACATGGCTTCACAGGCAAATTCTACCAAATATTTAAAAAAGAGTTAATACTTATTTTTCCCAAACTATTCCGAGGAATGGAAGAGGAAGGAAAACATCCAAATTCATTCTATGAGGCCAGCATTAGACTGGTGTCAAAACCAAATAAAGACACTGCAAAAAAAAAAGAAAAAAAAAAAAAAAGAAAAGAAAACTAGAGGCCAGTATCTCTCATGAACATAGATGCAAAAATCCTCCACACTTTAGCAAACCAAATCCAACAATACATTGAAAAAAAATCATTCACCATGATCAAGTGGGATTTATTTCCAGGATGCAAAGGTGGTTCAGTATTCACAAATCAACCAATGAGACACATCACAGCAATAAGAGAAAGGATAAAAACCATAGGATCATTTCAATAGATACAGAAAAAGCACTGGATAAAGTACAACAACCACTCAGGAAAAAAACCTCAACAAAGTATGTTTGGAGGGAACATACCTTCACATAATAAAGGTTGTATATGAAAAACCCACAGCTAACAACATAGTCAATGGGGAAAAACTGAGAGCCTTTCTCCTAAGGTCAGGAATAAGACAAGGATGTCCACTCTCATCATTTCTATTCAAATACTGGAATTCCCAGCCAGAACAATCAAACAAGAAAAAGGAATAAAAGGCATCCAAGTTGGTAAGCAAGAAGTTAAACTTTCACTATTTGCAGATGACATGACACTATATAGAGGAAACTCTAAAGACTCTGCCAAAAAACTGCTAGAACTGATAAATGAATTCAGTAAGGTCATAGGATACAAGAATCAATGTACAAAAATATGTTCCATTTCTATACACTAATAATGAAATAGCAGAAAGAGAAACTGAGAAAAAAATCCTATTTATAATTGAACCAAAAATAATAAAATATCTAGGAATAAACTTAATGAAGTGAAAGACCTGTAAAACTGTATGCTCTGAAAACTGTAAAACACTGATGAAAAGAAAGTGAAGATGACACAAATGGAAAGACATTCCATGCTCATGGATTGGAAGAACAAATATTGTTAACTGTCCATACTACCCAAAGCAATCAACAGACTGAATGCAATCCCAATTGAAATACCAACAGCATTTTTCACAGAAGTAAAACCAACAATCCTAAAATTTGTATGGAACCACAAAAGACCAGATAGCCAAAGAAATCTTGAAAAAGAATAACAAAGTCACAATTCGAGAGTTTGAGTTATACCACGAAGCCGTAGTAATCAAAACAGTATGATACTGGCACAAAAATAGATACACAGATCAGTGGAACCAAAAGAGAAAGCCCAGAAGTAAACCCACATTTATATGGTCAATTAATCTCCGACAAAGCTGTAAAGAATATCCAACGGCAAGAAGACAGTTTCTTCAACAAATGGTGTTAGGAAAACTGGACAGCTACATGCAAAGGAATGAAACTAGACCCCTTTCTTAAAGATATACACAAATAAACTTAAAATGCATTAAGAACCAAAATATGATACCTGAAAACAAAAATTCTAGAAAAAAGCACAGGCAACAATTTCTCTGACATTGATCCTCGGAACATCTTTCTAGATAGGTCTCCTGAAGCAAGGGAAACAAAAGCAAAAATAAACCATTGGGACTACATCAAAATAAAAATCTTCTGCATAGCAAAGAAGACAACGAATGAAACTAAAAGGAAACCTACGGCATAGGAGATGTTTACAAATGACATATCTGATAAAGGGTTAGTATCCAAAATATAGAGAGAACTGATATAAACAACTCAACACCCCAAAACCAAATAACCCAATTAAAAAATGGGGAGAAGACATGAACAGACATTTCTCCAAAGAAGACATGATGTTCAACATCACTCATCATCAGGGAAAAACCTCAGGTTTTTCCTGAGGATGTGAAGAAAAAGGAACACTTGCGCACCATTGGTGGGAATGCAAACTGGTACAGTATGGAAGTTCCTCAAAAAATTAAAAATAAAACTACCCTATGATCCAGTAATTGCACTACTGGGTATTTACCTGAAGAATATGAAACATTAATTCAAAGGGATATATGCACCCCTATGTTTATTGCAGCATTATTTATAATAGCCAAAATAAGGAAGAAGCCTGCGTCCACTGATAGATGAATGAAGGAATATTATTCAGCCATAAAAATATATATACATACATATGGAAGTTCCTCAAAAAATTAAAAATAGAACTACCCTATGATCCAGTAATTGCACTACTGGGTATTTACCTGAAGAATATGAAATACTAATTCAAAGGGATATATGCACCCCTACGTTTATTGCAGTATTATTTACAATAGCCAAAATAAGGAAGAAGCCTGCGTCCACTGATAGATGAATGAAGGAATATTATTCAGCCATAAAAATACATATACATATATATACAAATAACATATTATTTCACTCATATGTGGAATTTGAGAAAGTAAAAGAACAAAGGAAAAAAAGACAGACAAACAAACAGACTCTTAATTGTAGAGGACAGATGGTTACCAGTGGGGAAGTAGGTGGGGGAATGGGTGAAATAAGTGAGGAGGATTAAAAATACACTTTTCTTGATGAGCACTGAGTAACATACAGAATTACTGAGTCACTATATTGTACACCTGAAACTAATATAACACTATATGTTAACTATACTGGAATTAAAAATTTTTTAAAAGGAAATGAAAAGTAACTCACAGAAGGAGAGAAAATATTTGCATATCCTGTATTTACTAAGGGGTTTATATCCAAAATACATATAAGACTCTTAATACATGTAAGACTCTTAATAATAAAGACAATCTGATTAAAATATGTGTAGAGCATCTGAACAGACATTCCTCCAAATAAATAAAAATAGCCAATAAGCACATTAAAAGATATTCAACATCAGGGAAATGCAAATCAAAACAATGAGATACCACTTACCAGGGAGATTCCAAAATTCCTCTGAAAGAGCAAATATAATAGAAAAATAGAGGACAAGAAGGAGCCATACAAAAATGAGAAACAAACATGTATACAGTACTCATGTATTCCCACTCATGTGGGAAGTTAATATGTGATAGAGTTGGCACTGTAAATTAGGAAAGAGATATGCTACTCAGTGTATAATTTGGCACCAACTATTTGAAGAAAAATCCAACTGGATCTATACATGATACATGCCATATAAAAAAGAAATTCTAGATAAAAGTGAAAAGGTAATCATAAAAAAGCTATAAATATAACAAAAGAAAAATATGTAATGTAATACCTTTGTTATTAATGTAATATTAAGCAAGAAACAGTATTCAGATTTATTAAGCAAGATACAAATGTCAACAAAAAGAGGAAGAGTTGAAAAGTTAATTAAAATTTTTTTTAATTTAATATATAAATCGCCATAAAGCTAAAAGGCAATCAAGAAGAATTTTTGTAATTTTTTTTTCTAAATAAGGATTAGTTTTTAGAAAACCTAAGGGACTCCTACAAAGCAACAAGAGCCACAACTAAAAAAATTAAAAGCACAAGACAGACACAAACTACAGTGAAACACAAATACTAATGCCACCTACCACCTAAATCTAAAATATACTCAACTTCACAAATAATTAGGATATCCTTTTTTCCCATTAGATCAACAAGTACTGAATTATGTGTTAACATTCAGCATAGCAAGGTTAGAGGGAAACAAGTATTCTTAAACACCAATGGTAGAATCATAAATTGTTACAGCTTCATTAAGGGCACCACACATTAACTTTAAAATGTGTATACTCAGCCAAGCAGTTCCACTTCTAGGTTACCTTTTCTATAGATATAGTTGCAGATGTACATAAGGAATTAAAACACTTAATATATTCACTGCAACACTATTTTCATGTAAAAGAATTGACACTAAGTGCTTATCAGTAGAGGGAAAATTAATCAGGCTAGGGGAAATTCCTAGTATTCAATAGTTAAAGAATAACATATGTAAGTAGAGTGATATTAAAAGTTCCAGTGATATTAGTAAGAGCAATCAAGCTTCATATGTATCATTATAAGACTTATATTTAAAAATTAAAGTTTTATGGCTGTGTTCAGACATAAGGATGGAAGGATATATACCTACTGGCTATGGATTTTTATCTCTAGGAAGGAGAGGTTGGCATGGGAGGTACTAATGGCGGAGACTTATGATAGAGAATTTATTTGTATCCTATATACTTTCTATGTTGTTTGAGTATTTATAATGATAATATTACATGATCATCTAAATTTAATAAACCTGTAACTAGGATTACATATTGAAAACCTATAATTTAAGAGTCACCCAGAAATCCAGAATACAGAGCACCAAACATTCATCTGCTGTTAGTGCATTTTCTTCCATTTTATAATTATATATTTCATAGCCAGTTATCTTTTTATATCTAAAATTTTATGTTCTTTCAAAAGTTAACATCTTCATATTTCATGAAGATGTTTCTTTATTTAAAAAAATCTTCCTCATCTATCGACTAGATAAGGTATTCACCTTAGGTATTAAGAAAAGCATTTCCTTTGTCTTTTAGTGGGTCTTGGTAAGAATTATCCTTGAATCTCAGCATTCCACTGATCATCTTTGTAACATGAATGGACTAAGTGTGGTCAAAAGTTGAAATGTCTACTTTTCCTTAACTTGGACAGAGGAACTTCAAAGACAACATAAGCCACTTCTGCCTCTTTAGAATCAATCAGATATAGGAGACAGTACAGTACTTGGTAAGAAGTTCAATAAACAGTTATCTGTTGTAAGAATTATACTCTATTTCAGTGTGAAAAGGACCTAGTAGTGACTTCCAGAACTGTAAGTTTAGACACACATACCAAGTAGATCACAACAAAGTACATATACTTAATGCTGTTGAACTATACACTTAAAAATAGTAAAATGGTAAATTTTGTTAGTGTATTTTACCATCAAAAAGGATAAAAGCTATACTAATCAGTAGAGCCTATAAAAACTCATTACTTGATATTTTTGATTGACTAATTGAAGCAAGTTACCAGAAATTCCAGATTAAGCCCAATCCAGTAAGTCAGCAATGAGGTATGGATCTGTGAGTTATAAAATGATCACTCTACTTACAAAATCATTTTCACCTCTTCTAGAATTTAGGGTTTCAAAATTATTGAACACTTTTCTAGTTATCTCTATTTCTTACATGTAGGTCACTAAACAAAGGTTTATTTTGAAGATAGGAGTAAAAATAAATACAGCCTAATACAAAGCTCTTGAGTAAGAAATTAGTAGAGGCTATGTGTGAGATATTTATTCATAAAACCCTAACATATCCTATGAAATGCTATTATTTAAAACTTAAATCTCTAAGGTTACAAAGGGGATAGTTATTAAGGTAGAACATCTCACCAGAGTAGGCTGTGAATGTCCTGGAACCCTGGAGTCACTATGATCTAAGTCAGAGTTTATATTTGGACAGTCATTCTGAGGATTGTACTATTCCTAGTTCTGGGCTGCTGAATGAGCTTAGCTGAGTATATAAACAAATACACTATTAAAAAAATTGCTGAGAATTTCTGACGGCTTTAAAAGCGGGAGCGTTCTTTGTTCTTATTACTAGAAGAAATGTGTTTGATATCAGTGGGGATTAATAGATTAATTAATAAGAGAGTTAAAAGCAAAGTCCCTGGATTGCAACATCATATTTTACACATCAACAATGAAATACCTTTAAGGAATAACAGGGAAAAGAAAATATGAAGTTTTACAAAAATTTTTATGGCCAGTGCTATAGCAGCCACCAAGGAGACTACTTTATTTCTAGTCTAGTTTATTCTTAGAAAACAAATGTAGTTGAGGTTACATTTTTCTGTCACTGACATATTGAGCTTGAATTTTTTTCATTTATTAGCAATGATTTTAACTATCACATTAAAAAATTATGCACTATATTATACTCCTTCCCTTTCTGCTAATCAATGTTTCAGATTAGAATTTTTAAATGCCCTTTTTTAGCAAAAGTAAAATGTATTTCCAGAATTTTAAAGGCAGTTGTTTGAAATATTACAAGTTATGGTTTCATGAAAGGCATATTTGCCTTCTTCAAAATTGGGATGAAAAACAAGGCTAAAATGCCCACTAGCAAGATAGAACTTCCCCATATTTTGACTTTTCAGTCTGAAATATGACTCTACATCCCAAATAATTTCAGGCAGTAACAAAGGGAAAAAGTAGTATGTGATAATATTAACAGCAAAGCTCCATTAACTTACTGAAAGCAATTTGGCCCAAATACAGTGGCGAGATTGTGAACATTCATGCGATTCTGCACATGGTGCTTGGCCACTTCTGTCAAGAACTGGCATAGGTACTTGAGGAGGCAGTAGTGGACATCTGGCAGCTCTTTTATTAATGCTCTTAAGCTACTGTCCTGAGCATCATTTCTGTCATCTGGAAAGAAAAAGAATAAAAAAAAATGCTCTCAGGCATATTTCATAGTAACAACAACAAAAGCACAGAGGCATAATATAGTCTAACATTTTATTCAGGAAAAAATTCCTGAAGACTTAAATATTAAGGCCATCAAAAGGTGCGGGGGGGCAGTTTTGCTTTTTCTTTGATTGTTGAGTTTCCTTGATGTTAAAGATTTACTAACTTATTCAAGACACTCCGAAAATCATGAGCTTTACTTAGTGCATTAAATGGGTTCATATTTCACTTCTGTGTGTTCCTTACCCAAAATTAAGACTGACTTTTTATCCATTTGAGTAAGGTCTTCAAGTTTGTTAAAAACAAGAATCTCTTGGTTGAATAAGATTTAATACAGGAGACATTTCTAGGTCACCATGAACAAAACTAAACTAGTGATCAGGAATCTAGATAGAGAAAACTGAAGGAAGCTATTTTTTTTAATGATCTATAATCCTATTTAGGCATGTACTGTATGTATGTATGTATGTACGTACGTACGTACGTATGTATTTAATTAATTTTTGAGAGAGTGAGAAAGCAAGCATGGCGAAGGGGCAGAGGAAGAGGGAGAGAGAGAATCTCAAACAGGCTCCACACTCAGCATGGAACCTGACACAGGGCTCTATCCCACGATCCTGGAATTTATGACCTGAGCCAAAATCAAGAGACAGAAGCTCAACTGAGTGGGCCATCAGGCGCCCCAGAGAAAACTGAAGGAAACTATCAATTTCTACATAGCTTTTTCTCTCTCCCATGTCACAGAGTTTAGAATTTGATATGTGCTTTTTATACAAAGCCTACTAACCTATATAAAGCCAAAAATATCTTACAGTGAGCCAAAATTCAGACACATATATGAAAAGTTTCCCTCAATTCTCAAAGATTTATGTAATTTGTCAATATTAAATACAGAAAAGTTATCTTAAAAAATTTTGTATACTATTTTCTTTCAGAGGCAAATATAAATCTTTTATAGCAAATACTTTAGGGGAATAATCATAATCCATCCTTTTAGGCACATGTCTAAGACAATGAAAACTTAATCCAGTTATAACTAACATACACTGGATTCCTTAACTTAGATAGGTCAGCTACTTTTAGCCAGTCAAGTGTTAAGAAACAGCAAAGTGAGGCAAATGTGTTGCAGTGGAAGAGGATTAGTCAGTGTTACAAAATGCATGCATAACATGATGCCACTGAAGGAGTGAAAACCTAGAGAACATGCAGAAAGTCACAGAAAGTGCTGCTGAGTGGCTGCAGTGCTAGGATTAGGAAGGTCAGGAGTCACTTCCTGGATTAGAATCCTCCTTCTGGCACTTGCTACCTGTGTGAACTTAGACTCGATACTAGACTTATTTATAAATATACTAACCTCATTTATAAATGGGAATATTAACTACCTCATTGGGTTGTGATGAGGACTGGATGAGTTTAAAGTTGGAAAGTACTTAATATTTTTCAAGTTTTTATTTAAATTCTAGTTAACAGTTGCAAAGTACTTAAAACAGAGAGGCTGACACACAGTAAGTGCTATGTAACTACTTGTTAAACAGAGCAACTTCTTTTACTTCACCGTCACTAATTTGGTTTTATGAGAACTGAGGTTTTAATGACATGTCTTTTAATATAATGAGCCCATTTCACCTTTATGAATGTTAGAATACGGGATGCTGCCAAAAAATAGCACTGCCAAAAATGTACAGACTTCAATCTTTGTTAAAATCGCTTTGGAGAACATTCCCTTTAAGACTGGAATAATGATTTCTCACTGACCACAAATGATGTGATCCAATAATGTATACAATGTATAAATAGTTTTCTTGATATTAGAAAATTTTATTTACTTTAAAAAAAGAAAGACATCATATTTAAATACTTTGATAATCCATAAAACCATGTGGTATGTTGCTTATGATGGCATTGTTTTCCACTGTATTATGATCTTGACTAGGTAAGAAATGGAAATAATTAAGTTTGGAGTGATTAAAAACTAATTGAAAACTACACATTTCTCAGCCCTTTGTGTTATAAAAATAAATATGAACTACAAGAAAATGAATTCGATTTTGCCCTTTTTATTTTCTTACAGTGACTAATCCAGAGTGAATCTGGATGTTTGCATGGGTGTGTACTGTCTGCCTAAAATTGTGGTTTAATTCCAGTATTTAGGAATACAAGCAACAACATTCTAACAGCCTTGATAATGGGCCATTAGCCTTCTGGCTCTGAGATGAAACTTCAGATCTTAAGTTAGACGATGTGTGAAGACACCAGATTAAATAAAACAAATATTGAAGACAGTTATGAGTTTATGACAATAACATCTTTCAAAGAGAAGGAGCACTTCCATCATTTACTTCCAAGTTTTGAAATACAATAGATAATTTTCCCAGAAGTAAAACTGACAAGTAACGGGAAGGGAGACAAACACACACAACCTAATTCCTTTATGGCATGAATGGAAGAATCACTAAATCTGTTCTGAAAGAGAAAAAGCAGTTGAGGAGAAAGTATCTTGTACGTGTTTCCTACCCCAAAGCATTTGTTTCCTATGACTCAGTGATTCACTCACTGGGCGAGTATGTGAGTGTCCTCTCCTTCACAGGCTTGAATGGCAACACACTGAATTTGAACCCTGAATGCTCATAATTTACTTCCTCTGTTCAGACATACTGACACTGCCGTAAAGATCTTAATTTATTAGCGTAACATTTGTCACCTCTTTTCCTACTAAGCACGTGCTAACATACTAGGACTCTGTAATTAGCACTATTTCTAGAAACGTGGTAAGTATCACTGCTATAGCCAGCCTGAAGTAATCTTACAGACAAGATTTCTTATACGTGAGAATAATTGTTCAACACCTTTAGGGGAGCCTTGTAGAAGTATGCCCAGCATAGCATCACTGGGCAGTTGGCAGTATTGGTGCAAATGTGCCTTTTGATGCCTGAGAGAAAAAGTTCATAGTAATTACTATTGCTTGCATTATTCTTTGATGTGCTGATACGTAAATATAATAAACATTGCCTTGTCATTCATACTCTTGCATTGATATTGGTAATTACAATGGCTTCCTCAAGGTCTCACATAAAAAAAAGTGAGCAATGTTTCTATTTTCATGCACATTTATTCATATATTATTTATGATACTTAGCACATGCTTTGTGCATCTGGCATTCTCTAATGCTAGGCATACAGTACAGAAAACAAACTTCATGCTTTTATGAAAGTTATATTCTAATGGGAGAGACAGACAGTCTAACTGTATATATGTGAGTGGTAACATCAGTGCTCTGAAGAAATATAAAGCAGACTAAGGGAGAATAAAGTGGAGTGACACAGGGAGGGAATGTTATTTCATTCAGCATGATCAGGGAAGGCCACTCTGATATGGTGACTGAGCAGAGAGCTGAAGGAAACAGAGAATTGTATGTTAAACAGTAGTAATGGCAATGGCAAAGGCCAAGTTTGGGAGGGTGGCAGGAAATGAAATTAGGAGACAGTGCGGTGGGGGCTGGGGGGGGGGGGGGAGAAAGAGCCAGGGAAGATCATTACAGTCTTATTATAAACCATGCTCCCCCGCAACCCTGAGTGAGAGTTTTGAGCTGTGAGGAGGCTGCATTTAAGAGGACCACCCTGGTTGCTGTGCTGAGTCTGGACTGTGGGGGGTGTGGGTCAGTAGAGGCAATGGAAAGCGGGCAGCTGAGCTGGGAGACTCCACAGTCCCTGAGAGAGAGGCTGGTTGGCCTGGAGGAGGTTGATAGCAGTGGGATGGTAAGACATGGCCAATTCTGGATATAGTTTGTATCTTGTTTGTTTTATATATGCAAGTTCTTTGTTTTCTATGTGAAAAATACATGAATGGAATACACATTCAATCATTCAACAAATATTTACTGGATGGCTATTCTGTGTCTGGCACAATTCTAAGTGTTTAGGATACATCAGCAAACACAGCAGAAACCCCTGCCCTCAGGGAACTTATGTTCTAGTAGGTGTGACACTGAACAGTAACTACAGTAATAGGGATAGAGGGAATTCAGAGTCCTGGCCCTGGGGTGATGGTGGTAATTACAATTATATACACGCTTTGTCAGCAAGGCCTCATTGAGAAAGTATTTGATGTTTATTGTCGGTTAATGTAAAAAATTCGCAAACCAGCAGATGTAAGCTCATTCAGAGTTGGAGGCTGAGGTGTAAACATCTTTTAAATTCCCTCAATGCCTTGCATATAAAAAGTGATAAAGAAATAGTTTAAATAGAATGATGCTTTTAAGATACATAGAGAGTAAGACAAACTAGTATAGAAATAAAAAGACATATATATTCCAAATTTTGAAGAAATGTGGAATAATTTAGTCCATTTATACAACCAGCTGGATTGAAGTGTTGAGTAGGAAGGGGATCACAGAGGATCCAAATGATAACAAAAGTGTCATTTGATGGTCAAAGGGTAAGGACACTCAGCAATGAAATTCCACACAAGAAGAAGTGAAACGCACCTCTGCAGTTGTACTGAAATATTTTAACTGTTTAAACTTGTAGTTATCTCTAGAATTAAACTGGAATAAGAATTAGAGTATGTTATAATTCACGAGGCAAAAGGTTTAAGAAAACTTTGCAGATGGAATAGTGGTTAATAATTGAAATAGTCATCATTTTCCTTGACATTAATCTTTTCATAGGACAAGAACTTTCTGTATTAAAGAGTCACTTGAAATTATACAAGTTTTCCTGAAAGTTTGCATTTGCTGTTGGCTAAATTTGAACCATTTCTCAAGCTAAAAAACAACTGCACAATGAGCACAGTATATATAGTATACAGAGGAAACTACTCAGCACTTAAAGACTGTACCATAAAAACTTTTGTTCCAGATTAAGTAGCAAACATTGAACCACGTGGCCAGTATTTGTTCTCATTAAAAAAAGATTATGATCATAATCAGTAATGCTGAACCTATTCCACGGGATGGCACTTAACTCTAATCTGGACATTCATCCTGGTGTTTGTCACATGCTTTGACTTTTCAGTGACCATGAAGTTATACTCTACTTACAGCCTTAGGCTCAAGGAGAAAAAACAACAACAATAAAAAGAGCAAACTGCTAATCTCTACCACGATATATCTCAGAGCCACGAGAAGGTCAGCCATTAAAAGAACCAAAATATTTAGCCTCATGGCGCCAGATTTATCGAAGTAGCTTTTTATTTCCTCATTAAGCCTCACAAAGGATTCATGAAAACTTGCTAATCTGTTAGAACAATAATAAGTGTTGCTGATTTTGAAGATGAGGAAAGGTCACAAGCCTGAGCATGTGGAAGCCAAGAAGAAACCAGCAAGAAAACAGGGATCTTGGCCTTACGACTGCATGAAATGGAAAAGTGCCAAGGTTCCAAATGAGCCTGGAAGCAGCTTCTCCCCTGGAACCTTCAGATAAGAACCGAGGCTGATTGACATCTGGGTTTGGCCTTGTGAACCTGGAGCAGAGACACCAGCTGGGACCACAGACTTCTTACCCACACAACAGTGAGGTAATTTGTGTGGTTTTAAGCCACTCAATTTGCAGAAATCTGTCACAGTAGGAATAGGAGCCTAGTATATCTCCAGTTAGAATGAGACTGAAACAGAGATTAACTTGTCCATGTTCACACAGTACCAAGTAGCCAAGCTATAAATCAGGTATGGCAGTAGGACCTCAGAGCATATGATCTGATCAGTATGCACTAACAAACTTAGATATAGTTATCATTGTTACAGAGCAACTACCACACTGTCTCATACATGTAAATGTTTAACAAAAGTTTCCTGAATCAGCAAATGAACAAGCAAAATTGCTGAGTATTGGGGGGGGGGGTAGTCTTAATTCATTTATGATACATTATAGCTTCTTAGGTCCTGAGGTGTATGGGAGGAGCATTTTAATAAAAGCCTACACGAATGTCTAGGCACAAAATTCTTTGTAGAATACGTGAGAACAAAACATAAGTTACATTTCTTTCTAAATATGCATTTGTAAACAATAGGAAAAAGAATCATAAAACGCCAGCTACACTGGAATACACTGGGTTTTACCCTTGTATTTCATACCCCAGGAATGGAATCACTTCTTTAGTGTGGCGAGAAGCTTATCTAAACAACATAATTATATTTTCTGGTTACCAGAATTGGTAGATATCTATGTAAAAGTAAAGGTTCTATTTTTACAGCTCTCTTAGAATCCTTGCCAATGACAAAGTTCTCAAGGCCTCACACAAATTTCTCAAAGGGTGTGATGATAAAGTGACTAATAAAATTTAATCAAGTGCAGTCTATTCTTAGATATTAATGAAACTACAAATCTTATTCTGATTAGATTCTACAAGACTCACAGGTGTGTTTACTACAAATTAGCCAATATCTACACTGACACTCCTGGCTCCCAGAATGAACCTGCATGGAAAGGCAAAGGCCTGTAGGATAAAAAAAGAATTTGATGATACTTTACTTTTCAGTCCCATGACAAAATATTCCTAATGATGCCTAAATAGTATATCAGCAAGTCTATTCCGTGGGCACTTACTGAGTGCTGAGTGCTTGTTAATGGGGACAAGCTGACATAGATAAAAAGATAAGAAACACATGAAACAGTCCATCTAAAGTCAAAACTGCGAGTTCACATCTAGGCTAGATGTTAGACACAAGCATTTAACAGCTAAAGAACCTGTTTATGTGGGAATGTCAGTACACAGGAGAGTAAAAAAAGCAATCGCAGCACTTAGGAAAGGGAGCCTCCTACAATATAATATGTGAATTTTTAACAATACTGGCAATATCCCAGCTAACAAAGCTTGGCTCTTTCCATAAATCTAGTTCTATATTAAAGAGGCAAAGTACAGTAAGTGTGTAATTTCAGTGGAAATCATTTTACCACCAGTTCCCACCCTCTAAAACCCTAGTGATCCAATGCTCAGCTGTAACTGGACTTATTTGGTGTCATAGGAGGTACACCAACAAACCCAGTTTTTAAGTCTATTTTGGATGTTGCTTCCTTCTCCCTTAAGTCCTCAAATTATTTATGGAATCAGTGTAAAGGTTGATAATTTCCACAGGTTTAGCAAAATACTGGTATTCAAAATACAGCTTGACAGAGTTAGGGCTGAGCTAGAGGCAACTAGCAGGCCAATCATTTGTCATCCCTTCAAATTGATATTCTTTTAACTTCATTACATTTTTTACATGAGTTGATTTCCCAATACAAATAATATATATATTATATATATCACATAATGTATATAATATACATTTATATATATATATTAATTTACTGGCTGTTCTTTTTCTCTTCCAGCTCAAATAAGATGCTCTTCACATAAAAACATTAGTGAAAAATGCAGAATTTACTGGAGATTTCATCAACTCACAATTCATTCTAAAAATCTCCAACAGACATTATCTTGTTGGCCCTTAAGCAACCGGTCTTCTCTCTCTTTGTCCTCTTCAAGTTTATAATTCATCTGCTATTACAATTCTACTGCCTCGACTACAAGGATAACTAAAATTAAAAACAGATAATAATAGGTGTTGGCAAAGATGATGAAAAATCAAACCTTCATTTATTGATGATGAGAATGTAAAATAGTACAAGTATTTTGGAAAACCATTCCTTAAAATGTTAAACAATGTCACCCTGTGACCCAGAACTTTTACTCCTTGGTAGATACCAAGAGAAATGAAAACACATGTCCCTACAAAAACTTGTACATAAATGTTCATAACAGTATTATTCAGCCAAAAGGTGTAAATAACCCAAATATCCATCAATGGATAAATGTGATATATTCATACAACAGAATACTAACCAGCCATAAAAAGGAATAAATTACTGATGTTCCAACATGGATGAAACCTGAAATATACACTAAGTGAAAAAAATCTGTCACAGAAGACCACATACTGACTCCATTTACATGAAATGCCCATAAATCTAGGCAAATTTATGTAGCTAGAAAGATTAGCACATGCCTAGGGCTGAGAGAAGTGGGAGAGGTGGAGAGGAAGGGAGGAGAGTGCCCACTAAAGGGTTTAGAGTTTCTTTTTTTTTTTTTTTTTTTTTTGGAGTGATAAAAATGTTTCAAAACTAGATAGTAGTGATTGTTGTATTCTGAATATACTAAAAGCCACTGTATACTTCATTTATTTATTATTTATTATAATTTATTGTCAAGTTAGCTAACATACAGTGTATGCAGTGTAGCCTTGGCTTCAGGAGTAGATTTGCATAATTCATTACTTATATACAACACACAGTGCTCATCCCAACAAGTGCCCTCCTCAATGTCCCTCACCCATTTTCCCTGCCCCTCCCCAACCACTGCCCATCAACCCTCAGTCTGTTCTATGTATTCACTGTATACTTTAACAGGGGCAATTTTATGGTGTGTAAATTGCATCTCAATAAATTTGTTCTAAGGAAACTATGTTGGCTTTAAAATCAAGTATAAGATGGGGCTCCTGGGTGACTCATTCAGTTAAGTGTCCAACTTTGGCTCAGGTCATGATCTCGCAGTTCATGAGTTTGAGCCCCGTGTTAGGCTCTGTGCTGAGAGCTCAGAGCCTGGAGCCTGCTTCAGATTCTGTGTCTCCCCCTCTCATTGCCCCTCTCCTCTCATGTTCTGTGTCTCTCTCTTTCTCAAAAATAAACAAACATTTAAAAAATATAAAAAAGGTCTCCTGGGTGGCTCAGTCAGTGAAGTGTCTGACTTTGGCTCAGGTCATGATCCCCCAGTTGGTGAGTTGGAGCCCCTCATCGGGCTCTGTGCTGACAGCTTAGAGCCTGGAGCCTGCTTGAGATTTTGAGTCTCCGTCTCTCTCTGCTCCTCCCCTGCTCACACTCTGCTCCTCTCTCTCTCCCAAAAATAAACATTAAAAAAAAACTAAATAAAATCAAGTATAAGTCAGTGGAGACCTTTTAAAGATAAGCTTATCTACTTTTCCTAATACCTTACTAAAATGACAATGAAAGAACTAAGAAATATAAGCCGTCAAGATAAAAAGAACAGCTGACAATAGTAAAGATCTTTACAAAGTTACATACATGTGAGTATACATATACACATGCACACACACATTCAAAACCAGTTGTTCTAATGCAGATTAACTGTTCAGCCATGGGCTCTCTATCCAAGTTTGCATAATCCCACTCACTACTTAATGTTATCTGGTACAGTCAAAAAGGAAAATAAAGATTTGTATGCATACTTAGCAAACAAAATATCATCTAGTTGTCAAGATCTACAGTCTTAGACATCATGGGGGGTTATAAACACAAATAAGGTTTTCCTGTCACATGGATCTAGGAGGGAAGTAGAACTGGAATATCATCAAAATGTGTAGTCAGGTTTGGAAACCTCCAATTTATTCCAGTGGAGGTCTTGCAGAAACCTGATTGACTGGTTCCTTGGGCAAATATGCAAGTGGCAACCTTTAACTCTTTGGGTTTAGGTCTGCCCAGAAACACGGAATAGTTTATATATTTGGCATTGCTTCTAGGAAACCTAAAAAGCACATAATGAAAATGGAAAGGGCTTAAATATGGAGTTTTAGTATAATGATTCTGTTTTTCATAGAAACAAATTTGAAGGTTGAATAATTTCAAAAGAAGAGGAACTTCTCAGTAAGAAGGAATTAAACCCAGGGAAGGAAATATGTCATATGCTTGCTATGGAGCTCATACTATCCAAGAAGAGATTACTTAATAAGTAGAATTGTAACTAACCAACATTTGCATGGTACTGTAATATTTTCAAGGCAGGGCACCTGAGTGGCTCAGTATGTTAAGCATCTGACTTCGGTTCAGGTCACGATCTCACGGTTCATGAACTTGAGCTCTGCCATCAGGCTCTCTGCTGTCAGCACATAGCCTGCTTTGGATCCTCTGTCCCCCCTTTCTCTCTGCTCCTCTCCCACTTGCACAGTCTCCCTCAAAATAAACTTAAAAAAATTTGCAAGGCAAAACCACTCAGCTAACCTCCAACAATAAAAATGGCATTATGATACATAGTATGTATAAAAGACAGGCTTAACTCAAACTCACCCTGGTGAATTCCTCACGTAATGAAGAAAAACATAACTCAATCTTAGGCACAACTCAGCTTATTAAATTAGGTTTCTTTACAATTAGGCATTGTACTGATTGAAATGGTCCTGTTATTAGGGTGCTTTTCTTTAAAAAACAGTTGCTGACTAAATTATCAAATTCTCATAAACTAAAATTCACAGGCTTGTAACTCGCACATATTGTTTGCACAGCTGCTACTATAAAATTCTGTTCCATTTAAAATCAAGTACAGGGGGAGAAAAGGAAAGGGAGAATGTCCATTTTAAGAAAAGGATTGATCACTTGTATTTATCTAATTAAATCTGCTTCCCAAGAACCCACTAAAATGACAGCAAAAGATGTTTAAAAAGTATACGCACAAAAAAAGGGCAAAAAAAGAACAGCAGAGGAGAGAGAGGGAGATGAGATTTCAAAGACATTTGGAAGTGAATGCAAGGGACTGAAAACCCCAGTCTGTTCTAAGGCCTGTCGAGGCTCACAGGAGCCTCCACCACCCTGTACATCCAGGCAAGCATGCGGTTAGGCAGGAGGGCTGAGGCTTAGTCCATGCATAATGTCAATGGATTCTTACACTCTGGAGATAGTGAAGGGCTAGAGCAAGGAGCATAATTGAAAATCTGAGGACCAGTGAAAAGACCCTGCTTAGAAAGAATGGGTGCATTAGCACACTTCCTACTTCCGTGCTCTTGAGGAACAAGATGGATGAAGAGAAAACTATGTCCACGTATAGACATTTGTGGGTCCCCAAATCAAATAGGCTACATTTCCCTCCATCTATACCCACTATCTAATCCTCCTAAAGCAAAGTATATCCGTAGACAAGCCCACTATCCCCATATACAAATGTTTCTCTTAAATCCTATCATCCAAGATCACCCATGTTTACATGAAGAAATGCAAGAAATCCCACAACACAAATATAAGGAAAAGAAAACTATAAACAACAACAACAACAACAACAACAAACTTGCTGGTATCCTCAGAAAGATAAGATTAAGAATAGGATTCTATAAAAAGAATAGAGTGCTTTGAAAAAGAAATAGCACTAATATTTTGGATATTAACAATATAAAAACTAAAATTTAAAAAACAAGCTTGGAAAATAAAGTTGAGAAAATTGCATAGGAAATAGAATTAAAAGACAGTGATAAGACAATAAGCATTCAAGACGGTGATATAAAAAGATCCTGAAACTATCTCCTCCCACAGACACAACCAATCTAAAGCTACATATGGAACAATTTCCTCTGAAAAAGACCTGAGAAACAGTGTAACAGCAACTGCACAAGTATGAAAGAAGCACACTGAGATGGGTAGGAGAGACAGAGACATTCTTCCCCCACCCACAGAAAAACCCACTTCAGGTACAGGAACCCACAATACAGAGGGATTTCAAAAATATGTGACTTCTTCCTGAGAAGCAAGGAATTTGTGTCCCACATCAGGCACCCCAACCCTTGGGACCTACAATGGAGAGATAGGCTGCCAAAGCATCTGGCCTTGAAAACCAAGAGGGCTTAAATCCAGAAGAACCATAGAGCTGTAGAGAATGGAGAACCCACTCTCAAAGGGTATGTATGCAGATCCATTTGCCCCAAAATCCAGTGCACAAGTAGTATGAATAGTACATAGACCTTATGTGAAGAAGATCCACTTGCTAGTCTTAAAGCCTCTGCTGGAGAGACAGGAACCTATTGAGACTCTCTGGGGATGGAGCCATTGGCAGGTGCAATTTTTGTGTTATTCTACCTTGGTAGTACAAGTGGTGGTTGGTGCTATGTTGGTACTCTCTAACCTGCTAGCACTGGTAGGTATACTGCTGCCACAGAACCATCAGGCCAAGTAGGTGAATTCCCTGCCCCTTGTGCCACAGCTGCAGGTGCATGCAGCCCACACATGGGATGCCCCTTGAGCACCTGGTTCTAGAAGCCAGGGGGGAAACACACATCTGGGCCCTCTGGGCCAACTTCCACACATGGCCAGTCCTTCAAGACTAGGAGAGGTAGCTATTTTGCCTAATATGTAGAAATTAACAGAGAAAAGTCAAACAAAATGAGGAAGCAGAGGATATGTTCTAAAAGAACAAGGCAAGCCCTCAGAAAAAGACCTCAATGAAATGGAGATAAAAAAAAAAAAACTACTTGATAAATCAGAGCAATAGTCATAGATACTTATAAAACTTGAAGCATGGAAGAACACAGAACTTCAACAAAGACAGAAAACATAGCAAAATACCAAACTGAAGTCACAGAGCAGAATATGACAGCTGAGCTGAAGAATACACTAGAACTGTTCAAAAGCAGACTAGACTAAATACAAGAGTGGATCACTGACCTAGATGACAAGGCACCAAAAATCACCCAGAGCAGCAAAAAGGAAAAAGAATTAAAAAAAAAAAAAAAAAAAGGAAGATAGCTTAAGGGTCCTACAGTACATAAGGAGAATAACATCTCCCTTATAGAGGACCCAGAAGGAGAAGAAAAAGAAAGGGGGCAGAAAAAATTATTTGAAGAAATAATGGTTGAAAAGCATGGAAACAATCTAAAGGTTAACAGATGCATGGATAAAGAGACACACACACACACACACACACACACACACACACTGACACTATACAAAGGAATACCACTCATCCATAAAAAAAAGGAAGTCTTGTGATCTACAACAATGTGGATGTACCTTGAAGGTATTATGCTAAGTGAAATATGTAACACAAAGACAAATATATATGATATCACTTATATGTGGAATATAAAAAATAAGACGAACCAAACTCATAGATACAGAGAACAGACTGGTGGTTTTCAGAGGGGAGGGACTTGGGGAAAGGCTAATATAATGTTATCTACTAATTTTGCCTCAAAAAAAGAAAAAGAAAGATAGCATAGGATAATTTCCAAGACCCAAAGAGGGTATTTTCCACACAGGATGGACTTAGAGTGCTGAGAACAATACACTGAAAAAAAGACTCCAGGAAATAGCAGGTCCAAGAAGGAAGACAGGTAAGAGATTCTCAGAATCAGCCCTGCAACCAAATTAGATGGGAACAGAAGAAAAAGGGCCAAAGAGGAATCTCCCCAGAAATAAAGAATTGATAAATTATTTGAAAAGCTTTGAAAGGTTAGTGGATTTATTGGAAAATTTTTGCAGTTTGAAAAAATCTGCAGATAGGTTTATAGAAAATTATGTGAGTGAAAATGTAAGACACATAACATCTCACACATACACACATACCCTTATGTAGTCATAACAAGTCAAATATTAATTAGGACATCAACTAAACTTGTGATACAACACTACTGGGAGAAATTGCTCGTTGGAAGAGACAATGTAACAGCTAATTCTACATATTTCATAAGCAGAAGTGATGATATAATGTCTGCAAGAAATTAAGATATAACATTGTAAGAATATTCTCAAATGGAAGCAAATACCAAGGAACAGCTAAATAAATGAAATCTGATTTCCTCTAGGAAAGAATTGAGGACTTCCAAAGGGTGTGTAGGGGTTGGCTGGTTTTCCTTACTAGTCTCTTAATTTCATTTGATTTTTGTTAAAGAACTATATGCATCTATTACATAAAATAATTTCTTTTAATAAAGGAAAAATATGTCCAAGAGAATGAAGACGTATTTTAAGAAAGTAATAAAGTTATTTAGGAATTGGCATTTCAGTATTTGATTAATTTTATTGAAAGATTACCAAATCCAACTAGATTTACATCCCACCCAACACATTCATTACGCTTACTGTTGGAATCATGTGCCTGTTTTCCAAACACCTCTGTTCATGTAATCCTCTCTTCCTAGATTACACACTACCTATGGGAATTCTACCAGTCATCCAAAGCCCAGGTGAAGTACTACCTTCCTCTGATCATCTGTTTTAGAAGGGATCCCTCCCCTTCTCAACCCTACTTCTTTTCCGTGTATCCTGGCTCACTATTACTTCTTCTATTCCCAAACAAAACTGGAAGCTCATTGCTGGCAGGACAGTACCCTAATTTTTTATGGGAGCAATAGTAAAGCAAATGCCTTCACCTCAAAAATTGAGAAGAAATTTTTATTTTTGAGTGAGTGAGTGAGTGAGTGAGAGAGAGAGAGACAGAGAGATCATGAGAAGGGGAGGGAGCAGAGAGAGGGAGAGAGAATCCTAAGCAAGATCTGCACTGTGAGTGCAGGGCCTGAAGTGGGGCTTGAACTCAATGAACTGTGAGATCATGACCTGAGCTGACATCAGAAGTCAGATACTTAACCAATTGAGCCACCCAGGCAGTCCTAGAAGGAATTTTTTAATTGCCAATTTCTTTTTTTTTTTTTAATATTTATTTATTTTTGAGACAGAGAGAGACAGAGCATGAACGGGGGAGGGTCAGAGAGAGAGGGAGGCACAGAATCTGAAGCAGGCTCCAGGCTCTGAGCTGTCAGCACAGAGCCCGATGCGGGGCTCGAACTCACGGACCGTGAGATCATGACCTGAGCCGAAGTTGGACGCTTAACCGACTGAGCCACCCAGGCGCCCCTAATTGCCAATTTCATATACATAACAGGCAATGTTTATTTGCAGGCTTCAATTTCCATTAAAATCATATAACAAACAAAATAAAAATTAACTGGCAGTCAATACAAAAACATTCCCAAGTCCATCTTGTGTGATTTGCCAACTCAACCAATAATCAAAAGTACAAGTAGTTTCAATTAATTTGGGTAAGAATTTTGAAATCCTTATTTGAACCCCAAACTGTGGCCTTTTGTTACTCTTTTCTACTCTTTCTTAATTATTAGGCAGGAAGTGTACTTATTCTTCTATAACACTTTTGTGATTTTTTTTTTTTTTTAAGAGATGGAAAAGGTAGGATACAGAAAAGGTAAAGAGACCAGGGTTAAGCTTGAAAGTAAAGAAGTGGGGGGAACTGCACTAAATGGCTTGCCTTCTTATAATCAAGAAAACAAAAGGCAGAGGCACAGGCTGAGGATGAACTGGGACATAAGCATGGGGGAAGGAAGACTACTATGAAAATGTGGATTCCTACATCCCATCTCTATAGAGGATGATTTAATTGGCATATGACAGGACTTGATCTCTGGGAATTTTCAAAGCTTCCCAGGTAATTCTTATGGGCTGCCACAGCTTAACATTTATTAAATGGCTTAACATTTATTAAATATTTATTTATTTATTTTTGTTCTCAATTTTGCATGGATAATCTCAGTTTCCCCAATAAGCTCAGGAAGTAAATACTACTTTATTTTTTTTTTTTTAATTTTTTTTTTCAACGTTTATTTATTTTTGGGACAGAGAGAGACAGAGCAAGAACAGGGGAGGGGCAGAGAGAGAGGGAGACACAGAATCGGAAACAGGCTCCAGGCTCCGAGCCATCAGCCCAGAGCCTGACGCGGGGCTCGAACTCACGGACCGCGAGATCGTGACCTGGCTGAAGTCGGACGCTTAACCCACTGCGCCACCCAGGCGCCCCAAAGTAAATACTACTTTAAAGGTTAAGGAAAGGCTAGGGAAACTAGGAGTGGTGGTTTTAAAATGTCCACAAAGCCTGACACTTTCCCCTTTAAAAGAGGGCACCAAATCCTCCTCCCCTTGAATACAGGCCAAATTCATGACTTGATCTTCATGAATAGAACATGGTACGGATGGTGCTGCTTGTCTTCTGAGGCTCAGTCACTGAAAGGATGGCTTTCATCTCTTTCGAGTTGGTCATACCAGGGGAAGCCAGCCAGCAGCCAACGGGAGAGATTGACAGAAAACGGAGCTGAGGCCTCTCACCAAGAGCCAGCACTAAACTGCCAGCCACGTAAGGGAATCACCTTGGAAGCACATCTTCCAGCCCCAGTTAAGCTTTCCGATAATTGCAGCCCTTGACGGTTCTGGACCACAACTTCCTGGCAGACTCTGAACCAGCACTGTCCAGCTAAATCACACCTAAACTCCCAACCCACAGAAACAGTGAAGGAAAATAAGTGTTCACTGTAGTTTTAAGCCACTAAGTTTTAGAACAATTGTTACATAGCAATAGATAGCTAATCACTAAGGCACAAGGTTCATTTGGTCATATTCATGCAGCTAACAAAAGGCAAATGGAGATTTGAAACTAGTCAGAAAGGATCCAGATCTTCTGCTCTAAGCCATGTGCTAGAATTTCTTTCTTCAAAATGAAGATTATCCTGCCTATACCTTATTAGAGCTGGTGCTGGAATCAAAAGATACTATATAAATAAAACATACGCAGCTATTAAACTGAATAGTGAGTAGGTACTCAGCATCTATTATTACCACTAAAAAACATAAATTCTTAAAGAGAATATTAAAACAGGGACTGAAAACACACAAGAAATTATCTATATAAAGGAAACATACCCCCATAAAAAGTTTTGCCATGGCAGATCATTTATTTTAAATTCATTTGTTACTTCTAGGTGTGCTAGTCCTTTAAAACTTCTAGAACAAAAACATCAATTCTGTAGTAATGTCTCACCTAATTAGCATCCACTACAGGATTTTGTTACTTTTTACTCATATACCTATCAATTGCCATACATTTTTAAAAACAGTGTTATGGACTAAACTTTGTCCATACAAAACACACAGGTTGAAGCTTTAACCCCCAAACTGACTGTATTTGGAGATAGGGCCTTAAGGTAATTAAGGTCAGATGAGGCCACAAAGGCAGGATCATAATCCAACGTGGTGTCCTTGTAAGAAAGGGAAAAGACACCAGGAGAGCTCACACACAGAGAAAAGGCCATATAAGGACACAGTGAGAAGGTATCATCTGCAAGCCAAGGAGGGAGGTCTTATCAGACACCACCCCTGTAGGCACTTTGATCTTGGACTTCCAGCCTCCAGAACTGTGGTGATAAAATAAATTTCTTTTGTCTGGATGAGTCCACATAGAGGACTATAAAATTCACATCTTTAGCCTTCATCCCTTTCTCCTAAGCACTGACATTCATTTTATTCATCTATTTAAAATAAGCTCCTCTTCATGGCCCAATAAGTACCTTCCCCTCGTGACTTTCATTATCTGTTATTAATGGACCAATTGTCAAGATGCCACACCAGGATCTCTCTTCCTTCTTCAATAGCAACAGCTGGATCTGAGATAGATGATTAATAAAGAGATCACCAGAACCTACCAAGCTAATAGCATTTGAGCCTTTGGCATAAGTCCCAGATCCTACCTGGAGATAGGGAAGGAGCATTAGTCAGCCACAAAACGTTCCTAGAAAGTTCATGTCTATGCTTCCTTTTGGGACAAAAGATCAGGTCTGACAGGCGGAAGCATTTTAATAAGTAAAGGACCCACCCTCGGTACAGACAGAAAAGACTGAATTACTGAAGACAAAAACAAAACAAAACAAAACAAAAAACAGCTGCCTTGGGTCTCCTCAAAGCACTGAGTTAGCAGGGAGCTCTCCCTGGTGCTACTTCAACCTAGTCTTAAAACTTCCTTCCTGATTTATTAGTTTCTATTCACAACAGTGTGACAAACTGGCCTTCTGGCCCTGTGGCCCTCCTCAGAGGTATGGGCATCAGGATCCAGCCACCACACTACCCCTCCCGTTCTTCAAGTCACATAAACTCAAAACCTTCTGGTTATCTTTGACCCCTTAATCTCATTATCTAACTATTGGCCACCCTGTTCTGTTTATGTTTTCTTTAAAATTCCATTACCAGTTTCTGTTGAGATGCTGAGAAAGTTCTGGAGATGGATAGGAATGCACTTAATGCCACAGAGGTGTGCAGGTAAAAGTGGTTAAATAGTCAATTTTATATTACATGTATTTACGTCAATTAAAAAAATTCCACTGCCAATTATTTGTCAGATACAGGTCCTTAGCATGGAGACCTCCGTTTCCGCCAGTCTTCTAGATATTCTTCCTGCACGCAGCCTCTTCCCATCCATCCATCTTACATAGCATCACTTAAAATACTGCTTCCATCCTACGACTTCTTTCTTCAAAAATTTACTGTTTGTAGGTTAATATTAATTCCTTAACCTAACATTCGATACGCTCTACCATCTAGTCTCATTCTACTTTTTAGGCAATATCATGTGCTAATCTCCTGCAGCTACCTACTGACAGCTCTGCCAGACATTTCTCTTTTCCACGGACAATGTTTTTGTGTTCGTGCCCTTTTCCTCGCCTGGATGATTTTCCTCTCCATCCAAAGTCATCTTATGCACCCCAGTTTACTTTTTCCACAAAGTGTTCTCTGACCACCATAATCCAGACTGATTTCCCCTCTCTTGTTACCACTGACAGGATATTCTTAATACTCATTTGAAGAACTGTAGAATGTATACCACACACATTCCACCTCCTCCAATCACATACTCCTTGAAGTCAGGATGTTTAATCTTTTATTTCTTGGTATCATTCTGTATCCAAGTAGAAGGTACTAAATAAATATTGATGGACTGATCCAATTCCAACTCACCAAGTAAGAAAAAAAATTTGTTGTGAGATAGAGATACTTATATTTATATTACAGAAGATTTCTAACAGGGAACTTTCAGATAAAGGGGTTTCTAGTTAATCCTAAATGAAATGAATGCTATCCTAAAACCTTTTTATTGCTTGCAATCCACATCTATTCCCAAAACATATGTGCGATTGTTAAAATAAAAACTAGACATGTTACTGGCCCACCAAGATAAGGATAAGAAAAAAAAAAAATGGAACATTGCCAAGCTGAGGCAATTAAGCTAAAACCTCAATCAAGAAAAGTGAGTGGTCGCAGTGGGAGGGAAGTTTAACATGGCAACAAGAAAGGATGATCACTCAAGTCCTTTATGGCCTCTCTTCAGTGTCAATTGTCTAAACCAGGGCTTTGACTCAAGCAAAAGGTTCTGGCAGACATCAACTTTAATTGGAAGTTTTTGATAAACATCTGGTATGCAGAAATCTTGGTATGCTAACCTAAAATAGAATCTCAGAACTTCAGACCTCAGTCAAGTCTAAAGTTGAAAATCTGTTATTAGTGAAAGAATCTCAATGGTGTCCTTCCACCCAGAGGTCATTGTTGGTTTACATGATCAAAAGATGACCTAGAGCAGCAGGGATGCTTCCATGCAGCATTCAGACTATCCTCAATGCAACTGTTGGTTTAGCTTCAACGTCTTGAAAAAAATACCTAGTTGAGGCTCCAGAATTCTGTAAAGCATGAAAGAGAGGATCTTGATCTGGAAAACTAAGTATATTCAATGATCAAATAGCTTGCTCTTTACACAGGATAGAACTCAAAGGCCCTTAACACTTTTTAGAAAAGAAATCTGGCAGAGGGTTGTGACAGAATCTAAAAGCTGCTTAATCTGTTGTCATGAGGACTGAAATATAAAAGCAGGGTAGTTTTTACTAAGGAAGTTTTATCAAAATAATGTCTAGTGAAAAAGGGGAGAGGAGAATATAACTGGCCAAGTGTAACTTCTGCCTTTACTGAGTCTGTGAAGAGCCTTGCCGCTTCCAGCTTTCGAGTGACCTGTTGTCACGTGTACCCTCTTCTCTAAGAATACCAAATACAGCAGAAACCGACAGAAGCACCACTGCTTTTCTTTCTTTTTCCACCACCTGAATTAGGAAAGAAAAATTTATTTTCAAGAGGCTATACTGTCTGATACCTAAAGCATACTTTATTTCCTCCCCTCACTTAGCAGCTTATCCCTAGTAGGTACCTTCATTAATACTTCCTTTATTGAACCTATCAGATGTAGCCCCAGAGGTTTTCAGGAAATGAGAGACTACCACCACTAAGGCAAATGTTAGGGTCTCTGCCCCATTTAGAATTTGTTATTTGTGCATAATCACACAACTGCTTGAGTATATAGCCAGTCTTACGTTTAAAATGACAGCATTTGCTTTTTGGCCATCAGGGAAAGAGGTCATGAATGAAAACATATTGTACAAAGACCAAAATTATTACAAAATATCACTACAATGTAATTAATAAAAATAAAACAGTGCATTCTCCTAATCAAATGTAAGCTGTTCTAAGAAACGTGATAAAACCTTTTAAAATTCACAAGTATTCACAAGTATTAATATTAGTATCTAATATTAAGACATAATATTAATAAAGATTCTTAATACTATATATTTGATTCTTAATTATTTTGTATAAGGCACATATTTAAATCTTCAACTAGCTTTTGTAGCAATTATTTTTAAATGATTTTCAGAAATTTATTTAATTATTTAATCATTTATTTTTATATTTATCATTTCTATTATATTATATTATATATTATATTATATATCATTTATATTTAATCATTTAATTATATTTAAATGATTTTCAGAAATTTAATATCTCCATGACAAGGATAATATATTCCTTACCAGAATCATTTAGGGAGTAATGTTTACCCCCTTGAAATCCTCACACATGTAAACGTGAAAAAGTTGTTTGTTTGTTTGTTTTTAGTTTTTTTTTTTTAATGTTTGTTTTTGAGAGAGAAAGACAGAGTGCAAGCTGGGGAAGGGCAGAAAGAGAGACGGAGACAGAATCTGAAGCAGGCTCCAGGCTCTGAGCTGTCAGCACAGAGCCTGATGAGGGGCTCGAACTCACGAACTGTGAGATCACGACCTAAGCCGAAGTAGGAAGCTTAACCAACTGAGCCACCCGGTGCCTCAGAAAGTTCAGTTTCTAATGAACAAGCCTCCAATATGTCACTTGCACTTACTGATATAGAAAGCTTAAAATACTGAAATAACCAGAACAAATGGTTCTGTATTTTGTACTTTCATATATAATCATGATTTTTCAAATAGAATACAACGTACAACATGGCCTTCTAGCATACCCATTCTTTAGTACATATACTACATGAGAATAATTACTCTGCTACTTTAGAGGAATGTGGCTTTAAGTAACATCCTTTTTAATCTGGCAATTAACACTCTTACAAATATATTTTCTCTTTTTCACTCTAACTTGGCAAAAATAAGAATAAAATGGCTTTTCAAGACTAAATCATTGTTCTTACTATATTTAGGAAGGAGAACTAAATAATGATTATGCCTATAGTTACTACCTTGACTTCACTCATATGAGGACTTTAAGATACAAAACAGATGAACATAGGGGAAGGGAAGCAAAAATAATATAAGAACAGGGAGGGAGACAAAACATAAAAGACTTAAATATAGAGAACAGAGGGTTACTGGAGGGGTTGAGGGAGGGGGGATGGCTAAATGGGTAAGGGGCATTAAGGAATCTACTCCTGAAATCATTGTTGTGTATATGCTAACCAACTTGGATGTAAATTAAAAAAATAAATAAAAATACCAAAACAAAAAAAAAATGAAGTTTCTTCACTTAAGATCACCTCATCATGCAATCAAAAATCAGTTTTCCTCCAGTTGTGTAAAAGGAACACAATTGTTTTAGGACTCAATCTTGCTTAGGCGAGAAACACAGCCCACTGTTGACCCTCCAGTCTCAAAGGTCACTAACCAAATACAACTTAATTAATATCTCCTACAGAATTTAATGCCTTATTTCCACTCCTTCTATGATAGCTACTCGCCAGAAAAGAATTTCTCTGGCCCACAAACATTAGAGTTTTTCAGTATTAGTACACTTAATGGTGGCATTTCATAATCCGTTTAGTATTATTTTAGGGTAGAAAATGAGGGCCTAGAGTAAAATAGAAAAATGGATGTTGTGGAGAAACCACTAATATTTAAAAGTTTCTCTTAATATTTGAAATTTAGGTGTTTAATATTTAAAGGCTTAGTTTTAACCAAAACATAAAGCCGCCTGAAGTGCTGGACGTATTTAAGTGCACTAACCCTGGAAGAGTTGAATGAATAGAGGCTGTAGGGCCGAGGTGATCACGCGCTCTGGCAGCTCCCTCAGGAAGAGCTTTAACAGACTGGCTGCTGAGCAGACGTCCCCGTCTTTCCCGAGCTCCACCGGCACTCCGCTCTCAAACTTCCATCGGAGCTGTTCCACCACCTTTACGTTGCCATTCACCCTAAAAAGGCCTTCCTGGGTGAGTCCTGGGGCAGGTGAGCAGACATGCAAGAAAAGAAATAGAGGTCTCTCACAAACAGACACTAAAACTCTAAAGAACCATAACAACAACAGAAAATAAATTTCAGTGCAGGATTTTCCAAATAATTATCACCTACTGGGAGATGTTCATACTTTATAAAAATGCTTTGCTAGAATAATAAATTTTCAAATCTACTATGTATCAACTAAAAAGATCATATAGGATTGTGATAAAAGCTGACCTCTAGGGGCGCCTGGGTGGCGCAGTCGGTTAAGCGTCCGACTTCAGCCAGGTCACGATCTCGCGGTCCGTGAGTTCGAGCCCCGCGTCAGGCTCTGGGCTGATGGCTCGGAACCTGGAGCCTGTTTCCGATGCTGTGTCTCCCTCTCTCTCTGCCCCTCCCCCGTTCATGCTCTGTCTCTCTCTGTCCCAAAAATAAATAAACGTTGAAAAAAAAAATTAAAAAAAAAAAAAAAAAAGCTGACCTCTAAAAATAAGGTTAGGACACATAGAAACCTAGAACAAATGCTCTTCTACAAAGAAACTGCATTTACAACCTTCTGTAGTACATAACAGAAACTGACCCTGGGCTCCAACAGCACCTTAGCATTTTGAAAACAACTATGTGAAAAAAAAACCAAAAAACCAAAACAACTAGCACATATGTGAGAAACTTAACTGTATGTGATTACCTTTGTAATAAATAAGAAATATTTCCTTTGTAATCACTAAATTCAGAGGATAACACTCTATGAGACTATAAAGTAGTATAAGACAAGATCCTTGCCGTCCCCCAATTGACGGGGGATCTTATTGTCGGCTGGAGCAGCAGAGAAGCCTCCATAAAAGAGCCTTTGGCTGCTGTGCACCATCTTTGGCGAAAGCATCGGGAAGACTGGGGCTGATGAACTGTGAAGCTAATGCAGTTTAAGCTTCAGGGTCCCTCATTTATTTAGGCTCTTTCCAATGTTCTGTCCCTAATTCTGTATTCTTAATTTTGTATTCTTTTTCCTAAAAAGGGCCCTCAAAGGGTTAAGCAGCAGGACACAGAAGACCGTCATTCATCCTTGAGAAGGAATGAATATATGAATTGCATAGACAGGACAGCATAAAGGAAGATAAACAGATGAAAGTGTGGAGAGTTTTTGTCAAAGAGTGATAGGGTAATAAAATGGAAGAAATGGGATAGAGCCACAAATATCAAGTTCAAGAGTGAAGATATGGGGCTCTTGGCTAGCTCAGCTGGTAGTGCATGTGACCCTTGACCTCAGGGTCATGAGACTGAGCCCCACAATGGGCATAGAGCCTACCTGAAAAACAAGCGAAGACTTTATCATGAGAGCATTAAGGAGTAGGGGGAACATGATAAAATCAAGGGGTAAGGAGGATCTTGCTAGCTAAGTAGAGAACGGAGAGGGCAGAAAGCTTGCCTTAGGGAACCACATTTTACTCTAAGGCAGTAAGACAGATTCTGGTGGGAAGGAAGTGAAAAGTAGAGAAAAAAGATGATTTGGTAACTTAGTACAAAAAGGAAATAAGGAAGAGTTGAAAGGTAATTTTAAGGTTTACAAACGAGGAATCCAGGAAAAAGCACTGTAAAGGATAAGGTGAAGTGGGGGTGAGAGACAGTACCAGGTTCAGGGGAAAGGTAATGATTTCCAGCTCAGTGTACTGGGGTTTAAGGAGACAGAACACCATGTAAGAAAGTAAGCCAGCCTGTGGAGGCATGCTGAAGGTATAAGAAACAATCTTTCTAGTAAAGAGCAACCCAAGGACTCAACTGCACCACTCTTCTTTTGAGAGTCTAATGGTGAAATTTAGCAATGACTTAGGGCACTGAAGCCCATTAGAATTATTCAGATGTGAGCTGTTTGTTTATATCAGCTTTCGCTTCTTTCTCTTACATGCTAGTTGTTGTTCTTTCTAAAGAAAAAGAAGAAAGCTAATTTCATTTTAATTTGTAATTTGATAAAAAATTTTATGAACCCTTCAACTTAAAAAATATTTAATGAGTACTTAGCATTGTGTTAAGAAACTTAAAAAAAATCTTTGAAAAAATAAATTCAAACACTACCATTATCCTTACAGAGTTCATAGGCTGGTAAGATGTTTGCATTTGTTTTATTATTTTTTTATCAATTTTTTTCAATGTTTATTTATTTTTAAGATACAGAAGGAGGGGTGCCTGGGTGGCGCAGTCGGTTAAGCGTCCGACTTCAGCCAGGTCACGATCTTGCGGTCCGTGAGTTCGAGCCCCGCATCGGGCTCTGGGCTGATGGCTCAGAGCCTGGAGCCTGTTTCCGATTCTGTGTCTCCCTCTCTCTCTGCCCCTCCCCCGTTCATGCTCTGTCTCTCTCTGTCCCAAAAATAAATAAACGTTGAAAAAAAAAATTAAAAAAAAAAAAAAAAAAAAGATACAGAAGGAGACGAAGTACAAGCAGGGGAAGGGCAGGGAGAAGGGGAGACACAGAATCCGAAGCAGGCTCCAGGCTCTGAGCGGTCAGCACAGAGCCTGACGTGGGTCTCAAACTTACGAACCATGAGATCATGACCTGAGCCACAGTGGGAGGCTTAACCGACTGAGCCACCCAGGAGCCCCAAGATATCTGCATAATGTATATGTATGTATATTTATACCTATATGTGTATATACATATATGCACATATTTATACACGTGTGTGTGTGTGTTTATAATTTGGATATCAAAAGTTGACATGAATTTTAGCTCCAATTTTGACAAAAGTTTGGGAAACCAGAGAGGATATTTGAAGTACTTTAACAACCAATATGACCAGGGCACCATGTAATGAGAGGAAATACCAGCCAGTATGTGTGGTAGGCAGCTTCTCAAATCACCCTAGTGATGCCCATCTCCTGGTTTCCACACCCATGTGTAATCCCTTCCCCTCGCCTGTGATCTGGATCTAATGACTTGCTTCTAACAGAATATAACAAACAAAATTATGTTAAGGTTCTAATCTTGTGTTTGAAATTAGGTTATAAAAGACTGATGTTCATCTTACTTCTCTCTCTCTCTGGCTTTGCTGGCTTGCTCACTCTGATGAATCAGCTGCTTTTTATTTTGTTAGCTATTTTATGAAGAGGTCCATGTGGCAAGGAACTGAGGGCGGTTTCTGGACAGCAGCCAGTGAGTAACTGAGACCCTCAGGTCAACAGTCCACAAGGAACTGAATCCTGCTAACAACCATGTGAGTGAACTTGGAAGTGAACCCTCTCCTAGTCAAGTACTATTATGACTGCAGCTTTATAAGAGACCCTAAGACAGAAAGCACAACTAAACCGTGCCCAGATTCCTGACCCACAGAAACTGAGATAATAAATACTGCTGTTTTAAAGCTACTGTGCTTTGGGGTAATCTGTTACACAGCAACAGTTAACTATTATGATATAACATTCTCTTGAATATTGAAGAATATCAGTTATTGAGAGACTTCCTGTTTAACTCATTTTTAAAGCTTTCAAGGTTTATTTCTTCCATTCTACCAGCTTTATCTATAACTTCACAATTGTGTACTGCCATCAAGCATATAGCACCCCCAAAAGAGAATCCCATCCCAAGGCCCAAATCATGAAAATTTAGAGTTTTGCATCCCAGTCCTGTATCTACCCAGCTCTGCAGCTTTTTCTTGGCCAGCAAATGCCTCTTGGACCTGATTTCACAGTGTTTTTCTAGCTTTGACCTTAAGGTTTTCTTTTCCAACAAGGCTTTTTGACCCTTCCCTCAAATAAATATTTCCAGTTATTCGAAAATAACTACCCAGCTCCAAGAACTAGCTTTAGTTTTCAAGGTCCCTGATCCCACTGGCCTTTACTGGTGGAGAGATAAGGTATAAATGGAAGTCACTTAATGCTTCTCAGTTATTTTTTTCTGACCCTATTTCATTTGTTTGTATGACCCTCTCCCCTCAAAAACATCTCTCACCCAAACAATTCTTATACCCAGTGATTTTCAACTAGGTACAATTTACCCTTGGACAAGGCTCCATTATACTCTGGGGAAAAGATCCATACAGTTTCTTAAAAAGCCTCTTATGGATTTATAATATATCCAGTACACATGAGGCTTATCAGATTATGCAATCTCTCAATTTTCCTACTCTAAATTCTTAGGAAATGATGATTTTAAAAGAAATGTCCAGAGGAAGGAGATGTTAGAAGGCTTTGTGGAGTTACTCTCCTATATTTCTGGGATTCCTTTATATTCGATTTCAGGAGTTATGGAATAAACATCATGAAGCAATAACTTAATTATTGGTTTAAAAATGAAAGAATTATATAAACTAAAATGTATCTACACCATTGATTGTCACTTTTCCATACAACTGAGATATTTATTTCAAAATAGTATGCATACGTCGTTAGAAACTAAGTGTGCCATAAGTCAGAATTTGCTTAACTGGCATGCTTTGTAAAATAAACATAAAAAAAATTAAAAAAAAAAAAAGGGGGGTGCCTGGGTGGTTCATTTGGTTAAGCATCAACTTTGGTTCAGGTCATGTTCTCATGGTTTGTGAGTTTGAACCCCGCGTCGAGCTCTGTGCTCACAGCTCAGAGCCTGGAACCTGCTTTGGATCCTGTGTCACCCTCTCTCTATGCCCCTCCCCCACTCGTGCTCTCTCAAAAATAAAATAAACATTTTTTTTTTTTTTTTAAACTGGAACACTTTGGCCCAGAAAGTACTAGGACAGTACATGAGCATATTCTGCCACCTGGTGGTAGATGGAGAGTCCTACACTATTTAAAATGGTACATTCCACAGTATCTTCATGCTAAAGGAATCCAGTAACATTGTCAACAAGATTAGTTATTTTAAAATAGTGTGAAAATGATATGCCTTATAACTTGTAATATTTTCCTTCCAACGGGAAAAATTTTTTTAAAGGCAAAATATGTAAAGAAAAAAAGTTCACAGTCTTTTTAAAAGCCTTCCTATAAACCTTAACAAACCCTTCTTGTCCTAAAATTCTTTTATAACAAGGAGTTTTCCCTCAAGATATTAAAGGTCTCCATTTATATTAAACATCAAAGTATGACCCCAGCATCTACCTAGGCTTAAATGATACAACCAATCATTCCTGACGGAGTGCCTATTATATTGTGTAATACACAGTAATACACAGATGCACAATAAATATCTATTGATGTAAAAAAAATTAATGAAACTAATTGAAGTATCTTGCTCACAAACTTTATACTACCCTTCAAACTTATACAAGGGTTTTGGTTTATTAACATGGTAGTTTCAGACACAATAAGGACCTTTTAGTTGTCTACACAGTAATTAACTATGTGGCCTTTCAAAATATAGGGTAGGTGCCCTGCCTACCTTAGCTTGCCAAGCCAAGATTCAGATTCCATGGATCTAAACTATCATCAAGGGATGGATATTCTGAAAATATTCCACTAGAAATTCTATTTCCCATTTCTAGTTAAGAATAGATTTTCTATTTTACATTCCTAATTAAGAATGAATGATTTAGCCCATTAAAATATTTAGTTTGCATTACCTGAATACACCCTGTTAAGGTAGAACTATGGGTAAGATGAAATAGAATATCTAATTCATATTTTGTCAAAATTTCATACAGTGATGCTGTGAATTTAACTGGTTCAATGCTTAGAGTTGATTATAAATGCACATATCCTCTGACCCAGGAGTCTACAGATACACTCATAGTGCTTGAAATGACACATGTTAAAGTTTAGTCACTGAATCATTGTTTATAGATAGGAAAAGACTGGGTAAAATTCGATATTCATCACCATGTGACTGCTTAAAGAAATAATACATACATATAGTCAAACATTGTACAAGGGGAAAAAATAATTACATGAATAAAGCTCTTTATGTGATATGGAAAGATCTCCACAATATACTGCTAAATGACTTTCTATAAAGATTCATAACAGTATGGATGATATGCTATATTTATGTTCAAAGGGAAAAAAGATATGCATATATGGTTATATATTCATAAAATATCTTCATAGGAATATATCAGACACTAGTGAAGCAATACTATTACTGGGAAGTAATACTGATAATGAATGATCAGGGGACAGGTTTTGGAGGGAGAGATTTTAAATTGTATGTCCTCCTGTATTTTGTACTACATAAGTATATTAACTATTCAATATTTTTTTAAAACTTAAAAACAAAAGTGTTTATTACATAAGAGTAATCCCAAGAGGTTATTAGTCATTGTTGGATGAAAGATCAGAACACTATGCTAAAACCAAAATATTTTAAGTAGTCACACTTTGGTATCCAAATGAATAATACTCAACCTTATTTAAGAGATTAAATTAATTACCTAGAGATCCTTTGTATCTAAATCAGGACACAGTTTTAATCAATACTGAGTGTTTGAGTCCTTCAAAATCCTAAATTAATATAACCTGGCTTCAAGACCCTCAGGCTGAGGTCCCATCGTCATGCCATGATGTCTATGGCACCTTTTTTGTTTAACCTATTTAAAGTATTGTTATAAACCCAGAGCTGTTCTCTAAGAATCCTACCTCTCTGTAGCTTATCATCCTCTAAAAATACAGAGATAGCTCCTATGAAGTAAACATGCAAGCCTGGCTCTTCAGTCTTCAGAACAAAATATCATTTTGGTATCTACATAACTAGTAACCTGGGCAAATAGCTGTTTTTCAGTTAACACAAACACCTGAGCTTCTGAGGTCTGAACTACGTGCCATACCATTCCTGTCACAAGTTGATTCACGTTCCTACAGAGGAACAGATACACTGTGCTTCTCACGTATTCCCAGTGAAGGATCTTAGCGGCAGGTGGGGGCTGGGGTTGGACTCATAATCATCAGAAGATAAGGAAGCAAACTGCACAAAGTACAGAATACCTCTGAAGTCTCAAGTTTTAACTTTAAAAATTCCAACTAAGTTTCAGCTCTACTCTGCAGTGAGTCTTTCATGTAGAAATGTTGCTTCAGTATAGAAAATAATGAAAATTCCAAGCTTTTCCCTCAGAATACGTCCTTCTCAAAACTTCTAAAGCTTATTGATATTTATCATGCAGTTTGGGGTGTTCCCATAATACTGCACCCTCATTTGAAAAGCATGAATATTGAGGATATGAAAGAATTTCTACTTATCCAGGTTTTTACATCCTAGTTTAAATAAGATCATTTAAAAAAAGCCGTAAGATAGCTCTCAATAACAGATTTATCTTTTTATCATTCAATGAACTATGGTATTCTCCAATTGTTTTACATGCTTAATTATATCACTTCAAAAGTAAATGACCCCCCATAATAGGCTATATATCATACCTTTTTAAACTATCCCTACTGAGCTATGAAAGCAATCAAAGCATCCAGTAAGCTCATGATTGGCCTCAGCTGAAAAAGATACTCCAAAAGTGTTATTACACTAAAAATTAGTATCAGTTGGAATTTAATGAAATCAAGAGAAGTCACTAGTAATATTAGAACAGCGTATTTTAGAACTCAAAACTGGGATCGTTCCAAACTAGAAATCTCAACGATTAAATTGGTCCATGGTAAACTGAATAGTACTTTCAAAATTATATTAAGCAGTAATAATGCTCTTAATGTCCTTTTTTAAGGGAAAAGATGTATTACATAATTTGTATCCTAATTAAGGTGTTTTATGGACTATTCTAATACAGTGTGAAGTAGTTCACACAAAAACATTCTTTTTGTATGCGAGAACTGTAAAAACACCAGAATTAAAACATAACTTACCATGTTTCGTCAAATACTCCACTATATTCCCCACTATTGCTGGAATGCCGTTCTCAGTGAGTCCCTGCTGCTGAAGGTCTTGGAGACTGACTCCAAATAGCTTTTTATACGTGGAACTTCTCTGCTCATTTAGTGGCACCGCCACTATCTTTTTCATGTCTTCTTTCAGCCGAACCGCTGCTTTACTTTGCTTAAAAGACCGTAAGAAAAAAGAGCAGTCAGTCATATTTACCACAGGAGGTTGCATGGTGACAGGGGAAACACCTGAATTGAAACAGAAGTGTCTGGAGACCTATAGTAGGGGTCTTTCCTTATTGTTACTTCGACTCCAATCAGAACTACTAACATCTCTCACATGTTGCTCTGTGTTATGAATGGCACATACTGATAGAAAGGTTAAAAGGAATGAAAAATAACGAGAACTCTAAAGCCACAACTTAACTGTAGCTAAGGTAGGGAGCAATACACCGCAGTATCTAAGACAGATTATTACAGTAACCAAGGGGTGGGACTCAGAAGTACCTGGCCAACAGGAAAATAAAACATTTATGAGATTACTGAAACTCCATGCAGATCCCAGAATAAGATTTCTAAAGATTAAAACGTATCTAGATGCCATTTTAAGGTAACTTTAATTTGGAGCCTTAGGAAAAAACGTTTAGGTAGAGTGAACATTCCTCTGATTTAATTATTCTGTGAATATACCTAATCAGCATTTTTTGACACATAAAATCAGTCCAATTCTCATTGAAGTTCAAAATATTCTATCTATGAAACAGCAACATTTCAGGGAGTCACAAACATTTTCAACAAGACTATACATAAGTATAAAAATGCAGCTTATGTTTAATTCAAGTTATCACCACAATGAAAAATCCATATAAATTTGTTTCTTCCTTTTAATAGAAATTTGTACTACAAGGGAATGTTATATTAAACCATATTAAAATTTGTCTTTTATAACCGAGGGATTTTCTTTTTAAAGCATATGTACTATATAAATGTTAAGTATCTATGAGTCTAAACACTGAAAATCTGGAAAAATGCAAACCATTTTCAGATTGGGGGAAACTTTCACTCTTTGAGAATGAATGTGGCAACCAACCAAAGTGTAAATATTGTAAGTGCAAGCTCATTAGTATCTCAAAGAAGAAACCTTACCTCTAGTTTAGAATTGAGGAAACAAAGATCAGAGTTAAGTAATCTGGCACAAGTCACAGAGGTGGTAAGAGAGTGTCATCCTCCTCTAAGACCATGTTCCTCTCCTTACAGTAGATTTATATTAATGTCCTAGTGTAGTTCGTATGAAATTACAGTAACATACTATGATAAATCCTATATACTGTATGACCCAAATAATGACACAAAGTTAATTCTACAATCTTGATTTTGAGTAGGGTCCCTGTATCCTCAATTTGAATCTATAACCTACAGAATCAAACCAACTTCCACGGAGATATATGCATCTTTTTTTTAAAAAGTATTTATTTAAATCCAAGTTAGTTATTTTACAGGGTAGTATTGGTTTCAGGAGTAGAACCCAGTGATTCATCACCTGCATATGATACCCAGTGCTCATACCAACAAGTGCCCTCCTTAATGTCCATCCCCCACGTAGGCCATCCCCCACCCAACACTTCTTCAGCAATCCTCAGTTTGTTCTCTGTATTTAGGAGTCTCTTATGGGGGCAGCTGGGTGGCTCCGTTGGTTAAGTGTCTGACTTTGGCTCAGGTCATGATCTCGGGTTCATGAGTTCAAGAACCACATCAGGTCTTGACAGCTCAGAGCCTGTAGCCTGCTTTGGATTCTCTCACTCAAAAATAAACATTAAAAAAATTATTAAAAAGTCTCTTATGGATTGCCTCTCTCTCTCTGTTTTCATCTTATTTTCCCTTCCCTTCCCCTATGTTCGTCTATTTCTTAAATTCTATATATGAATGAAATCATAGGATGTTTGTCTTTCTCTGACTTATTTCACTTAGCAGAACACACTCCAGTTCCATCCACATTGTTGCAGATGGCAAGATTTCATTCTATTCGATTGCCAAGTAGTATTCCACTGTATATTTATACCACATCTTTTGTATCCATTCGTCAGCCGATAGATATCTGGGATCTTTCTGTAATTTGGCTATTGCTGACAGTGCTGCTATAAACGTTCATATTTGAAAGCCAGATTTTTTCTAGTGAAAATTCTGCAAATGTAAAGTTACAATAGAGACTTAGTATCTATTAATACAGATAGCTAGCTACTATAGAGTAGTAGTATGGGCAATTATTATAATCTCTGTTACCAAGGAAATTATGAATTTATTAATTAAGCTAAATTTGTAACAGCTAGTAATTTTGTGTGTGTGTGTGGGTTTAAAAACCTATCAATCTCCTTCAACTGAACATAGGAGAAATTTCAGTCATCCAGGAATAGCTGGTGAGCAAGAAGCCAAAAAAGTAACCAGTATTTAATGAAAACTTTGAAAATACTCTCAATATGTAGCATTAAAAATAGCTGACAATATAAGGTTAAATCGTACACATTTTATCTTACTTTTGTTTTGTCTTCTTACAGAGACAATATAGCTTAGTGTTTATTTTATTTTTTTAATATGAAATTTATTTTCAAATTGGTTTCCAACAACACCCAGTGCTCATCCCAACAGGTGCCCTCTTCAATGCCCATCATCCACTTTCCCCTCTCTCCCACCCGCCCCCCCCCCCCCCCCAGTCAACCCTCAGTTTATTCTCAGTTTTTTAAGAGTCTCTTATGGTTTGGCTCTCTCCCTTTTTTTTTTTTTCTTCCCCTCCCCCATGGTCTTCTGTTAAGTTTCTCAGGATCCACCTAAGAGTGAAAACATATGGTATCTGTCTTTCTCTGTATGACTTATTTCACTTAGCATAACACAGCTTAGTGTTTTAAAGCATGAACTGTGAACCAGGCTTCTTATTTCAAGTCCCATTCTGCTCTAATTAGCTGTGAACCTTAGACAAGCCACTCAACTTATGTGTGCCTATCTCCTGATCTATGAAATGGTGACACAAAGAGTTCCTATCTCATAGGAATATAGGACACTTAAATGAATTCATATACATAAAGGAATGAGAAGAGTATGTGGAACACTCATTAACTAGGGATTATTATAAATCATCACAACCACCATCATCATCTTTATTCTTCTTCCAGGACATTATTCTGATTGCTTCTTTTAAAAAATGGAGATACACTCGATTATTTCTATACTCAATGTGTGTCTAAAGTTTGCTGTTTAAGAAGGCATCATGGTCAGCTTATGCTTGGTTGGTAGTCTGATGATCTAATCATTCTCTCTATATTTCTCATCTCCTAAAATATGTAAGAATGACTTTTGAATGATAAAGATAAAATAATTTTGTATAGAGGCACCTGGGTGGCTCAGTCGATTAAGCATCCAACTCTTGATTTCAGCTCAGGTCATGATGTCACGGTTCATGAGTTCGAGCCTCATGTTGGGCTCTGCACTGACAGCATGGAGCCTGCTTGGGATTCTCTCTCTCCCTTTCCCTCCACTCCTCCCCAGCTCACACACACCCTCAAGATAAATAAACTTAAAATAATTTTGTATATATACAAAATTATTTTAAGTTTATTTATGTATAAGAATTCCTTAAGTTTTTATTAGACAGTCAAGACTTCCTTAGAAATCCTGTCTATGTTTAACACCTTGGATTAGTGCTCTTTCTGCTAACAACCCCTGCTCTTCATTCTGTCCTTTACTTGGAACTACAGACCGTATGTTGCGTTTCCTGTTAATAGTGTAGATAAGCAATCTTGGCATTATAGATGAGAGAGTTTTCAAGTAAGAGACAGGCAACTGACCTCACAGACTGTGAAGTGACTACAAACGAAGCTACCTGTTAACTCAATATAGAGCCATACCACATAGAAAGTTATATGTAATCATAATAAAGGAACCTCTGATTCTTGTTTTTATTTGATAATATAATTCAGGTTAAAGTTTAAAAAATAGTTTAAAAAAAACCCCACAATGAAACAAAGCAGCTGCATTTCCTAAGTCATCAGAATCAATTCCTCAGCGATCAAAAATACATACTATAAAGTCTTGCTCATCTAGCCTAGTTGGTGAAGAAAACAGCTAGTAGGAAGCAATAAATAGTTTAGGCTGAAACTACTATACTACTTCAGTAGTTTATACCTAAAGTGTTAAAAAATATACAACAGCTTATAACAAATATAATTATCCCTTCTGGTAAGTAAGAAATATTCAGTAGTCCCTTAGTCATGGAAAAATAAAATAACTGTATAAATAAAGTCATTTATGATTAATTCTATTTAAACTGAAATTATTTTTTACTCTTAGACAATAATATATCATTATCTCTTTATAAATGTCAATATCTATGGAATTTCAGCTTTTGAAATGCACATCTTTCTTGATTTAATACAAGCTAAAAACTGTAATTACTAATTGAGTCAAAATTAACTGTTTAAACTTTGGTTTGTGTATATTCCTATTCATCACCTGAGTCTGGAAACCGGACCACATGGGGTGTGTTTATGTACATATGTAAAAGTAAATACATTCCTACATTTAAAAGGACAGGGAACTTTGAGATTTTACTGCTGGAATACTCCTTACGGGTCATTTAGTACATATACCATCACCTTAGGAATAAAGAAACCAGAACCCAAAAACCCGTGGTGCACTCCATGGAGAAGGGCTGAAACTAGAGCCCATTTCTCTTCAATTTTATACCAATATGCATTTTTTATAATTAAGAGTTGGTGATCTAGTTTTTATCCCCCCCTTTTTATCTTTTTACTAAAAAGTAATTTAGATAGCCAACAAAATGAACATGCTGTGACTATAGCAATATTTGTTAGTTTGGGGTCACCTAGTCTCCACTTCCCCCTTTTTCTGTAGTAACATATCCTGTCTTTTGGGGAATGACTACAGCCTTATGAGTAACTCTGTAGGGACTGCCACCGAAAAGGAACACCTTACCCTGTTCTTTTTTTTTTTTTTTTTTTTTTACCCTGTTCTTTAGCAAGAACTGGACTCAGGCTCCCTACCAGGTCAATTAGACTTTTTTCTCTTGCAGGACACTGAGGCCTGAGTGGACTGTCACAAGCACAGAAAAAGGCTGGAGCTAATTGGTTCCAGCTGCAGTGCTCTCACAAGATGTTAATTAACCATGAGATTAACTCTTGCCACCTGCATTGTTGGAGCTGCTGTGGTCCTTGAACTGCTCTGACACTCTGTTTCAGCTGTTCCCTCCATGTGGTGACTTTCTAGTAAAGTTTCTTTGTGCTTAAGGTAGCCAGAATCCATTTCTGTTCACGCATGTGCATGTGTGTGCGCGCGTGCTCACACTCACACACACACACACACACACACACAGACACACACACACACACACACACCCCTCCAACTGATAAAAGTATTTTGGAAAAAAAAATAAAAGAATAATTGGAGCATATAGAAAACCAGGATTTTAGAAAAGAGAAAATCAGAAGGAGAATGATGGCTAATTTATATGGAGTGAGTTTTTGGACTGTATCAGTTATGGCTTCAGATACTTCAGAGAGCTTCATTCATTAAACCCTAGTAAAGAAACACCAGAAAAGAAGAGCCTTCTGTGTTCCCCATTTCAGAGGCACAGAAGATCTAAGTAGTGTGCTCTAGGTCACATCAAGGATGTGGTGTAGCCAAGAGTCACGCTAAGGCAATCCGAGTCCTGAGGACAGATGCTTAATTCTGCCTCCACACAGGAAGTAGTGAGAACAAAAAGCACATGCTGGACAGTCCATTGCCCTTGTTAGAAATGAGAAAATTCTTCTTCCTGTGAAATAGGAACATAGGATTATTTACAAGTTTCTTGGTCACCCTAAAATAAAGTCAGAGATACTCAAAAACAACATCAATATTTCTATTAGGCCTGAAAAAAGAATAGTTTCATCAATCCCATAAATGCACTGAGTTTCAGAAGCCTTGAGTTTTATAATAGCTAACATTTATTGGGTGCTGATTTTATGGCAGCTCTGTCGTACTTTAAAATTAACATCTCTAAATCTTGACTGTATCAGTAGGCATGTTTACTATCCCCATTGGGACAAGTCAATTAAGGCACAAAGAAAAAGGAACTTGTCTAAGTTTACAGAACTAGTAAGTGTTAGAGAATGTAACCCCCAGGTCCTCTGGCTCTAGCGTTTGAGCTCTTAACTATGACACGGTAGTTTATTTCCAGAACCTTTAACATCAGTGGTTCTATATGAGCCCCAAAGGGACAACACTACATGAAGCTCTTTGTTGGCAGAGCTTAATATAAAAATCAATTTGAGACTACTGAAGTCAATGGCTTGTAATTCTTTAAGGCAATCCTCCAAGAACTTAAGTACCAGGATTTTAAGGTACTTTGAAGAACAGTCAGATTACATCGCTGGTTAAATTCAGAACTGTGGGCTTAAAACTCTCTGGGGCTAGGACTAATAAATCTAACCATGTATGTGGACAGTAGAAAGCCACTCCACCACCAAATAAAAGGAGTGCAAGGAAAGCACAAGATAAACCTGAAATCTCTTGTTCCAGAAAGCAAAAAAATGGTCAAGGATGAATGGGATGTATCAAAAAGACCTGTGGGCTAGATTAAACAGGCTTCTATGGGCCAAATCTGAAACAGGTGGAACCCCAGGACTAACAACTATAAGTGCTAATAATATACTGTGGAAATAAAAAATGAGATTTAGGAGGAAAGAGTTTTTTTTTTTTTTTTTTTTTTTTTTTTTTTTAGTATAGGTGCTCCATGCAGAAAATGCTGCATCCAAATGTAGGAAGAGTAACAGTAACAGAATCATAAAATCACCAACTTCCCTAACTCATTTAACAAATGACCCTATTGAGGATTATCAATGGACACTAAAATGTCAAGTGAAAAGCTGTTGGATAACAGGATCTTCACAGCATCAAAGATGACATAGTATTTGCTAGAGAAAAAAAGTCCCTTACACTTGATACCTGAGTATATTCACCTTAACTCAAAAAATCAAATTTATCATCATTTATCCTAAGACATGACATTACATGCTCTTGATTTAATGTAATGCAGTGCAGAATATATCATTTATAAAGTAATCTTGCCAAAAATGTTTAAACTGATGAAAATCTAGCTTCTAAATCTAACTTACAGTTTACAGGAAATACAAGAGCCAAAAGAATAAGTGAAAGAGACCATGAGAAAACAATGCACACAAATCCAGAATGAGGAACATTCTAACAGACAACTGGACTCTTCAAAATATCAATGACATGGGGGAAAGACAGATTCTAGAGTTAAAAGGAACTAAAATACACAAACTTCAAATGTAATATATGAATCTTAATTGGTTCTTGGTTTAAAAAAAAAAACAAAACCCTCATTTCTTTGAGACAATTGGGGAAATCTAACCATGTGTTGTATACTAGATGGAATTTTTAGAAGTGTTTTTAAGTAGCATAACATTGTGTAAGATCTAATTTATTTCACCTGTAGTGTGTTCCTTATTCTTATGAGGTGCATGCTGAAGTTGGGGTATAGTATCAGGTCTTCAAATACTTTAAAATTGAATGCGAAGTGCATGCATACATGTATATCTATGTATATATGTATATATGCTATGTATATACACACAAAGACATAGAATGGACACAAATAGAGTAGAATGTTAATTTTTCAATTTAAGTATACAATATATGAAATGTTCATTTACTATCCTTTCAACTTTTATGAATACTTTTTTTAAAATAAAAAGTGGGAAAAATAGGGACATCTCAAAGAGACTGCCTACTAACAAGGAGAAACACCATTTTGACAGCACAATTAGGAGAGAAAGGAACATATCTCTTCAAATTCCAATTAAAAAATTAACAACATTGTGAGATTATACTTATATAGAGACATAGACAATCATATAAATTTGGATAGGGTTGGATCACTGAGAAAGCACTCCATCTGAAATTAGGGTACCTAGGTTTGAAAACTTGTTTTGCCACTGACTTATGTTTCTCAACAGGAATGCCAGCCTCTGGTCAAATGTGCAGCTTTGGAGAGGGGCAAAGGCAACAATAAGAAGGATGACCCATGGTCTCTGTCCAGCCATAACAGCAGAGTCAACTTAGGGGTCACTGGGAGGACAGTACTGCAGCCAAATCATCACATTCAGCCTATTGACTATATAAAATTTTTCATCTACACCAACACTGGGTCTTCATGTTTTAAAATTTTTCCACCTAAACCAAGATTGGGTCCTCATCTATTAAATGCAGTAACACCTCCTAAAGTGTTAGGAGAGTTTAATAAGGTAACAAATGTTAAAGTACCTATCACACAACCAGAAAAGAGTCAATGATGAAAAATGTTAAGAATTTCTTTGGGTAGGGGCGCCTGGATGGCTCAGTTGGTTAAGCGTCTGACTTTAGCTCAGGTCATGATCTCATACCCTGTGAGTTCGAGCCCCGCATCGGGCTCTGTGCTGACAACTCAGAGCCTGGAGCCTACTTCAGATTCTATGTCTCCCTCTCTCTCTGCCCCTCCCCTGGCTCGTGCTCTGTCTCTGTCTCAAAAATAAATAAAAACATTAAAAAAAATTTCGTTGGGTAACCAATTCTTTGAGAAGACATTACGGCAGAGTTTGTAGTTGCTTACTAATAGGTAATTTTTCTCCTCTTCCCCATTCATAGAACTCTAATTTTGTTTGATAGGGTGGGGAACAACGCACCCAGTTAAAATATACCACCTTGCAGCATTATTCTTATAGATATGGATAGTCATATATGTAAGTTTAACCAATGAGATATAAAAGGAAGTTGTTAGGACCACCAGAAAAAACTTCTTAAAAGGAAGGACAGCTCATGCTGATCCCTATATCCCTTGTTCTCTGCTTAGATGACAGATATAGTGCCTGGTATCCATCTTGTGACTATGTAGCCACCCAGAAAGTAGAAGCTAAACTCTAAGGATGGTAAAATAGAAAAAAAGAGAGACTTGCATTCTGATGACATTATGGAGTCCACTCAGAATACCTATCTATGAATTTATTTATTTATTTTCATGATACGGGGAGGGGGGAATCCCATCTCAAATAATGCTATCAGAATTTCAACATTTATTCAATGTATTGTTAAGTCAAGGAAATAAGCAACATTCTGTAAATCAATTTTTTCAAATCTAGGTCATTAATTTTAAAAGTCAAAGCACTTTTGGGGTATCTTATTACACAACATGTTGTAACATCTAGCAGTATCTACATTCTCTGTAGATCTAAACAAGGATTCTTAAGCTAGAATCCATGGATAATGAATCCAACAAAGTACATGAAACATTCTATTTTTAGAAAGCATAAAGATAGCACAAATGAATAGAAAGATAATCCGTGCTTATGGATTGGAAGAATATTGTTAAAATGTCCATACTACCTAAAGCAATCTACAGATTCAACACAATCTCTATCGAAATTCCAATAGCATTTTCCACAGAAATAGAATAATTCTAAAATTTGTATGCAACCACAGAAGACCCAAATAGCCAAAGCAATCTTGAGGAAGAACAGAACTGGGGGCAGCACACTTCTTAATTTCAAACTGCATTATAAAGTTATAGTAATCAAAATAATGTGGTATGGGCAGTAAAAACATATAGATCTAACAGAATACAGACTCCAGAAATAAATCCACACATATTTGGTGAATTAATTTACAACAAAGGAGTCAAAAATGTACAATGGAAAAAGGACAGTCTCTTCAATAAGTGATATTGGAAAAACTGGACAGCCACATACAAAAGAATAAAACTATACTACTATTTTATATAATACACAAAAATTAACTCAAAATGGAGCAAAGACTTGAACATAACACCTGAAACCATAAAACTCCTAGAAGAAAACACAGGCAGTAAGTTCCTTGAAATCACTCTTAGCTTTAATTTCTTTGGATTTGAAAAGCAAAAATAAGTGGGACTACATCAAATTAAAAAGTTTCTACACAGCAAAGAAAACCATTAACAAAATAAAAAGACAACCTAATGAGAGAAAATATTTGCAAATCATATCTGAAAATAGGTTAATATGTATAAAGAATTCACACAACTGAAGAGCAAAACAAAAAATCTGATTAAAAAAATGGGCAGAAGATCTGAATCGACATTTTTCCAAAGATGACAAATGGATGGCCAACAGGTACATGAAAAGATGCTCAACCTCACTAATCAGAGAAATACAAATCAAAACCACATTGAGATATCACATCACATCTGTTAGAATGGCTATTTTAAGAGATATGTTAGAATGGCTATAAAATGAGATAACAAGTGCTAGCAAAAGTGTGGTGAAGAAGTAACCCTTGTTTGCTCCTAGTAGGAATTTAAATAGGTGCAGCCACTATGGAAAACAGTATGGAAGTTCCTCAAAAAATTTAAAAAAGAACTACCATGTGAACCTGCAATTCTACTTCTGGGTATTTATCTGAAGAAGACAAAAACACTAATTCAATAAGATATGTGCACCTCCATGTTCATTGAAGCATTATTTGCAATAGCCAAGTCATGGAAACAATCTAAGTGTCCATCAAAGAATGAACGGATAAAAAAGGTGGTACACACACACATGGAATATTATTTAGCCTTAGGGATGAACGAGATCTTTCCATCTTTGACAATACTTATGGACCTTGAGAACATTACAGTAAATAAAATAAGCCAGACAGAGAAAGACAAATACCGCATGATCTCACTTTTATATGGAACCTTAACCAACAACTCATGAGCTCATAAATACAGAGAACAGATTGGCGGTTGCTAGATGTGAAGGGAGATCAAACGGTACAAATCCAGCTATAAAAATAATTAAGTCATGGGGATGTGAAGTACACCACGGTGGCTGCAATTAATAATGCTATACTGCACATTTGAAAGTTGCTAAGAGAGTTTATCTTAGAAGTTCTCACCACAAAAGAAAAATTTTATAACTATGTATGATGACAGATGCAAACTAGACTTAGTGTAGCAGTCACCTGGAAAGTTACGTAAATATTGAATCATTCCATTGTATACCTGAAACTAAAGTGTCCTATATCAACTATACCTCACTTAAAAAAGAAAATCTTCATGTCAAAGGAGGTCTCTCATGGGAGAAATTAAGACTCAAAAATATTTAACATTTATAGAAAGGTAAGGCTTAATCCAGAAAAGTTTTTTTTAACTGATTATGAAAATAAACCTACTTAAAAGTATCTTGTATCATCTTGTGTCTCACAAATAAGTTCAACTAAAGCCTACAACTTAGGCAAAAAAGATTAAAAAGATAAGTCCTTATATTATCTAAGGATTATATTATACTATATTACATTACCGAAATGTTCAAAAAAGGATTTAAAAAAACCCAATAAAAATCTTGTGAATTTTATCACTTCTGAAACCACACAGACTAAGAAAAGGATGAAGAAAAGTAACAGAAGACAGAAAACCTGTAAACTTCAATTTGTATGTAAGTGCTGCTGAAGGGGAAGGTGGGGCAGGAAGTTTACTGCAGACATCACACCAGTACTGTGAGGAGGCTGGAGAGGTCCAGTGGGGATGCAGCAGTGAAAGGTCTTTAAAATCTCTTACAGTTTTTGTTTTAAACATATAGTACACTTTAAGAGGGAGATGAATGGAACTCAATTGCTTAAAGAAAGAGGAAAGAAGGTGCAGAAAGTGCTACGGTAGCTACAAGGACATCAAAGGGGCAGATATCAAGAAGCACAGAAAAATACACTATCTATAGTGAATGCATTCCCTTGGAGAGCAAGTTTATGAAGAAAAGACAGCAGAGCCTTCCTAATGCAGGTTGGTTTATGAGAGGCAAAGGAGAGATGGGCAAACAGAAGCCATGTTTAAGAAAACAGTCATTTTGGCAGCAATAGAAAGAGTCCCAGGGCTGTGTAACTTGAAAAGCTGCCTTAGCCCTGATCACTACACCCCACAGGAGCCTCTTGCTACTGATATCACAAAAATCCATCTCATTGAAATATGAGTAAGAAAAAAGGAACATTACCAGCAACTATACAGAGACAGTACTTGAAAAAAAGTATAAAAAAGCATGACTTTCCTAAAATAACTCATCAGAAAAACCTTGCCAAGAAGCAGATGGAAATTGTAACCTAACAAACAGAACAAAATAGAATAAGGAAATGACACTAAAAGACAAGCAATAATAACATATAAATTTGATTTTATCAAAATTAACGACTTAAAAAGACAACCCACAGAATAGGAAGAAATACTTGCAAATCTTGTATGTGATAAGGAATTAATATCCAGACTATGTGAATTATTTCTAGCACTCAGCAGTCAAAAAACCAAACAATCCATTTCATAAATTGGGAAAAAAGCTGAATAGATATTTCTTAAAGACAATATACAGACGGTCAATAAGCACATGAAAAGATATTCAATATAATTAGGAAAATGTCAATCAAAACCACACTGATCACAAGCAGTAACCTCTGGCCATAGCAACTTCTTTCAAATAGGACTACTGAGATGAGGGAAACAAAAGCAAAAATAAACTATTAGGACTTCATCAAAATAAAAAGCTTCTGCTCCCAACAAACAAGAGTCCAGGGCTGGAAGGCTTCCCAGGGGAATTGTACCAAACATTTAAAGAATTAATACCTATTCTTTTGAAGCTGTTCTTTTGAAATGGAAGGAAAACTTCCAAACTCATTCTGTGAGGCCAGCATTACCTTGATTCCAAAACCAAAACCCAATTAAAAAGGAGAATTACAGATCAGTTTCCCTGATGAACATGGATAAAAAAATTCTCAGTAAGATATTAGCAAATCGAATCCAACATACATTAAAAGAATTATTCATCACGATCAAATGGGATTTATCCCTGGGCTGCAGGGCTGGTTCAATATCCACAAATCAATGTGATACATCACATTATTAAAAGAAAAAATAAAAACATGATCCTCTCAATAAGTGCAGAAAAAGCATTTGACAAAATACAACATCTTGTCTTGATAAAAACCCTTAAGAAAGTAGGGATAGAAGGGACAAACCTCAATATCATAAAGGCCATGTATCAAAGACCCACAGCTAATATTATCCTCAATGGGGAAAAACTGAGCACTTTCCCCCAAAAGTCAGGAACACGACAGGGATGTCCACTCTCACCACTGTTCAACATAGTATTGGAAGCCTTAACCTCAGCAATCAAACAAGAAGAAATAAAAGGCATCAACAAGGAAGAAGTCAAACTTTCATTCTTCACAGACAACATGATACTTCATGTGGAAAACTCACCAGCTAGAACTGATACATGAATTCAGCAAAGTTGCAGGATACAAAATCAACTTACAGAAATCTGTGGCATTTCTATACAATAATGAAGCAACAGAAAGAGAAATTAAGTAATCAATCCCATTTACAATTGCACCAAAAACCCTAAATACCTAGGAATAAGTCATAGAAAGTTTAGAAAAGAAATTGAAGAAGACACAAAGAAATGGAAAAACATTCCATGCTCATGGATTGGAAGAACAAGTATTGTTAAAATGTCGGTATTAACCCAAAGCACTCTACAGATTCAATACAATCCCTCCAAGTAACACCAGCATTCTTCACAGAGCCACAACAAATAATTCTAAAAGTTGTATGGAACCAGAAAAGACCCTGAATAGCCAAAGGAATGTTGAAAAAGAAAACCAAAGCTGGAGGCATCACAATTCTGGACGTCAAGCTATAGTACAAAGCTGTAATTATCAAGACAATATGGTACTGGCACAGAAACAGACATGTAGATCATTGGAACAGAATAGAGGAACCAGATATGGAACCACAAATGTATGGCCAACTAATCTTCGACAAAGCAGGAGAGAATAGCCAATGGAAAAAAGTCTTCTCAGCAAATGGTGCTGAGAGAACTGGAAAACAACATGCAGAAGAACGAACCTGGCCCACTTTCTTACACCACACACAAAAATAAAGTCAAAATGGATGAAAGACCTAAATGTAAGACAGGAAACCATCAAAATCCTAGAGGAGAAAACAGGCAACAACCACTTTGACCTTGGCTGTAGCAACTTATTACCTGACATGGGACCTCATCAAGATAAAAACCTTCTGCAAAGTGAAGGAAACAATGAGCAAAAGTAAAAGGCAACTGAAGGGGAGAAGATATTTGCAAATAACATATTGGATAAAGGGTTAGCATCCAAAATCTACAAAGAACTTATCAAACTCAACACCCAAAAAATACACAATCCAGTGAAGAAATGGGAAAAGACATGAACACTTTTCCAAAGAAGACATTCAGATGGCTAATAAACACATGAAAAGATGCTCAACATCACTCATTACCAGGGAAATACATATCAAAACCACAATGATGTAACACCTCACACTATTCAGAATGTAAACAGTAAAATTAACAACTCAGGAGACAACAGATGTTGGCAAGGATGTGGAGAAAGGGCAACCCTTATGTTCTGCTGGTGGGAATGCAATCTGGTGCAGCCACTCTGGAGATCAGTATGGAGGTTCCTCAAAAAATTAAAAAATAGATCTACCCTATGTCCCAGCAATTGCACCACTAGGTATTTATCTAAAGGATGCAGAAATGCTGATTTAAAGGGGCACATGCACCTCTGTGTTTATAGCAGCACTCTTGGCAACAGCCAAAGTATGGAAAGAGCCCAATGTCCATCTACAGATGAATGGCTAACGATGTGGTATGTATAAACAATGGAATATTGCTCAGTGATCAAAAAATGAAATCTTGCCATTTTCAACAACATGGATAGAGCTAGAGAGTATAATGCTAATAAGTCAGAAAGACAAATACCATATGATTACACTTGTATGTCAAATTTAAGAAACAAAATAAATGAGCAAAGGGAAAAAAAGAGGGAGAAAAACCAAGAAACAGACTCTTAACTATAGAGAACAAACTGATGGTTACCAGAGGGGAGGTGTGGAGGGGTGTTAACTAGGTGATGGGGATTAAGGAGTGCACTTGTGAGGAGCACCAAGTAGTATATGGAAGTGATGAATTACTATATTGTACACCTGAAACTAATATTACACCGTATGTTAACTGGAATTTAAATAAAAACTTTAAAAAGAAAGATGCAATGTTAAAAAAAAAATAAAAACATCCTTCAAAAAATATATTAGGATCATTCAGCAATTTAACAAAAATAAAACAAACCCACAGTGAGATGTTGCTTCACATCCATTAAGATGGCTATTATTAAAAAACAAAAAACAAAAACAAAAACAAAAAAAAACCCAAAGGGGTGCCTGAGTGGCTCAATCGGTTGAGTGTTGTATTCTTGATTTAGGCTCAGGTTATGAGCCTAGGATTGTGGGATCTCGCTCTTAAATAAAAATCAAACAAAACAAAAAAACAAAAAAAACTCAGAACAAGTGCTGACTAGGATGTAGAAAAATTGGAACCTTTTTTCATCACTGGTGGCAATGTAAAAATTGTATAGGACTATGAAAAACAGTGGGTTCCTCAAAAAAGTTAAATATAAAACTTCCATGTGATTCAGCAATTTCACTTCTGGGACTATTCCTTAAAGGCAACGACTCAGATACATGTACCCTTATGTTCACAGCAGCATCACTAATAATAGCCAAAAAGTAAAAATAATACAAATGTCCATCAACAGATGAATAAACAAAATGTGGGATGTATACACACAATGGAATATTACTCAGCTTTATAAAGGAATGAAATTCTGACACATGCTATAACACTGATGAAGTCTGAAGACATTATCAAAGTTAAATAAAACAGACACAAAAGGACAAAAAGTATGTTTTTACTTATGAGATACCTAGAATAGGCAGATTCACAGAAATAGGAAGTAGAAGAATGGTTACCAGGGGCTGAGGGGGGAGGGAATGGGCGATTATTTAATGGGTAACAAGTTTATGTTGGAGATTATGCAAAGTTCTGAAAGTGGATATGTTGTTAAGGAGAGTTAAGGATTGTTACACAACATTATGAATGTACTACTGCCACTGAACTGACATCAAAAAATGGTTAAAATGGTAAATTTTATGTTATGGACATTTTACCACAATTAAAATAAAAGTTAATGAATTTATTACAATAATGAAAAGATACCACAAAGCAGAAATGCAAAAATGTAGGGAAGAGATAATCAGTCCAAGGAGAAATGTGATATGGAAACTGGCAGAATCATAAAGGGAAGAAAAAATATTTCAGAAATGAAGACTAAATTATAAAGAGCACAACAAAGGGGAACAGAAACCATTAATGGCCCAGTAAGGGATATAGAGGACATAAATGAGAAAAGTAGATATAATGAAACATTAAGAAATGAATGACAAGGATTTAAAAGATAACTACAGAAAATCAGTTTAATGAGCTCCAATATATGTGTTATTAGAGTCTTCAAAGAAGAAAACCAAATAATGGAGAATATTTAAAGAAATAATTTGGAGGGGTGCCTGGGTGGCTCAGTTGGTTAAGTGCCCAACTTTGGTTCAGGTCATGCTCTCACAGTTCAGGAGTTTGAACCCCACATAGGGCAGAGCCTGCTTCGGATTCTGTCTCCCTCCCTCTCTCCCTGTCTGTCTCTCTCTCTGCCCCTTGCCTACTAGTGCTCTTTCTCTCTCAAAATTAAATAAACATTAAAAAAAGTAGTAATTGATAAAAACTTTGTTTCAATTGAAGCCTTGAATCCACAAATTGAAAAGGCACACCTTAGACCCAGAACAGTCCACATGAAGATGTATTCTAGGGAAATTACTAGACTAACAATAAAGAGTCCTTTGGGCAGCCAAGTAAAAATGTCATAATAAGGAAAGAAAATAAGAGTGGCCTCAAACTAACAGACTGCCGTATTTAACATCAGAAGACAGTGGAATAAGACCTAAAAAATATTTAAGGAAAGACCACATGCGCCAAATTTAATAACCAGCTGTCCTTCAACTACAAAAGCTATAGTTTGAATATACAAAGGCTAAGAAAATATTATACACTTGAACCTTACTTGAGAAAACTATCCAAGGACAAATTTTAACCAATTAATAAAGGACTGGGAAGACTTTGATGAAGTGACAAGCAAATAAATTTTTAAAAAGAAAAAAATTTTAAATTTAAAAATTAATAATTTAAAAAATATAACCATGTTATATGAGGAAGGAATGAAGAACCTGGTATAATTACCCTCAAATGGGAAAATTTGAGGTCAGAACATTTCTAGATTTTAAAAGAGCTGCCATGTAGTGCAGAGGACAAAACTAGAAAGTGATAACTTAAACCAGTTATCTGGAGACAGGTTTTAAGACTAAAAGAAGAAATGATAGTCCCTTCTAAAGACAGAACAGATTTTCTCAGGAGGTGGTGAAGATCCTAACAATCAAAGATAGGCAAAAACAATGTGATGCTATTTGTCATCCATTTTACTAATGCAAATTTCTTTGAAAAGAGAAAATATTGGTAAGAAGCAGTGGATAATAAACTGGTTAAAATATCTGGAGGGCAATTTGGCAATGTTGAAGAAAAACTGGGACCTCCTTCCAGCCTGTCCTCCCTCTAGCCTGGTCTCCAAACACAGCGGAGTGGCAAGTAACAGTGAGCAAGACTCCTATCTTAGACAAATGGGACCTCTAGATATTCACAGTATATTGTTACTTGGGAGAAAAAAGAATTCTATGAAACTAATGTCAAGTCTAATCTGTTTTTATAACTATAGGTTCATAGAAAAATGAACCTATAGGACATAAGCACACATAGTACGTGTTTATTTCTGTTACAGAATCTTATTTTTTTTTTACTTACTTTTATTTCCTAAATTTTATACACTAGACATGTATCACTGTTATACCAGGAAAAATGAAGGTTATCATAAAAAGTTAAATTCTCTATATAAAATGAAGACCCACTGCTGACTTCCAGTGATAAAACACAGGGATCTATCTGCAAATAATCTCCCAAACAAAACAATACAAAGGTAAACAAAATTGCCAGAACAGTCATTTTAGGGATCTAGAAACTGACCAAAGGCAAACAAACAAATTGAGAGACACTTATTTGTGAAAAACTGATGAAATTTAGTAAAGAATAATGGGAGTTTGTGGCACTCTTGCCTGGGCCTACACCCTACTCCTCCTACCCCTCTGGTGGGGTTACCACAACAGTAATGAAACCATCAGCTTTGGTGCTGGCTGAATTGATCTGAAGGACAGGACAAAACCCTTCACTCCCAGTAATATATCTGATAAAGGACTTGTACTGATAATATACAAAAACTCTCTTACAACTCAAGAAGAACAACCCAATAAAGAATGGGCAAAAGACATGGATATTTAACCAAAGAAGACATACAAATGGGTAATATGTATATGAAAAATGTCTAGCATTATTAGTCATTAAGAAACAGCATCACAAATTCACTAGAATGACTAGGAAAATAAAAAGATAACAATACCATATGCTGGCAAGGATGTGGAGAAACTAGGATTCTCATATAGACAATGAGAATGTAAAATGGTGCAATCATTTTGGAAAAATTTTGGCAATTTCTTAAAACATTAAACATAAATTTAGAATATGATCCAGCAATTCCACTCCTAGGTCCCTATCTGAGAGAAATAAAATACATTGTCACACAAAGACTTGTGTACAAATGTTCATAGCAGCATTATTCATAATAGTTGGAAATAACCCAAATGTCTATGAACCAATGAATAAGTGAACAAAATGTGATATGCAATAGAGTATTATTTGGCCCCTAAAAAGGAATAAAATACTGATGCTTGCTACAACATGGATGAGCCTCAAGAATATTATGCTAAGTGGAGTGTCTGGGTGGCTCAGTCAGTTGAGTGTCCAACTTTGGCTCAGGTCATGATCTTGTGGTTCATGAATTCCAGCCCTGCACTGGGCTTGCTGCTGTCAGTACAGAGCCTGCTTCAGATCCTCTGTCCACCTCTATCACTCCCCAGCTTGCGCTCTCTCAAAAATAACATTAGAAAAAAAAGAATATTATGTTAAGTGAAATAAGCCAGTCACAGAACATATATTGTATGATTCCATTGATATGAAATGTCCAGTAAAGGTAAATGTACAGAAATATTTAGTTAACATTCAGAAAATAGTAAATTAGTAGTTGTCTGAGGTTTGGGTGGGGGCAGAGGGGCAGAGGAAGGGAGGACAGATTGTGGGAATGGAACTAATTGTAAATGGGCACAAGGGATCTTACTGAGGTGACAGAATGTTTCAGAACTAGGTTGTGGTGCTACTCACACAATTGGTAAATTTGCTGAAAATTATTATATTGTATATTGTCTTTTTTTATTAAAAATTTTTTTAATGTTTATTTTTGAGAGAGAGACAGAGCGTGAAAAGGGGAGGAGCAGAGAGATAGGGAGACACAGAATCAGAAGCAGGCTCCAGATTGCCAGCCACCAGCCCAGAGCCTGACGCAGGGCTTGAACTCAAACTGCAAGATCATGACCTGAGCCGAAGTCAGATGCTTAACCAATTGAACCACCCAGGCATCCTTGTATATTTTCAATAAGTATACTTTATGGTATGTAAATCACACTTCAAAAATGCTGTTAAAAACATAGAAAAGAAAGTGCTTAATAACTTTTTGCCAAAATAAGTCTGTGTATCAGTAGAAAGGATATACTGACGTCAAAATGCTTTTCCACATTCTTCATTTTATTTTTTTAATAATTTTATTTTTATTTATTTTTAAAAGTTTATTTTTTTAATATGAAATTTATTGTCAAATTGGTTTCCATACAACACCCAGTGCTCATCCCAACAAGTGCCCTCTTCAATGCCCATCACCCACTTTCCCCTCCCTCCCACCCCCCACCAACCCTCAGTTTATTCTCAGTTTTTAAGAGTCTCTTATGATTTGCCTCCTTCCCTTTTTTTTCCCCCCTTACCCTCCCCCATGGTCTTCTGTAAAGTTTCTCAGGATCCACATAAGAGTGAAAACATATGGTATCTGTCTTTCTCTGTATGACTTATTTCACTTAGCATAACACTCTCCAGTTCCATCCACGTTGCTACAAAAGGCCATATTTCATTCTTTCTCATTGCCAAGTAGGATAAATTTCTTTATCCATTTGTCAGTTGATGGACATTTAGGCTCTTTCCATAATTTGGCTATTGTTGAAAGTGCTGCTATAAACATTGGGGTTCAAGTGTCCCTATGCATCAGCACTCCTGTATCCCTTGGATAAATTCCTAACAGTGCTATTGCTGGGTCATAGGGTAGATCTATTTTTAATTTTTTGAGGAACTTCCAAACTGTTTTCCAGAGCGGCTGCACCAGTTTGCATCCCCATCAACAGTGCAAGAGTGTTCCCATTTCTCCACATCCTCACCAGTATCTATAGTCTCCTGATTTGTTCATTTCAGCCACTCTGACTGGCGTGAGGTGATAGCTCAGTGTGGTTTTGATTTGTATTTCCCTGATGAAGAGTGACGTTGAGCATCTTTTCATGTGCATGTTGGCCATCTGGATGTCTTCTTTAGAGAAGTGTCTATTCATGTCTTCTGCCCATTTCTTCACTGGATTATTTGTTTTTCAGGTGTGGAGTTTGTGAGCTCTTTATAGATTTTGGATACTAGCCCTTTGTGTGTCCAATATGCCATTTGCGAATATCTTTTCCCATTCCGTTGGTTGCCTTTTAGTTTTGTTGATTGTTTCCTTTGCAGTGCAGAAGTTTTTTATCTTCATGAGGTCCCAATAGTTCATTTTTGCTTTTAATTCCCTTGCCTTTAGAGATGTGTCAAGTAAAAAATTGCTGCGGCTAAGGTCAGAGAGGTTTTTTCCTGATTTCTCCTTTAGGGTTTTTATGGTTTCCTGTCTCACATTCAGGTCCTTTATCCATTTTGAGTTTATTTTTGTGAATGGTGTAAGAAAGTGGTCTAGTTTCATTCTTCTGTATGTTGCTTTCCAATTCTCCCTGCACCATTTGTTAAAGAGACAGTCTTTTTTCCATTGGATATTCTTTCCTGCTTTGTCAAAGATTAGTTGGCCATACTTTTGTGGGTCCAATCTGGAGTCTCTATTCTATTTCATTGGTCTATGTGTCTGCTTTTGTGCCAATACCATGCTGTCTTGATGATTACAGCTTTGTAATAGAGGCTAAAGTCTGGGATTGTGATGCCTCCCGCTTTGGTCTTCTTCAATATTACTTTGGCTATTCGGGGTCTTTTGTGGTTCCATACAAATTTTGCCTGGAACACCCTTCTCCTCAGATTTGGCTTCTAAGGCTGCTGCGGCCTTATCCATCTGGAGTTTGTAATTCTTGGCCTGGTGAAGAATGGTGTTCCAGTGCATGGTCTTTGCATATGGGTTCACCTTCAACACGATTCTCAGGTTTTTCAGTGGATTCTTCTTGAAGACTCTGCGATGCATCTTCTTGCGTGGTGCTCGGAGGGTTCTCTGGATCTCAGGGCTCTTCAAGATTCTGCTAAGGTCTGTATTAAGCATCTTACGCATGGGAAGGTTGTAGTTACTCTTGAGGAAGGCAGCCTTATGCCATGTGCCATAGAAACCATCCAACTTGCAGAAAGAACTTTCAGTCCAGATGCAGAAACGTCCCACATGCCCCCCAGGATTAAGTTTCAAATGTTCAGTTTGCTTACATTAAGCAAAGTAATTCTGGGGATGTTTCTGAAGGCCTTGATGATACCATTGTCCTCATTATAGATGATGCAGGGTCCCCTACGCTGGATACAACAACGGTTTCTCATTTTGCCCTTGCCAGCTTTCATTCACTGAGAGGCATAGACCTTTTTGATATCATTCCAGGCTTTAAGTTTCTTAAGAAGCAAAATGGCTCCTTGGTCTTCTTGTAGCCTTCAACTTTATCTTCAACCACCAAAGGAAGTTCTAGAACCTTCTCAATACGATGACCTTTAGACATGACCAGTGCTGGTAAGGCTGAGGCAGCCAGGGCAGAGCAGATGGCATATTGCTTCTGTGTTGTCTTCACTCTGTGGTACCAATGGCTCCAGATTTTGGTTGGTGCGAACATGCGGCCCCCCTGACACATATTTCCAAAAGCACCCTGGCCAGAATGGTGAGTCCCACCACCTCGAACTCTAGGAATTCGAGCCATGGCTCTGCCAGTACCCCAAGACTCAGCACTGGTTTGATGACCTGCTATTCACTGACAGCATATGGCTGTTGTTTTTGCACAAGCTGGTGTGAACAAAGTTCATGATATCTGGCTGAATGGGAGCCTTGAATACAGCAGGCAGAGTAACATTTTTGCCAGATGACTCCCCCTTTTTGGAGTACACGGATATCAATGGATGAGCACACGCCATTGCGGAGAGAGAAGAGGGCCACACTCCTCGACATTTTTCATTTTAATAGCACACATTATCGCTCTTCAGTAATTCTAGACAAAATAGGTAAATTCTGCAACGGGTCACTTTTAAGTAATTACTGCTTCTATACCAATATATAAAAAAATCTGAAAGCACAGAATCATTGTGGTGCTTAGAATCCCTTGGTTATCTGGGGACACTTGTCTGGCTCAGTCTGTGAAGCATGCAACTCTTGATCACAGGGTGGTGAGTTCAAGCCCTGCATGCATGGAGCTTACTTAAAAAAATAAATATATTAAAAATAGAAAAGAATTCCTTGGTTATTTGGAGAAAGAGGGGACAGTTCTTAACGTCACTAATATTAAACCTTTTGTTCATCACTGTTGTCAGTCTTAGCATAGCCAAGGAGGATTTAAACAGAAGAGAAGGGTCTTGCAGGAGATCGCTGTGAGTCTAATTTGAAAAATGCTCTTGCAAAGGCTACTCCTGCCATTGTTTCTCAACAAGTTTAGTGAAATGTAAAGCCAGAAACAGAAGGATGCTTTTTAAGAAGTTACAAAGACTCAACTAAAGTTAAAGAAGTAATATGATAAGAACTATAGTGTTAAAAACATTTCATTTTTGGAAAAATTAAGACCAAAACATATAGCTTCAGAAAATCCAAATGGGCTTAAAACCAATGCTGCATATTAGTATTTGCAGGCCTACCTGAATTATTTACAGTGTAAAGCACAGAAATAAAGATTTGTGTATAAGATCATTTATTTACATTTTAACTAAAACTAGTTTCTTAAATATTAAAGGAATCTCTTGAAATTAAGACTAAAAGTAAATTACTATCATTGATAAGACAATTTTACATCAAAATTCTCCTTGAACTGTTTTTCTTTAGCTTTTCCACTGCTATTCTACATTTTTTCTAGAATGAGCCATTCAACTGAGTTCTATTGTAGAATTTCAATTTATATCTTTTTTCATAGTAAAAATTTAGCAATCTTGTAATAATATCCTCTGTTTCATTTATACACACACACACACACACACACACACACACACACACACACACTTAACAGCTTATTAAGACTTCATTTACCAGTTAAAATAAGGGACCTAGCCTTATTATCAAGATCATGGAATTCTGCCTTCAGCTTTAGACAATCATCCAGTCCTCCACATAGAGGAAGCCCTAACTGAAAGAAGGATAAGGGTTAAAAGACCTATGTGTGCTAAATTTCCAAAAGTCTTACAAACTGGCTGAGAGCTACCAATTCTGGGAAGTACACACTGATTCAGAGAATCCTAGGACACTGCAAAGATACCTCACCTATAACTCTAATTCCATGACTTTCCTATGACAAGTCAACCCATGACTACTCATCCTCTTCTTTCTTACTTGTGGTGATGGAGCACTGATCACCTCATGAGACAACCAGCTCAATTTTTAGATACTGCAATCTTTAGACACTTCCTTCTACTTGGTCAAACTGTTTCATTACATTCTACCCAGCTCTAGTCTGCCCTATGATGTGCAGGGAAAGTCTATATCCTTCTATATATTAAACAATTTCAAGTAATTTATATATTTCAAAATGTATCTGTAAAAAAACTATAGACATTCAAATATTCAGTGCCTTCATGATTATAAACTAATCATTATTTAGTCTAGACAGCTACCATTCCATTTTTTGAGTAGTCTTTATTCTTATTATTTTTTTTAATGTTTATTTATTTTTCAGAGAGACAGACAGACACAGAGCACGGGCAGGGGAGCGGGAGCGAGAGCGAGACAGAGAGAACGAACCCAAAGCAGGCTCCAGGCTCTGAGCTGTCAGCACAGAGCCTGATGCAGGCTCGAACCCCACTGACCATGAGAGCACAACCTGAGCTGAAGTTGGGATGCTTAACTGACTGAGCCATCAGGTGCCCTGAGTCGTCTTCATTCATAATAATTTAAATATATGCAATCAAAACTCAAACATGAGAGTTTAAACTAAAAGTCTCCCTATCCCAGTTACTATGTTTCCTTGCAAAAGTTTTCTATGCCTAATTATGGATATGCATATTATTTTTAAAAAGGAAAATATAACTATACACTATTGTGTATTTATGCACCTAGTTTTTGTTACTTGATCAATTTGGAGGTCTTTCCATATTGGCACATACAGCTGTTTAATATTATATTATCTAGAGATACTATACTTGATTTAACCCATCTTATTTACTATAATGTTTAGGTTATTTACAGTTCTTACTATTACAAGTATTTCAGCAATGAACATTCTTGCCAATATTTTTACATAATTGTACAAGTTATCTGTAGGATAAATTCCTAGAAGTGAGATTGCTAGATTAATAGGTATACAAATTATACATTTTGACACATACTGCCACAGTGTCCTGCAAAGATGCTCCACTGGTCTACATCTTGATCAAGAGCATGTAATGCTTCTGTTACTTGTGAACGTACCATTCATAAGCTTTGGTCCATTTTTAATTTTTATTTTTTTTTTAATGTTTATTTTTGAGAAAGAGTGTGCGAGTGGGGGAGGGGCAAAGAGAGACAGGGATAGAGGCTCTGAAGCGGACCCTGTGCTAACACAGCACGCTAACGCAGTGAGGCAGTGAGCCGGATGCAGGGCTTGAACTCAAGAGATTATATGACCTGAGCCAAAGTTGGATGCTCAACTGAGCCACCCAGGCGCCCCAACTTTGGTCCATTTTTTAAAGGCCAGTTTACTTTTTCTTACTGACTTGTAGGAACTTTTTCTACATTAAAAAAAAAAAAAGTAAATTTTTTTAAGCCTGTGTATTATAAGTATCTGTCCTAGTTTTGGCATTTTTAAATGTTATTTGGGATTGTGCAGACATTTTAGTTATTTGTCAGAAAAATTCACCAATATTTGTCTTTAGGGTTTCTAGCTTGGTTCTTCTTTAGAAAGACACTCCTTGATCCAAAATTATTGTTTTATGGTTTTACTTTGGTATTTATATCCTTGATCCATCTCTAGTTTAAAGAGCAAAGAAGAAATCCAGCAATTATTTTTATTCAACTGGCTAGCCATTATAATTTCAAATGTTTTATTTCTGTTAATATCTGATGTGGCAGACGCTCCAAATTTAACAATCTTAAAGAAGTAGCTGTAATAATTCAAAGTTGTTGCAGCATCTTTTCCCATAAACCAAGCTCAGAATGACAAATTTTTAAAAAATCTCGAATCTGCCTGCTAGTTACAAAACTTATATTTAGTTATATAACTTATAAAAACTTAATTATGCTAGGATTTGCTACCTCTTTATAAACCATTGGAAATCCACAATTACAGATAATAGCTCAAGTAAGGTTTCTTATAGTTTCTATTTCAGAAACTACTAGACACAAGCTTCTTTATCTTTGGAATTTCAGTTGCGTAAATCACTTTAAGAGTTAGATTGGATTAATCTAATTTATTACCTTAGCCTAGTCTTCTTTACCCAGTTACCCCATTCTTCCACTTTATATGCTTCTTCATGCTCGTTTGCACTTTTCACCAGTCACTAATGCTTACTTACAATCTTCTGCACAGAGACATTAAACCAATATACACGACTAACTGTGCTTCAAATGAAACTGAAATTAGTAACCTAGATACTAGGGACTTTACCCATGATCAGATTCTAGACACTAATTTTGACCATATTTTTGTTTGATTTTTGAATTCTGTATGGCAGAGATGAAAATTCTTCTTGCAATACAATTCAGATTTCCATAGGAAAATTTACATGCTTTTGTTTGCCTGTTACTAATCTTGTCTTCCTCTAATACCTCATCAGTTTATTGTGGAAAAACAAAAGATTAAAGGCTTAATCCTGTTTAAAATTTGGTCCAAATCCAATAATATCAATAGTCCCTTCAGAAGTATAATCCATCTGTAAGGACAGTATTAAGGAAATCACCTTTAAAAAAAAGACAAAGTAGACTGCCACATAACAAAAGTAATTTTTTATGAAGTTTTCAATGTATTTTTACATTACTGTTTTATTTGATTCTCACAACAATCCTGTTTAGGCTGTTGTTACCCCTACTTGATAGGTGCGGAAAGAGAGAGGTTAAGTTTATTGCCCAGGGTCACAGCCAATAGCCAATAAGTGGTTGAGCCAAGATTCAAACCCATGTGTCCTGCCTCAAATCCTGCCTCATTCCAGTTCATGACAAGCCTCCCAAAACCATCGCAAAGCAAGCCACTGCATGATGAAGTTTATCAATTAAGATGTTTTGGCTGCATGTAATTGAAATTCTAGTTCAAACTGGCTAAAATAATAAGGCCATTTATTATCCCATTATACTAATACAAAGGAGTTCAGGGGAAGGAAAGATTCTAAGCTGGTAGATTCAGTGGCTCATGAATGTCACCACTGTTCTGCCATTTGCTGATGTATTAAGATATCCTTAGGCTGTCTTCCCTCTTGATCCATAGATTAGATATCTGTCAGCAGCACCTGGGGTGTGTAATTCCTTGTTTACATTCAGTAGGAGAATTAGAGACAGAACTGCTCTATCCCAATTATGGAGCATACATCTTTCTCTTTGATTTGAGCATTTTAGGTTATGCGCCAGAAATAGTGTTTATAAATATTCCATGAGGTACTTCTCTACATTTCCAAACCACCTTTGCATCACATGGGAACATACGACTAGTTCAAAGAAATGAACTTTAAGAGAAATGAATCACTTCCAGAATGAGGCAGATAAAAACATGTGTACCTTCTCTATTTCCTTTTATCCCTGATATAAACTAAGGGATATATGGTCAAATGCTGAAACAGCAAATATCTCACAGAATGGAGGCAGTCTGGACACTAGAGTCACCAGATGGAAGAGAGATTCAACCTGCATCAGACTGTGAGTAATCCACAAATTTATCTGTTTCCCCAAGCTACTGAGATTCCAGGGATTTCCTGTTGGGACCCTTGGTATTAATTACCCTGATTAAAGCAGATTACACACCTACCTGAAGGAAAGCTATGCCCTGACCAGCCCATATATCATCTGAGATGGAATGGATGTGCAGAAATACTTGCATTGGCTCGATGCAGTTTTGTAGTAAGAGAATTCATGTGTTATTCAGCTGGAGACTCAAATGATTTTTTAAAGTACAAAATATTTACAATTATACTGCTCATTCTCATAAATGGCAAATTGTGCCATTTTCACAAAAAGTACCGTCAAAGATTGAATGCTTTTGCAGGCATGCCTTTAGCTTTATGAGGGTCTTCAAAAGACCCATTTAAACATAAAATACACTGAAGTCAGGCATTAGGTTTTATAGTTTCACCTACCGTTTCTGTGCTAATATTTATTGAACAACTACTATTGCCTAGCCCTGAACAATAGGTAAGAGATACAAATAAGAAAGGACACCTGTGTCCAAACTTTACTGTCTGCTAGTGAGACAAATATGTAATGTCAAGGAAGCTGAACAGATGGTCAAATGTTCTTTAAGTTATCAAGAAAGCATACTTTTTAATAATGTCTAAGGTCAGAGTAAAGTAAATAACATAACCAAGATTTAAGATCATGTTTGCCAGTTTCCAAAATGAGCCTACATTCTAAACTCCAAACAAACAAAACAAAACAAAGGACAGAAAACACAGAAGATGGAAAAAAAATGAAGAAATCCATCATGGCATTTAAGAAATGTAAATGTAGTCTGTTTGGGATGAATTTGGTGCCAAACATCAAACTAGAAACAACAAAGATAAATAACCACGATGGGTTTTGAAACTTGAATTTGCAAAATATTTGTTTGTTGTATTACTTAAGACAATTCAGTTCAGCCAAATAGAGAAGGGAAAAACAATGAGGAGAAGTACAACTAAGTTTCAACAATATGTAAGGAGATAGTGTGGTGGACACAGTTGACATAGATAATTAAGTAGAGATAGAAGAAACAAGTTAAGCACCCAACAGTTATGAGACATCAAATATTCATCTCTTAAATGAGTCACCCATTGATTATACCCTTGCTGGCCCCATGTGTTATCTGCCTGAAATATGCAGACAAAAATCCATAGCCGTTCAGGAGTCTATTTTAGCAAGTTAGAACTATACCTAGGCACACTTGTCTCTGATGATAGAGCAAGCTGTGTTGGCTCAGTTATGTTCCATCTGCTGAGCCCCCTGCACACACTCAACACTGGTCCTCAAAAAACCCACTGTGACCAGGAAAGGTTGATGTGGTAGAGAAGACGAGAAACAGAACAGACAAATATCATGTAACACAGGACTCAGAATGTGGGCCTTTCATCCCACTGAAACCCCTTCTATGTAGGTAAGCCTAGCAGATCTTTCCCTCCTTGCTTTGTGCTGTGTTTTAAGCTGTTCAATAAATCTGTGACTAGAATATCATAATATGGTTTGTGAACCTTTCTGTACTAGGACCACAGCTCCTGCTTGCACTATGGGATAGACATAAAGGTAGCTGAGGATACACAGTGATGAGGCTACAGGAATGGAGGGGTCAAATTAGGGACAAAGGCTACAAGGCCCAGGACAGCCTTAGAATTGTTCCCAGCACCAACAAAAATTGGAGTTAACTCAGGAGGAGTGGACCGCAAGGCCTGGAGAATACCAACAGAACTTACCTACAAATTCACCGAAGGTTTGCTAAACACACCAGAGACCAGAACATCCACAATATAAAAATCGACACGCATGTATTCTGGGCCCCTCTTTCTTCAGCCATTGGGATATGGCAACTCCTACTTGCAAGCCCACCTTCCTCTAAATACCCAGATGCCACGTTGGACAGAACAGCAGGAGGTGCAAGAGGTCTGAAAGACTCAAGATTTCACCTGAGAGAGCTGGAGTCCTCTCAAAGTGACATTTAAAGCTAGAAGAGACTAAGGCAATATTAACTTGCCTTAGTTCCCATTCCGCCTGGGTGTAGTTTATTGAGGAAAAACAGATGTTATAGTGAAGAAGCTGCAACTTCTTTGTAAATATGAGTAGTAAGTGAAATTTTGAGCCCACTTTGGCTTTACTAACAGTGCTAGTAATATGGGAAGTGATGAAAAGAATGAGGAAGAGAAAGGTGGTTAGTCAGTGGACATAGAAATGGAGGCTCTCTGAACTCCAATGAATGGAGTGTTCCACTTCAACATGTGTACGTATGCGCGCGCGCGCACACACACACACACACACACACACACACACACTACAAATATCTAGTATTCTATTATTCTCTCTAAACAACTATCTTCAGTATCAGGATATCTGAGCCATTGCTACATATAAGATATGTCTAGGTAAAGAGGTCCCAAACTAAAAACAAGTATGCCAGCCCCTATGCTTACATTTACATAGCTCTCACCTTTCTGCCACAAACATGAAAAAAATTTTTTTTCTCCTTCAGCTATGTTTTTCCAGAAATACTATGCTAAAAATCCTAAAAACATAAGCATTTCCTATAAGTAGATCTGGGATAGAAAAAAAAAAAAGGCTAACCTGAAGTTAAAGAATAGGAATGACTGAGAATTACTCCTCTACTAGAGTGAATAATCTCTTATATAGTATGATTTTCATGTCAACTTTACATGAAATTTTGCATATACTTTGGATTAAACTAAGGAAAAATATTCAGTTTCATACATGGGTCAGTGTGCATTTCAATCAAGGTAGAGATCAATGCATGCAGGCCACAGGCAAGAAGTAAGGGTCTAATCAGAGATGACTGTCTCAGGCCAAATAGGTTGATCTGCTGCTTCATACTCTATACATTTCCTGTCCTAAAGTATTTGTTTTCCAAACTTGGAAAGATGAAGTGAAATAGAAGGTCAGTATTTTACAATAGAAAAAAAAATCAGATTTTGAAGAAAACTCTTGGGAATGATAAAAAGATAATCACCTGGATACCTGGATGCTACAAGGCTCAGGGCTAAGAAGAAAAGAGACAGACAGGCACACAGGATACCAAAAAGTTCCAAGCACAAAAATGAGGGAGTTTTACTATGAAAATTCAATCTGTGGGGCTGATTTACCATGTGGTGACCATTTGGGGCATATGTGTAAAAAATTGCCCAGATATCTCTGGATGTTTTAGGATGCCATCACAACCTACCACAAATCGCAGCTGTTTCTGAAACTTGAAAAAAAAAAAAAAAAGAAAAAAGATGTGACCTGTGATGATACAGAAGTCAGCAGATAAAGTTGATAATAAGGAATATATATTTCTCATTTAGCTCTTCTAGGGACAAACAAAATGCCCCCTTGGAAGACAATACCAGTTTATAAATACAAGTATGCTTGATATATATGCATTTTCTATATATTGAAATAAAAACTTAAATCACAGCATTCTGTAAATTGTATAATTGACAATACGTGGTTATTGCAAAAGTAGCATCAACAGAACTGCTTTTGAATTTATTAATTCAGCCCTAGAAATACATGCATTTTCTCATGGATTTTACATCAGTGGTATTTATTGATGCTACTGTATTGTAACCAGAAGTTTCTACACTCCATTACGGTTTCACAAACATTTATCAAACAAGCTCTTTCTCTGTCACTTTCAGCAACCATGCTTCAACAGAAATTCTAGCATTACTAAAAGAAAACAAAAATGTGAATAGAAAAAGGTCATACACATACCCAGAAGGAACAAATTCGTGGCTATTTTCATTCGTTCTCAGTCTAGCCACTAGACTTTTCCAGTAACTACAATTAAGCATTCATATTTAACTCATCTATAATAAGGAAGTCTGAAATGCTCGAGAATGCTTTACTTTAAATCAAGTTGTCCTAACCGCATAAACTCCGGCACACTTATTCCTTCATCTTTTTTGGAAAGGCAAACAGACAAAAATGCTGAATGCTGCCCCAAACACTGTTTAACGTCCATTTGAATAGATAGGCATTTAAGTAACAAACCTTCCCCCACCTCCTAGAAAGGAAAAACAAAATCGCACAAACATCGCAGCAAAACCAGGAGGGCACAGGCCTCTCCTCAGCCCCGCCGTGTCCACAGAAGACGGGGGCGGCCTGTACTCACACAGATAGCGAGAGCGCCTGCCCCCATTCTCGCAGGAAGTGCCTGGTAGAAGTGATGAAGACCAGATGAAAACATCAAAATGACAGCAAAGTACGAGAATTCCATTCAGTAGATATGATTTCATTTGAAACACAGTTCCTAATCCAGAGGCCTCAGAGGGAGCGAAGAGCAGCTCCTAACATTTTCAGAAGCGTGGTTTTGCTTCTCACTCGGCTGAACCCACATGGCTGGCAGGACTGCCTGGAGTTGAAATCTGATCCAGAGCGTCTAGTATTGGCAAGTAGAGGAGGTCATGTGACAGGGGCCTTAAGCTGCTGACATCTTTTTCTTAAACCTGACTTGCCAGATGCCACACACAGGCTTTCTCCGGTCAGAAAACACCCATCACCTGGTGGTATTCATTAATAGGAGGACTAAGTGCAAAACAGTGAATATGCAAACCTGATTCCTAGTTGCTACTCCTAAGAAAAATTCACATATTCACACTCAGGTTTCAATCTGCAGGCACATGCCTCACTTTTCTGAGACACTTTTCACTCCCACTGCCCCTTAGAAACTAGTTAAAGTCTATCAAAACATTCTTCCCTCCACCTTTAGTCTATCAGAATTGTTTTAAGTGAAAATACTTTATTTTATGCAACTCTTACCACTTCTCATTACTTTTGAATTATCTTATTCACAGACACTGGTGATCAACATAAAACAACATGTTTCTAGACTTCCGCAATTCAACATATGTGATTTATAGTGTGGAAATCAGCCTCTGGTTGACCTTTCAACAATGTACTACTTCACATGCTGTGTCATTAGAAAATGTGACAGACTTTACAATTTCCAAATATTTGAACTGATAGCTAAAATATCCATTTCACATAAGCCAGAAGGACACTGTCCTATTTTTTTATTACCACTTTTTGGTCAAATCCTTTTTAGTGGCACATTTAAGAGAATGCTGACTAATACTGCGTGAGAAGTTTCACTTTACCCAATTTTAGAAGACTTAAATTGCCCTCAACAACAAAACATAATAAAATTGTATCTTAAAGGCACAGGGTGGGAAGACCAGGGAAAGTGGAAATCAGTTCCCATTTCGGTACTTCCCTTCAAATGTATATTTCCAGCCAATCAACAGTGCCCACAGCAAAGCCAGAGGACATGACAAAGTCCATTTTATTTCAATGCATGCATTTAGAACATTGCAAAGACACTTCCACAAGGTGCACTAACACAATCCCAAGGCCAAACAATGGAATGGGAGTGGGCAAATGGACATAAACCCCTCCACTGAAAAGTAAAACTTTTTTCTGCTTCCACCTAATGTAGATTTTATCACTTCTGCTTTCCATTTACCCATTAGAAAACTAGACTATTAAAGAAAATTATTATAAAACAGACTTTTTCCAATACATTAAAATTTTGTCTTCTTTTTCTGAGGATACAAGTACTGCCAGTCTTTGGTGAAAAATAAAAGCCTAAAGATTAGGTCAATTTTTATCACCTATACTGGTTGAGGCACTATGCAACAATATACAATGATCAGAAAGACATGATATGTTCTCTTATGGATCATTCAATGGGAGGAGAGAGGAATGAAAATCAATAAGGCTTTTTAATTAGTCAGCACAGAGGCAGTAACAAAGAAGCAGAGATGAGGTAGTGAAAAAATAACAAAGGACACCCAAAAACATTTAACATATTTCGATTCTATTTTTTGTTTTTGAAAAACATAATTAAATCTAATTTGTGAGTTTTCCATCCTAATTTTTTTCACTTAACATTATATTACTGACATGCTCCCATACTGTTAACACTATAAACAATTTTAATCACATAAAATATTATGTTCTGTATATATAACGGTTTTTTTAGTCATTCTCCTATTTTTAGTCATTTACATGGTTTCTGATTTTATGTGTGTATGTGACTGTAAGTAATGCTTTATCATCATTCTGATTATTTTCTAGTCAAGACTCCAGAAAGTGAAATTGTTGGATCACGTTGAATATTAACATGTGCTAAGTTTGTTGACACACATTGACTCTGGCAGTTTATAATCCTCAATTCACGCTACCCAAGTTTGAATATTTTGTAAAATATTTCATAACTTAATAAACGAAAAGGACTTCTCACTTAAAATTCAGATTTATCATTAAAGATAAGAAAATTCCTCATTAGTCATTTGTATTTTCTAATCCATGTGTGGCATTGTCCATTTATCAAATCGTTACTTAACAAGTCTCTTTTATAAGCTCATTTTAAGGATTAAATGATATATAATCTATAAAAAGCTCTTAGTATATTACCTGGCAAATAGTAATAAAAAAGCAATTTTGGATGCTTATCATATGGTTGGATTATTTATCTATTTGGAATATTTTTTGAAATATAGCAAAAAATGAGGATCTAAATTGATTTGATTTTTATTTTTCATTTAACTACTGTGGCCCACATGGTTAATTCTTTCCAGGATGCAATCTCTCTTTCTGATACTATTAGAGCTTCTTTTCCCTCTTAGTTGGGGCTGAGCCCATAGTTGTTCATCTACAGATTACATTTCCCAACCTTTCATACCAGTAGATAGGGCCATGACTCATTAACAGAGTGTGAATCGATTGGGTATGTACAACTTCTGTGTCGCATGATTCATAGGATCCTTCCTCTTCATCACATGTTGGAATGTGAATACACCTCACTTGGATCATACAGGAGAAAGAGTCCCAGCGGATGAAAGACTGAGCAGATGGAAGGAACCTAGACCTCTGAATGACCTTGTGGAGTATGGCTGCATTAACATGCCTGTATCAATTAGACTCCCATTGGAGAAAGAAATCAAACTCTCAAATATGTTACTATATTTGAAAGTCCTGTGTGTAAAACAAGTTTGTCTTTCACCTAATATACTAACCGAATGACTCCCATTTATTGAGCAAGTTTTTCATTTCCCATGTATGATACTATCCTTACTATATATTAAATTCATATACGTACACATACACAACCAGGGTCTTTTTCAGACTAATATATTCTATCTAGGTTTTTCTTTCTTCCATAGTTTACCTAGTTTTATTCCATATCCATATTTGAATAACTGTATCTTTATAATTGACTTAAATAGCTGATAAAGATAGCCTTCTCTAATTATTTTTTCAAAACTTTATTGCTCCTTCCCAATTTTTCATGATGGATTTCAAAAACATTAAGTAATGTTAGAACAAGTTAGAACATCAAAATATTATACCTTGCATTATTGTTCCTAATACATATATATAATAATACTACATAAGGATGACAAAAATCTAGTCCTTATTTTCACAAGTACTTGTACACTATTATAAAGTGAAATTAGTACTGTGCTAAACTTATCCTTATTTTTGGTAATGACTATATTTCACGGCAAAAAGATACCCTGAATAGGCCATTTAACAAACAGAACTAAAAACATTCTTCACATCAAACAATGTCTTTCCATGGAATAGATCTAAAATTGGAGTCCGAAATAATTTTCCTCACCCCTAAAGAGATGCAAGTGATAGTAGAGTCTAATTCCAGAAAGTTCTCTGAGCTGACAAACATAGATATCCCTAAGTATTGATTTATAAAGAATCTTAAGATATACAAGCCCCAGCCAAGAGAGTTGTTTATATAAAATATGAGCTATCACTTTTTTTTCCCAGAAAGAATAAAGAAATTGTAACAAGTATTTTTCAGAATAGTTCACTCTGGTAGGCTAATTCCATGACTACTCCCAGAAATGCTGAAATACCAGGTCAGAAAAGGATCCCTATTTTCAAGATCTGTGAGCTCCCTGGAGGAAGGAGTCAAGCTGACTTCATAAAGGATGGTCAGATCCCTAGGATGCTTCATTCAAATGACCCTGTAACCTGGGGAAGTTTGATGAAGGGATCTAAAAAGGCCAAGTTGTCCTCTAGCCACCAAAGAAGCTAAAAATCCTTCAAAGTCGATCTCTCTGATGTTAACTGGCAGAGCTACCAGTTTTCAAAAGACAAAATCTCTTCAGCTGGAGTAGCAATAACAGTTGTCAGAACAGCAGTGGTCAGCAGTTACAGTACTGCTGGCCACATAGCAGAGACCGGCGAGTATCATGGGGTGTGGTGGTGGCGGCACTGACAGCATCAATCACCTGATGCCCATTGGAAATGGGACATTGGAGGCTTTTCCTCCCAAACTCAGTCTGCCTATACTCCAGCTCTACCTCTATCCCAGCTACGACTCCAGGAGTACACTAGCCTGGACCAGAATCAATGGCATCCAATCAGACAGGGTATCAGTAGTCAGTCAGCAACTATTTATTGTTTATATACTATCTCTTGACCAGAGAGGTTCAGATATTTGGGGTTTTGAATCTCTAGCAGCATGTGCACCTGAAAGATTATTTGCTCTAGGTCAGCAGTCAGCAAACTACAGTCTGTGAGCCACATCTGGCCACCACAGGCCCCTTCCAGCTACTCTAGATCAACTCCGGTTGCACCCATCTGTTTATATAACATGCCTGGCTGCTTTGGTACTACAGTGGCCAAGGTTAGCATCTGCAACAGAGACTGAACCTATGGCCCACAAGGCCTAAAACATTTACCATCTGACCCTTTACAGAAAAAGTTTGCTGACCCTTACTGGTTGGCTATTCAGTAACATTACTGGGCATGAAAATCCTTATATATCCAAAGAAAGACTCTTCTATGGGCCTTGGCTCCTTGGAAAATAATGGGAAGTAGGTCTTTCTTGGGTTTATTAGTCTATTTGTTACCACTGCTCCATTACCTGGCCTTGGGACTATTCTTACCTTCTTCTAATTATTTTTTGAAGGATTTTCCAGAAAGAGGTCCAGTTCATAATCTGATCATATTTCTGTTCTGCAGTCTAGGTGCATTCTCATCCCATTTGAGGAAAAAAAAATTACAATACTCCTAGGAAAAGATCGAATGTTCTGTAGCCATGGAAACAAATAGCCAATATAACTCATTTTAAACCTGTTCAATTGATCAGCACCTTCCCTCAGTAAACCAAGTAATTTTGCAAGCCAACCTATCAGTAACAGCCCAATTAAGAAGGGGTTCAGTCTAATAAGTATGTCTTTGAGTGTCAACCAATCAATAACTGTCTCATTTGAGTAACCACTCTCCTTCCAATGATGTCACACTCCTGCAAACCCACCTGTATAATTATCATCAGTCTGCTCTGCTCAGAAAGACCATGCCTGACCATCAGAGTTTCCCCCACTGTGACAGTAAGTTCAGCTTTGTCTTTTTGTCAGGTACATAGTGTTGATCTCGTCATTCTTTGACACATCCTCAGTTTAGACATCCCAATTCTGTGGGTCATTATTTAAGCCTTATTGTTTGACCTGCATTTCTATTATTTCCTCACTTGCTTGCCTAATGTCCCTTTTTTCCAGTTCTGTTTATGGCCCCACTTAACGCTTGGCATGTCACTTGACTAAGGCTAGACTGGATACTATTCCCTATACCTTTCCTGGAAGCCAAAGCAGATCCACTTTGCCAGCGTCCACAGAAGGAGAGAATCAGGACCCAGTCCTGTAAGAAGTGGACAAGACTAGTGATGGGAATGAGAGGTTCCATTCCTCAGTCCGGGAAAACTAGACAAGAGCTGCATTTTCTTTTGAAAACAGTTTATTTTCCCACTAAGTTTGCTAAAACCATAATTTAACTTCTATATTTCATAAGCACTTATATAATAGACAATGTGTACCTATTAGTATTCAAGGAATTATGGCTAAGAGGAGGTATGAATAATGGTATAGTACTTGAACTATGAAGTATACGTAAGAATTTTTTTGAGGACACTATTTGCAAATCTTGAGAAGGTATTCTGTTTGGCCATTCTGTCTCACCAGCATAGTGATTTGAAAGGCCACATACCTAGGTGGGAATTACTAGCAATCAACACAAACACTTTAATACCCATTGTTCCTTACTCTGCCTGCTTCACAGTTTATGATTACTTCACAGACCCTGAAGGTACTTGAGTCTTAATCCTTCAATTAACAAATACAATACACGAAATTGTATAATCAAATTTGAAATGTGTGCCCTTAGGACTTAAGAATTTGAAGCCAGGGGGCGCCTGGGTCATTCAGTCAGTTAGGCATCCAGCTCTTGATTTCAGCTCAGGTCATGATCTCATGGTTCCTGGGACAGAGCCCTGCAGAGCTTGCTTGGGATTCTCTTTCTCTGCCCCTCCTCCATGCTTGCGCACTTGCTCTCTTTCACAAAAATAAATGTTAAAAAGAAAAGAATTTGAAGAAAGCAAAAAAAAACAAAAAACAAAAAAAAAAAAACAAAAAAAAAAAACCAACAACAACCCATGATGGATGAAGGTCACTGGAGCTAGAGCTGCAAGAAGGGAGGCGTTGAGCGGACTTCTACAGAAGTCACTGATTATGAAGGCAGGGGAGGGAGAAGGCATTCTTATGTGGGTCTTTGTGATGGGCAAAGAGACAGACATTAGCATGAAAAGTAAGGGACTTTAAATAGAAGAATAAGAAATCTAGGCAGGACCTCAGCCATGAACTAACTACTGTATGTTCTTAAATAAATAGCTTGACAAAAGTGCTGCCAGATTAATCTGAGGTCTGACTAAAATGTGCTAAAATAAAAAGGAAACTTCTTATAAATAAATGGACCCTGTTAACAATTGCCCAGCTGAGAGGATAATTTCTGGAATTTATATACTGAAAGATAAATCACAAACTTTGTAGACAGAACTTGTAAGACTGATAACTGACTTTATATATGAGGCAAAAGAGGTGTCACGTAGTCAAGAACAGCATGAAGGAAGACTCTAAGATTTGTTTGCCAGGACAATGAAATTGTGCCAAGTAGTGTATCTTAAACTCCAGTCTGCCTGGCAAAGTTCCAATTTATGCTTGTTGATTCAATGCAGTTATTAATAGCATCGCTTTTCACTCTTAAAAGTGTTCTGGAAAGGTGAGGCTGAGGGAGGTGACAGCGAAGGGTGCTGCCCGAGTATCAGGACTCGCTCTACCAGGATCCTAAGAAGGGAGAGTTCAAGACTTCCATCTTTATATGTGGAATCTGAAAGAAAGAAAGAAAGGAAGGAAGACAGAGGAAAAGAAAGGAAAAGAAAAGAAAGGAAAGGAAAGGAAAAGAAAAAAAGAATGCCACTAATATGGAGGATAATATCATATAGTCTAATTAGAATCCTAGGAGGAAATGAAAGATTGGACTAGAAAAACATTTTTGAAAATAAAAGCTGAAAAATTTCAAAATTGATAACAAACATTAACCCTTAGCTCTACAGACCTCTAGAAGGATAAAGAAAACCACTCATATTTTTAGCAGTGCTAACAATGAGAGTTAAAGACCAAAAAAGCCTTTAAAGTAAACCAGAAAAAGATGCTTACTTTTTTAAAGTTTATTTATTTTGAGAGACACACACACACATAGAGAGAGAGAGAGAGAGAGAGAGAGAGAGAGAGAGAAGAGAGCAAGCAAGCAAGGGAGAGACAGAGAGAAGGAAAGAGAGAGAATCCCAAGCAGGCTCTACACTGTCAGCATAGAGCCCAATGTGGAGCTTGAACCCATGAACTGTGAGATCATGACCTGAGCCGAAATCAAAAGTCACTTAACTGAGCTACCCAGGCGCCCTGAAAGATGCTTACCTTTAATGGAACAATAGGAGTTACAACTTAGTTCTCAGAAGAAATAATGGAGACCAGAAAATAATGGACTGATATGTACACAGGGTTTTGAGGGGGTGGGGTGAGTCAAAGAAACTCTTACAAAATTAAAATTACATATCCAGAGAAAATGTTCTTCATAAGATGAAGGTGAAATAAAAACATTTTCAGAGAGAGGAAAGCTGAGTGAATTTGACGTTAGTGAGTTCACACTATAAGAAATGCTAAAAGGAGTTCTTTGGGTGAAGGGAAGTGATACCAGATGGAGAAACTGGATCTACTAAAAGGAATGAGGAATGTTGTAAGTGGCAAATATGTGGAAGCAGGTTTGATTCCCAGCAGAAGCTGTGGGTGTCTTGTGTGATTTGCTGTGATTCTGATGGACTTTGGTGTCCTGAAGGGACTTTAGGCAGCCTCATCATTTGGCTTCAGCATCTCCTAAAAAAAAGTTACACAAGATTATGGGAGCTGAAAACATGAATTCCAGTCCTCTTCACTTCCGATTTCCTTGGGGGGTGATGGCATGGTCAATGATCCTTGGATTTGTTCTCTCATCTCAGGGTGAAGTTTTCACTTAATATCAACTCTATACAGAAAGGAGAAAAACCTAAGTGTACAACTTACCAACAATTTGAAACATAAAATTCTTAAAGTTTAACTATCTTAAGAGAAAGTTGGAGGACCTAGAATCATCCTTAAGAGATAACGGCCTTTGTAAGGAGTTATCAAGAATGGCAAGAAGGGAGGCAACAGATGAAAAGCTAAATGGGTCCAATTCTGTACTTGAGGGTGAAACACATTTTAAAGAAAAAGAACAGAAGAAAAATCTAAATATTCAGACCTAGATGAATTGATCTCTAACTTTACAAAGAGGGCAATCCCACTAGAATACAAATCAAAGTCTACGATATCACTAGGGACTTTTCCAACTAGAGCTCACAGCAGATGGCATTTGGATATGGTCCTTCACTAAAAAGTCTGTCTTCATTGGAAAGATCTTTTCACTGCCCTCCACATACATTTTCACCTTGGCAACCAGGCTTCATTCCTCTACCTCTAATGCCGGTGCAAGGTCCTGTGGGCCTGTTTATGACATCAGGACCTGAGAAGGCATATGTTGACCAGGTCAAAATATCCCACCAAGGGATATTCTAGAGCCACCACAGCCTATAAGGAAGTTTTACAGAAATCTAAATTTCAGGTTTTATAAATAAGTTCTGTAAGTAAGATTTATTTGAATATCTTTAAAAATAGTTATAAATAAATCACTGTCTCAGTTTAGACTATGTATTATATGGCTACCCTACTAATAGAAGGAATTAATTAGTTGGGGAACAGAACATGTTTGAATAGAAAGTTGCATTTGATTTCAGGCAGATTCCAGAAATCAGTCACACAGTGGGAGGAAATTTCAGTAGGAAGTATACATTAGGAGCCTTTTCATAAACATCTCAAAGCCTGCTTCAGTCTCCCCTGGCTTCTTTAATCATCATAGCCTATTTATTCTACCTCTGAAAATTTTTCAACTCAATTTTCTCTCCGATATTGCAGCTATTCTTTAAAATTAAAAAAATGTTAAATGTGTGCCTCATCAGCATTCCTTTGGTGCAAGAACACCACTAGCTACCCTTCTGAAACAGATTTGATTATGTTACTTTCCTGCTTATTTTCTTCCTCTTCAGGCCTAAAGGCTTCATATATTGGCTTCAAGGGATCTGTGATCATGCAAGTAATTATATTTGAATTTTGAGTGTATGCACATGAATCAAGCATCTATCGTCATACTTTTAACTTTTTTAAGGAATAAAAACTGCTGGCCTATAGATTAGGTTCCAAACTCCTTAGCACAGCTTTCAAAGTTTTTCAAAATCTAATTTCATACTAGCCTCACCCCCATTATGTATCTTAAATTTTAGCTTTCTTGCTGGTAGTAGGCTGAATAATGGTCCCCCAAAGATGTCCACATCCTAGCTCCTAGGACTTGTGAATATGTCTCCTTGCATGGCAAATGAGATTTTAGGATGTATTTATGTTACAGATCTTGGGAAGGTTATCTTGGATTATCAGGGCTCAATCTAATCATATGGGTCCTTATAAGGAGGAGGAGCGGTCATGATAGAAGCACCAATTGTAGTCAAAGAGATCCCAAGCTGCTGGCTTGAAGATGTAGGAAGGTCACAAGCCAAGGAATGAAGATAGCCTCTAGAAGCTGGAAAATGCACGAACTCATTGAGGGTACCAAGAAGAAGCTTGATTTTAGCCAGTAAAACTGATTTCAGATTTCTGATATCTAGAACAGTAAGATCATAAAGTTGTGCTGTTGTAGGTCACTAAGTTTCTGGTAATTTATCAGAGTACTAATAGGAAACAAATACATTGTTGTTCTTTTTTTTTTTTTTAATGTTTATTTTTGAGACAGAGAGAGACAGAGCATGAACGGGGGAGGGTCAGAGAGAGGGAGACACAGAATCTGAAACAGGCTCCAGGCTCTGAGCTGTCAGCACAGAGCTCGACGCAGGGCTCGAACTCACAGACCGCGAAATCATGACCTGAGCCGAAGTCGGCAGCTTAACCGACTGGGGCCACCCAGGTGTCCCTGTTGTTCTTTAAACTACTTAAGTGGTACATTGTCTGACTTCAGAATCTTTATGATCTTGTATTTGCCAGACATGCGTCTCCCTTTTCTTATTTAGGGAACTCATACACATACTTCAATGCCTAGCACCAAGGTCTCTAGCATTACTAACACTGCTCCTCTGTGTGCGCACATATGCCTGCTTTAAACCACTTGTAAAATATTTACACACAGCATTGTTATTGTTTGCAAATTTATCTTTCTAGATTGAAATCCTTTGAGGACAGAGTAACATAACATTTCCTTTCAGGCCTCACAATATTCATATAGTTACTGCATTAAATGTGTGGTGATAAATCTTTGGTTGTTCCTGGCAACGCTTTGGGACTCACTTAAAAGTCAGGACAAGGAGTGCCTGGGTGGCTCAGTCGGTTAAGTGTCCGACTTAGGCTCAGGTCATGATTTCATAGTTCGTGGGTTCGAGCCCCATCAGGCTCTATGCTGGCAGCCTGGAGCCTGCTTCGGATTCTGTGTCTCCCTCTCTCTCTGCCCCTCCTCACTCACATTCTGTCTCTCTTGAAAATAAACATTAAAAATTTAAAAATTCAGGACAAGAAACAGGGATCACAAGAAAAAGAATTGAAATGTGTAAGCATAGACATGATTTGTAAGGAATTTTGGAGAAAAAAGTCCAGAGTTCTAAAAGAAAAAAAAAAAAAAAGAGAGAGAGAGAGAGAGAGAAAAAATATAGTGTGGAAAAACAGGTGAAGGTAGTCAAAAGGTACAAACTTCCAGTTATAGGATCAATTAGTCCAGTGAATGTAATGTTCAGCCCAGTGATTACAGTTAATAGTCACTATTAACTATGTATATTTGTATATATGTATTAATATTTATATATTCACTGTATATTTGTAATCTGCGGAGATCTTAAAAGTTCTCATCGCAAATAAGAAAAATTTGTGTGTAAAGTGATGTGAGGTGATGGATGCTAATTAAACTTACTATAGTGATCATTTATCAAAATTATACATATATATATAATCAAATGTATACCTAAAATTATATTATATGTCTATTTTACCTTAATAAAACTGGAAGAAAAAATAATGATCTAAATATTTGTATTTCTGTAAGAAATCTGAATATAAAATTTTAACCTACAATTATATTAAGAATATAAAATCTGTAAGACAAAAGGACTATGTAGGAATATAGTACTCATGGAAAGATATGTTCATAGTCCTTAATATTTGAGTTCTTCATTTGCAACATCTTTTTGCCAGGAAGATTCCTTTAAGTTTTTTTCAAATCTCGTCTCTAAATAAAGGTTAAGTTGAAATTCTTGAGGCAATTACTTTTGATTTTTTTTAAATAAAAATCCACTTGTATATATGGATTGTATATGACTTGTGGCTGGCATAGTCCCTCACCTATTGCAAGACTGTAATAAATAATACAGCATATATAGTTTTTAAAAATCCAGCAAGTAAAAAAAATACTTTTCTATATATAATATATATATAATTATGTATATATGTATGAAAAATGAGAAAATATTCCTATTAACTGAATAACAATTCCCAGAACTAGAATTACAAGATGTTTCACTTTGTGAGGGGGTATAGGGACGAGTCAGTAACCATTGTTTATCATCCAAGGCTTTCACTTGTGTTCTCATTTACTTATTACAATTCCACAGCATACGTATTATTCATGTTTGTCAAATGAGACCGCAGCTCAAGGGAGGTTGAGCAGCCAAACCTACGCTGAGACCTAGGTTTTCACAAATGCATTAAATTAAGATAGGTTAAATCCCCATTTGGAATGCACCTGGTTTCTAATTGTGACTAGGCTAAGGGTACTCATGTTATGAATATCACTGTCAATTACAAGATATAAACAGTAAACCAATATTTCAACTGAGAAAAATACTAGAACAAGAGGTACCTTGAGAGTTTTTTTAAATATTAATTATAAGCACATTTACCTATATTATCTCATTCAATCAACATGAAAACAAGCTAGGATATAAATGGCAAAATTCCCATTTTGCAACAAAAAAAAAAAAACCACTTGAAATTCATAAATCAAACTACTTGCCCAATCACACAGCTGGTAAGATGTATACACAGAGAATATAAATTTAATACTTTGCTTATTTATTCCCTTAACAATCAAATATTTAGTAAGATAATACCATGTGCCATGCACTATTGCAGACTATGTTCCTCTCCAGTGGATTACTTTTAATGGATAGAACTTCTACTCCTGGAAGCCTTAAAATTCATATATGAGTTATAATGTGCTAGGCTGCCATGGACTTTAGGAAAGATGGAGGGGTGCTGCTATAGGATTCTTGTACATTCACGTGGCAGTTAACTGTTTAATAACAACATCTCACATGGCTACAGCTGTAACAGTTTATTTTGTACAGACACATATGGATACTAAATATCTATTTTATGTATAACAATGTTTGTTTCTCTTCATTAGAACTATTGCAAAACTCTTAGTGGTCAAGGACTTAACTACCACAACCTGAGACAAATCAATTTCCTAATCATTTATATATCAAAGAGCCTCACACTAGGGAGGCTGGGAAGATGGCAGAGTAAGAGGACGCCAAGCTCACCTCAGCCCACAGATACAACTAGATAACACTTCCATCAGTATAAATAACCCAGAAACTGACCTGAGGACTGACAGAACAAAATCCACAACAAAAGGTGGAGAAGAGGGCACATCAAAGAGGGTTGGAAGGGTGGAGACACAGGGGGAAGCAAAATGGACCAGGGCACAAAACAGGCTATCATACCTGGAAGCCTGCACAGGTAAGATGAATCCCCATGGCATTTGGCTTTGAAAGCGAGAAAGACTGAATTTCAAGAGTTCTTACAGCAAGAAGGACTTAAATCCTGGAATTTTAAAAATCAGCAACTTGGTCCTGGAAAGGCCCAGAGAGCAATAGGAAGCCTAGTCCCTGCCCTTAAAGAGACTGCACCACAAAAAGCCCTTTGGAGTTACAGCAGAAAAACACCTGGAGCATATGGGAGAAAGAGCTATTTACTCGTCTCAGAGCATGTCCCAAAAGGGCAGAGATCCTAGGAAGACTCCTCCAAGAACAAAGAGGCTGGCAGATACCAATTCCCTACCCCCTACCCACCCATCGTCTCTTAGAATAAGCACAGAGCCAGCTGCAGGAACCAGAATGCTGACATTCACCACCTAACTTGTTTACATCAAGTCCACCCCCACGTTCTTCAGCAGATCAGCCATTTCCAGTCACACGTGCTTCAGTCCCATTGCTGTGGGTCTCCTCATCCAGAAGACTAGTACAAGCCTCTGCCAATACCACATCTCCTGATGAGCATGCTTTTGGAGGCTTTGGTCTGATTGGGGGTAGTGGGGTGGCAGCAGCATCGGTCATGCACAAGCCTGAGGCACACCTTGTTAAAATCGCACCTGCCCCCACCACACAGCCCTGGTCGGTGGTATGTGTCAATTCACAACCAGACTGGCACGCATGTTGTTAAAGCTGCTCACCCACGCTGGGGACCAAACACTGCTGCAACAGACAAAGACAGACTCTGCAGATGACTGGATTGAAGGCAAAGGCAGCCAGGACACAACAGCAGGGCACATGTAACACACATAGGAGAGACCCCCTGAGACACCAGGTTCTGGGGAAGAGGCAACACTGTACCGCAGGGCACTACAGGAACTTTTCTTCATACAGCCACTGCTTTCAGAAGCAGGAAGCAGAGCTGACTTCCCTAACACAGAGAAACAGAGATTTAGACAAAATGAGGAGACAAAGAATACATTCCAAATGAAAGGACAGGACAAAATCACAGCAAGAGACCTAAGTGAAATGTGGGTAAGTAATATGCCAGTCAGAGGATTTAAAGTAATGATCCTAAAGACACTCACGGTACTTGAGAAAAGAGTGGAGGACATCAGTAATACCTCTAACAAAGAGATAAAAAAGAATCAGAGGTGAAAAACACAATAAATGAAATAAAAAATATACAAAACAGAATAAATAGTGGGCTAGTGGAAGCAGAAAAATGAATCAGTGAGTGACCTAGAGGACGGAGTAATGAAAAGTAATCAAGCTGAGCAGGTGAGAGAAAAATCATTATGCAAAATAAGAATTGATTTAGGGAACTCAGTGACTCCATTAAGTGCAAGAACATTCGCATCACAGGATTCCAGAAGAAGAAGAGAGAGAAGGGAACATAAAATTTACTTGAAGAAATAATAGCTGAAAACTTTCCTAATCTGGAGAAGGAAACAGGTACCCAGATCCAGGAGGCACTGAGAGTCCCCAACAAAATCAACCCTAGGAGGTCCACACCAAGACACATACAATTAAAATGGTAAAAAGTAGTGATAAAGACAGAATTTTTAAAGCAGCAAGAGAAAAGAAGGCAGTTAGATACTTCGAAAACCCCATAAGGCTATCAGCTGATTTATCAGCAGAAAATTTGCAAGCCACAAGGGAGAGGCATGATATATTCAAAGTGCTGAAAGGGAAAAATCTGCAGCCAAGAATATTCTATCCAGCAATGCCAATATTAGGAATAGAAGGAGAGAGTTTCTCAGACAAACAAAAACAAAAGGAGTTCATGACCACTAAACCAGCCCTCCAAGAAATGTTAAAGGGGATTCTTTTTTTTTTTTTTAATTTTTTTTTCAACGTTTTTTATCTATTTTTGGGACAGAGAGAGACAGAGCATGAACGGGGGAGGGGCAGAGAGAGAGGGAGGCACAGAATCGGAAACAGGCTCCAGGCTCTGAGCCATCAGCCCAGAGCCCGACGTGGGGCTCGAACTCACGGACTGCGAGATCGTGACCTGGCTGAAGTCGGACGCTTAACCGACTGCGCCACCCAGGCGCCCCTTAAAGGGGATTCTTAATGGAAGGGAAAGACCATATGTATGAAAAGTAGGAAACACAAAAACTTATAGTAAAAATAAGAATATCTGTAAAAATCAGTCAAAAGATTCACAAAATTAAAAGATGTAAAATATGACACCATGTACATAAAATGTAGGGTGGAAAGGAGTAAAGGGGTTCAAATTTAAGTTAATATAAGCTGCTATATGCAGAAGATATTATATACAAACTTAATGGTAACAACAAGTCAAAAACCAGTAATAGATAGGCAAAGAACAAAGAGAAAGGAATCCAGTATATCACTAAAGAAAGACAATAAACTAGGAAAGAGAGCAAGAGAAGGGCAGGGACAAACTAAAAAAACAAAAAACAAAACAAAACAAAAAAAACAACCACCACAAAATAAGTAACAAAATGGCAACAAATACATCTCTGTCAATAATTACCTTGAATGTAAGCAGACTAAATGCTCCACTCAAAGATCTAGGATGATGAAATGGATTAAAAACAAACAAACAAAAACAGAACAAGACCTAGCTTTATGCTGCCTACAAGAAACTCATTTCAGACCTAAAGACCCTTGCAGACTGAAAGTGAGGGGATGAAAGAAACATTTATTAAGCACGATGAGGTAAAGGAAAGCCAGAGTAGCAATACTTAGACAAAATAGGCTTTAAAACAAAGATTGGCATGAGGGACAAAGACACTATATAACCATAATGGGGACAACCCAACAATAAGGTATAACAATTGTAAATATTTATACACCCAAATATGTAAAGTGGTTAATAAAAACATAAAGGAACCCTTCAATAGTAACACAATTATAGTAGGGGACTTTAACACCTCATTTACGTCAATGATCATCAAAACAGAAAATCAATAAGGAAACAGTGGTTTTGAATGACACCCCGGACCAGATGCGTTTAACAGATATATTTAGGACATTCCATCCTAAAACAGCAGAATACACATTCTTTTTAGGTGCACATGGAACATTCTCCAGAACAGATCACACAGTAGGCCAAAAACAAGTCTCAACAAATTTAAAAAGATCAAAGTCATATCACGCATCTTTTCTGACCACAACACTATAAAACTAGAAATCAACCACAAGGAAAAATCTGGGAAGAACACAAATACAGAGAGGTTAAATAACATGCTAAATAAACATGGTTGACATGAATGGTCAACCAAGAAATCAAAGAAAAAATAAACACTTACATGAAAATGAAAACACAACCATCCAAATGTTTTGGGTTGCAACAAAAGTTGTTCAAAGAGGGAAGTTTATAGCAATACAGGCCTACCCCAAGAAGAAAGAAAAACCTCAAACAACCTAACCTTGCACACAAAGGAGCTAGAAAAAGAACAACAAAACCCCAAAACAGCAAAGGAAAGGAAATAACAAAGATTAGAGTAGAAGTAAATGATTTAGAAACTTAAAAATCTCTATAGAGAAGATCAATGAAACCAGGATCTGGTTCTTTGAAAAGATCAACAAAACTGATAAAACTCTAGCCAGACCCATCTTTTTTTTTTTTTTTTTAATTTTTTTTTTTCAACGTTTATTTATTTTTGGGACAGAGAGAGACAGAGCATGAACGGGCGAGGGGCAGAGAGAGAGGGAGTCACAGAATCGGAAACAGGCTCCAGGCTCTGAGCCATCAGCCCAGAGCCTGACGCGGGGCTCGAACTCACGGACCGCGAGATCCTGACCTGGCTGAAGTCGGACGCTTAACCGACTGCGCCACCCAGGCGCCCCTAGCCAGACCCATCTTTAATTCATTAATTAATTAGAGAGAGAGCACACGCACAGGAGCGCACATGCACACAAAGTCATCAAATGGAAGAGGAGAAAAAACTGATACCACAGAAATATAAGTGATTGTTAGAGATTATGAAAAATTATAAACAAATTAGACAACCTAGAAAAAATGGATAAATTCCTAAAACATACAACTTACCAAAACTGAAGAAGGAAGAAATACAAATTTGAACAGACTGATTACTAGTGAAGAAATTAAGTCAGTAACTACAAAAACTCCCAACAAACAAAAGTCCAGGACCACACAGCTTCACAGACAAATTCTACTGAACATTTAAAGAGTTAATACCTATTCTTCTCAAACTATTCCAAACAATGGAAGAGGAAAAAAAACTTCCAAATTCATTCTATGACCAGCCTTACCCTGATACCAAAACCAAATAAAGACACCACAAAAAAAGAGAACTACAGGCCAAACTCTGATGAACACAAATGCAAAAATCCTCCACAAAATATTAGCAAACCAAATCCAACAATACATTAAAAAAAAAAAAAATCATTCACCACAATCAAGTGGGATTTGTTGCTGAGATGCAAGGGTGACTCAACATTCACAAATTAATGTGATAACATCACATCCGTAAGAGAAAGGATGAAAACCATATGATCATTTCCATAGATGCAGAAAAAGCATCTGACCAGGTATAGCATCCACTCATGATAAAAACCCTCAACTAATTAGGTTTCCAGGGAACATACCTCAACATAATAAAGGCCTTATATGAAAACCCACAGCTAACACCATACTCAATGGGGAAAAACTGAGAGCTTGTCTCCTAAAGTCAGGAACAAGACAAGGATGTCCACTGTCACCACTTTTATCCAATATAGTACTGGAAGCCCTCGCCACAGCAATCAGACAACAAAAAGAACAGAAGCCAAGTTGGTAAGGAGGAAATGAAATTTTCACTCTTTGCAGATGACATGATTTTATATATATATATATATATATATATATATATATATATATATATAAAACCCTAACAATTCCACCAAAAAACTAGAACTGATAAATGAATTCAGAAAAGTTGCGGGATACAAAAATCAATGTACAGAAATCTGTTGTATTCCCATACACTAATAATGAAGCAACATTAAGTGAAATTAAGAAAATAATTCCATTTACAATTGCACAAAAAAATAAAATAGGAATAAACTTAACCAAAGAGGTGAAAAACCTCACTCTGAAAACTATAAAACATTGATGAAAGAAATTTGGGATGATGAACAGAAATGGAAAGGAGTTCCATGCTCATGGGTTGGAAAAATAAATATTGTTAAAATGTCTATACTGTTCAAAGTAGTCTACAAATTCAATGTAATGCCTATCAAAATACCAACAGTATTTTTTCCACATACCTAGAACAATCCTAAAATTTGTATGAAATCACAAAAGACCTCAAATAGTCAAAGCAATCTCAAAAAAACAAAACAAAACAAAACCCTAAACTAAAACAAAACAAAAAAACCCTGCAAAACAACAGATACCTCCAGGTTTTGGGTTTTTATGCATCACAATTCCAGACATCAAGTTATATTACAAAGCTGTAGTAATCAATACAGTATGGTACTGGCATAATAACAAACACATAAATCAATGGAACAGAATAGAAAGCCCAGAAATAAACCCACAGTTTCATGGTCAGTTAATCTTCTACAAAGGAGGCAAGATTACACAATGGGGAAAAGACAATCTCGTCAACAAATGGTGTTGGGAAAACTGGACAGCTAAATGCAAATGAAATGGACCACTTTCTTACACTATACACAAAAATTCAGAATGAATTAGGGACCTAAATGTGACATCTGAAACCACAAAAATCCTAGAAGAGATTACAAGCAGTAATTTCTCTGACATTGGCCATGAGCAACATTTTTCTAGATATGTCTCCTGGGGCAAGGGAAACAAAAGTAAAAAAAACTATTGGGACTACATCAAAATAGAAAGTGTCTGCACAGCAAAGGAAACCACCAACAATTCTAACAGACAACCTACTGAATGGGGGAAGATATTTGCAAATGACACATCTGATAAAGGGTTAATATCCAAAATATATGAGTAACTTATACAGCTTAACACACTAAAAACCAAATAATCCAATGGAAAAATGGGCAGAAAACATGAACAGTCATTTCTCCAAAGACGACACACACAGATAGCTAACACACACATGAAAAGATGCTCGACATCACACATCATCAGGGAAATTCCAATCAAAACCACAATGAGATACCACCTCACACCTGTCAGAATGGCTAAACTAAAAAACTCAAGAAGCAATACGTGTTGGCGTGGATGTAGAAAAAAGGAACCCTCTTGTACTGTTGGTGGGAATGCAAACTGGTGCAGCCACTGTGGAAGACAGTATTGCAGTTCCTCAAAAAATTAAAAATAGTACTACCCTACAATCCAGTAATCACACTACTGGGTATTTACCCAAAGAATACAAAAACAGTAATTTGAAGACATATATGGACTCCTAGGTTTATTGCAGCAGTTTTTACAACAGCCCAACCACAGAAGCATCCCAAGTGTCCACTGATAGATGAATGGATAAAGAAAATGTGGTGTGTGTGTGTATACACATACACAAATATACAGCCATATATATAATATATATATACACACACACGATATACAACCATAAAAAAGAATGAAATCTTTCCATTTGCAACAATATGGATGGAGCTAGGGAGTATAATGAAAAAAGAGAAGAGAAAGGAAAGCTTCCATATACATTGCGCAAGGTTAGCAATACCCTGATACCAAAACCAGTCAAAGAAACCACAGAAAAAGAAAACTACAGGCCAGTATCCCTGAAAAACATAGACGATACACACATACACACGGGAATATTATGCAGCCATAAAATGGATGAAATCTTGCCACTTATGACAACAAATACGTCAGACTGAAAAAGACAAGTGCCGTAGGATTTAACTCATGTGTGGAATCTAAAAAACGAATCAAATTAATAAACTAACAAAAAGCAGAATCAGACCTATAATTACAGAAAACTGATGAATGCCAGATGGACTGGGGGTGGAGGAATGGGCAAAGTGGATGAAGGGGAGAGGAAGATACAGGCTTCCAGTTATGGAATGATTAAGTCATGGGTATAAAAGGCACAGCATAGGGAATATAATCAATGTTATTATAATACTGTCGTTTGGTGACAGATGGTGGCTACACTTGTAGTGAGCATAGTATACATATAGAGATGCTGAATCACTATGCTGTGCATCTGAAAGTAATGTAAAACTGTGTTATCCATACTAAAAACATAATAAAAAAAACTCATCTAAAAACTTTCTCTTGAAAGTCTCTATGACTGTAACAATGATAAACTAAAACCACCTATTGATAAAAAAAAAAAAAAAGACCAACAACTGAGGAACAAAGAAGGTCAGCACAAAGTTAACTCCTGTATTGTAGTAACAGATATCATTGTTAAATAGTCTGTTTCTTTTCAACAGTACTGGAAAAAAAATTGAATTGAGAAATTTTAAAATTCCAGTCAGCTTCAAAATATGGATTTAATAGTCCTAGAAGTTTCTCCTCAACAAGCAATCATGTAATTGTACATCAATTTCAGTACATTGATAGGGACTTTTCAAATTGTTAGCGAGTTTAACTATTACAACCCCGTAGGCAAAGAACACGATGTAGAAGATAAGGGAAAGGGAAATTTTTGAACACTACAAGCTTAAATGTAGAGAGAAATAAGTTGGGAAAAAATACATATGTGGGTGTTGGTGGGTGTGGGTATACAGGTTTATTTATAGGTACATACGTATATACATATATGTGTATATATATACACACAATCATATTATATACATACACATATATATAATAAAAGAGGGGGAAATATGAAACACCAAGAAGATAACTATCACCTACCACTACCTTTTGAAGTTGGCCATGTCAGGGTTTAGGTTGACAGATACACTAAACTAATAAGGGCAGGGTTAGACCCCTTTCTCCAATTTCTGTAGTTTTTAAACTATATAAGAAGAAGATAATAGCGTATATCTCAAACATTTTCTAAATGGATGACTATTTTAAGACTGTCAGTTGCACCTTACCCACATTTTGTATCTTTACCATTCCCTTCGGATGCCTAAAATCAGGCTAAAAATCTGCCCACACCACAATATACGTAATATGCTATGATTTAGGATTCAAGCAAAGAAAGAAAATGTGCATCTGTTTTGGATTAATGAAATGAGAATTTTCAATAGATAATCCTGAGGTAGTTTTTTGAATTTCCATAGACATATAATCCACCTTCACAAAAATTCTACAATATCATTATATGTGTATGAATTAATCTGGCCTTTCCCACTATACTTGTCTTTTAGCTACCTAGAGCTCCTTTCAAAGCCTCCTTTCTTAGGAGGTTAAGAGAATGTGGGTATTTCCTTCTAGTCAAAAGATGCAGGAAATAACATCATAGCTAGTATTTACTTAGGGCTCAGTGCAGGGTGTTGGGTACTCTGCACAGCAATTTATATATACACTTTTAGTTCATCCTTATAACAAAACTAAAACAGTATGATTTTTATTCCAGTTGTCCAAATGTGAAAGATTTTATAGAACCAGTCAGAGATTCCATGGCTGGTAGGTGGGAGAAGTACCAAACAGAGGCTGTTTCCAGAACCCATAAAGTTTATCACTAAGATGTACTGCCTGTCTGGTCTAAATTTATTGTTTAGTAAATTTCCAGAACAATAGTTGAGGTTACTGTAACATAAAAACAGAATTGCATTAAAACATTAAAATTTTAAAAACACAATCAACGGATAAGGAAAAGACAAGTACGGGAATTCAAAATGAATTAACTATGGCAATGAAGCACAAACTTAAACTCAGAGATTTGTTGCAAGTCAGTGCTAAAATGGACCTATCTAGTTCTTTCTTGTGTCAGATAAAAGAAAGACAAATTTCATCTGGAAGTTGCCTTTTTTCCTGACATTAAAGATAGTCCAAATTTTTCACGGGAATCCTTAAGTAAAGAAAGGGACAGTGTATCACAAGTAGTACTTTCAACATCAGTGGGGCTAAGAACGGAGATATTCCTCAGGAGGTTATTTCTTACGTCTCTCCTCTAAGAAAGCCAGTGGAGGAAGAGTAAATTGGATCACTTAACACTGTAACTTTGTTATAACCCAGTTAAAAACTGGGCTAAGGATCTGAATCGCCATTTCCCCCCAAAAAGATACATAAGTGATAAATAAGCACAAAGTGATGCTGGAGATAGCCATCAGGGAAATGCAAACCCAAACCACAATGCAACACGATTTCACACACACTAGGATAAGGAGAAAAAAGATAAGAACAAGTGTTGGTGAGGATGTGGAGAAATTGGAGCATGCTACAGCCTGAATGTTTATGTCCCTCCATAATTCACATGTTGAAATCTTAATGCCCAATGTGATGGCATTAGGGGGTGGTGCTTAGGTCATGAGGACGGAACCCTCATTTAGGGAATTAGTGTTCTTACAAAGGAAACCCAGAGATTCCTTCTCCTTCCACTATGTGGAGACACAGCAAGAAGGTACCAGCTATGAACCAGGAAGTGAATCCTAACCAGCCATCACACTGAATCTGTTGGCACCTTGATCTTTTACTTTCCAGCCTTAAAAAAATGTGAGAAATAAATTCCTGTTGTTATAAGCTACCCAGTCTGTTTTGTTGTAGCAGTACAAATGGACTAAAACAAAAGGACTAGGAGTCCTTATACACTGTAAAAAAGTAACCTGCTTTAGAAATAACTCCTCAAGGAGCACCTGGGTGGCTCAGTTGGTTAAGCATCTGACTGGCTCAGGTCATGATCTCGCAGTTCCTGGGTTTGAGCCCCACATCAGGCTCTGTGCTGACAGCTTGGAGCCTGGAGCCTGTTTCAGATTCTGTGTCTCCTTCTCTCTCTGCCCCTCTCCTGCTCATTCTCATTCTTATTCTCTCTCTCTCCCTCTCTCTCCCTCAATAAACACTAAAAATTTTTTTTAAAAAAATAGCCCCTCAAAAGTTTAAACACAGACCTACCATATGCCCCAGTAATCCGAATCTCAGTTATGTACCTGAGAGAAATGAAACCATATGTTCAAATGTCTGTATGTACAAAAACTTGTGCATAGATGTTCATACCAACATTATTCATAAGAGCCTAACAATGGAAACTTGAATGTCCATCAACTGATGAATAAATGTGGTACATCCATATTACAGAACAGTATTCAGCAATAAAAGAATGTGATGTACTAATGCATGCTATCTAACATGATGAACCTTGCAAACTTTATGTTCAGTGAAAGAAGCCAGTCACAAAGTACACATATTGCATGATTCCATTTATATGGAATGTCTAGAATCTGCAGATCCATAGAGATAAGTGCTTGCCAGGAGCTGGGGAACAGGAGAGGGTTGGGGGGGATGGAAAGTGACTGCTAACAGTATGGGATTTCTTTCTGGGTGATGAAAACTTCTAAAATTGATCAAAGCTACTTGAGAAGCACTATCATGGGAACTTTTTAATCTAGAAGCATGGAAGCCAAGTATTAATAACAATCTTCCTCAAACATGAGAGAGTCTCACTAAGGTAGAATTGCATTATGATATTATCTACACAGCTCAATTAGGGATAGTTTCAAGGCTGAATGAGCTTATCTATCAATGATTATCATTTAAGCTTTTTTGGATCCTGGATCCTTTAAGGATGTGTTGAAAGCTTTGAAGAAGGTAGGCATGGTGTTACCCCAAGGAGTCTAAATAACTTCACAGACATTAGAGGAGGACTCTCCATGATTGTAGTAAAATAAGACAAAAACAAGAACATTGCATAATGCTGCTTAAATGGAAATGTAATAAGTGAGTGTTGGGGGGGGGGTGGAAAGCTGGGTAACCACAAAAATGATCAAATATCCCCCTCTCCTGGCTTGCAGGACTGACTACCACTGCCTCTCCAGTGAAACTCTAGCCTGTCCCTGTAGCTTCCTGGATAAAAATTTAAAGACCCAATAGTCAATTGCTCCTGCTTTCTGGCAGCACTTAATCCAGAATAGACTCTTCACTTTCTTTAAACCTCCCTAAAATCACCTTACCCAAGTCCTTGTGCCAAGCTCACCTGACTCCCTCTTTTTGAGATATTCCATGGTTTTTCAAGGTATGGCTCCCTTACTGCAGCAGTAATCCTAATTTTGGCAACAGGTTGTGTTCCTAGTAATATTTGGCTGATAAGAAGCAGTATCATAAAATATAATATGCTATTAAGAGTATGTATATAAATTTTTATGTTTATTAGGACTTTATGTTCTCATTTAAAAATGTGATATAAACTATACTATATAGGAGAAAATTACATTGATAAAAGACAATGGATACACCCTAAAATGTTTAGTGTTATTGTGTCTGAATGCTAGTTTATTTTCCGTTTTGCTTTTCTGTATTTCATATTTTCCTTCAAAGATGGCTTATAATTTAAGAAGAGAGGGGGAGGGGGAAGAAGAAAAACTCCCTTCCAAAAGAATATGAGCGAAGAACTTCATATTCAAAATGGTGGTCAGTGGGGCGCCTGGGTGGCTCAGTCGGTTAAGCGTCTGACTTCAGCTCAGGTCATGATCTCGCTGTCGGTGAGTTTGAGCCCCGCATCAGGCTCTGGGCTGACGGCTCAGAGCCTGGAGCCTGCTTCCGATTCTGTGTCTCCCTCTCTCTCTGCCCCTCCCCTGTTCATGCTCTGTCTCTCTCTGTCTCAAAAATAAATAAACGTTAAAAAAAAATTAAAAAAAAATGGTGGTCAGTATGTAAGGTTTTCAAACTTTACCATATTATAATTTCTTGGGTGCTTGCCAAAAATGAAAGGTTTCTGGGTTTCATCCCTGGAGTGAGCCCCAGAAGCTACAGTTTGGACCCCAGGTGATTCTGACCCATCAAGTCTGAGGAGCAACCTTGGGAGAAGCAGTTTTTGGACAAACTAGAACAGAATAATGTACAGATTAACAGAGGAAGGATTGGACTTGTTTAGGCTAAAACAGCAGCAAGCAGAGCCTTAAAGCATGAAGCTGCATGTGTTGGGCACAGGGAGCATGGGTGGTCTGGTGCACAGTGGCTTTCAGGAAGGTGGATTTCATCAATCTAAGGGAAACTGAGGACTCCTTTAGAGAACAATTTGGAAAGGTAAAGTGGGTCTAGATTTGACTCAAGTTTCCAACCCATACGGTGGCCACCAATTAGCAATTCACTGGTTTCTTCAATTTATATCCACATTTTTTTTAAGGAAGCAAGTCTAATTTTTCCTTAAGCATTTCCACCAGTAATTTTCATTTTTTCAACCCTATCAAATCTTTTTTATCTTCCTAGGAACTCATTGTCTTAGCTTTGCCTATGCTGCCAGTCAATTGAAAACCTACTGCCAGCCAACAAGGAAACACAAAAAACAAAATTAAGTTTAAAAGCCTCCTACTGGGCATCTATAGAAGACTCAAGAATATGAAAAAAATCACTACCTTTCAATATCAGGTTAAAAACCTTCTTAAAAAAGATAAGGGATTTTCCAAAGAGTAATCTGTTCTGTCATTTGTGTCCAGAAATTTTCAAGTGGAAAAGCATTTCTACCTTTAACTATATAAAAGGGATTTTTTAACACTAAAAATGATTTGGGCTTTTGTCTAAAATACAAGGTGAAATAACTTTACAGCTAAAAGAGACTTCAAAGAATAGGTTTTCATTTTGAAGATAACAACTGTTTTATATCTTGTTTGCCCTAACACACTCCAAAATATATTATATTTTAGCTACAAAAATCCCCTCCATATTTTATGTCACTCAAAGTAGGTGACAAATGGTCTTTGTGAAACCATTTGCTGCAAGTCAATTGGCAATATTTTTCAATCATTAAGAAATACTATTTGATATTAAATCAGTTTAATACAAATGGAATAATAGTATCAGGTCTTCATCTTAAGCTTACTGGAGTAGCTAGTTTGGGTAACTTAACCAAAAATTTCCAAGTAAATGAGGATCAGTGATAAAGTAAATGAAATCAAAAAAGCAAGAAAGCAAGAAAGCAGTTGCTTTACAAGAATTTACTCTATCTAGAGATGTACTATTCTATTACAAAACTATCATGCATGAAACATACTACGGAAAATGAGGCTGTAAAATGTATTTGCACTGAGATTATCTTAGTAGAAAAGGGAATTCAGAACTTTGAATGATGAGAAACATAAGCCATTTCAGGTGATTTGGAGTAGCCTTCAGCAAACCCACATTCCAACGAACCAAATGCCATGTCTGATGACACTGCTACAGACTTAAGGTACCCTCACAACCAGAATGCCACTTTGGTAGGTTAATGTCGAAAATTACATTTTAACAAATGGCCACTTTAATTATGCAAAAATAAATACCCACAATGTACTTTTTCCTCTTTTTACATCTTTGAGTTAAATATTTCCATTGTGATGGTGGGCAGAGCACATTGCCTTTAAAACCAAATAGTTCTGGCTCAACTCTTTATTCTGCCACCTACGTTTAATAGATTCACACACCTTTTGGCTTTTGATTCACTGTACAAAAAATAGAGGTACCGTTGACCTCATAATACAAGGATTAAGGGATACCACATACAGAAGGAAAGAAATCCTGGTAGCAGCATTCCCTCAGGAGTGAACTGTCTTCTAATTAGAGAATAAACCACAGTGAATGGTAAGGGACAGGTAGAAAAAAGACACAGAATAGAAAACTTCCCTGTGTCATAAGGGAAAAAGAATCTAAGATCAGAAATAGCTCAGAGGGAAGGTTGGGGGGATGCTGAGACAGAAGAATGTTGGGGAGAGGAGAGGATGGCATGTCAAGACTGAATGAGGTGGTGACCCAAAGAATGGACAGTAAGAAATGCCTGTGGTCAGCCTGGCTCCTAATAAAACCAGGAGGACACACGCTCTATTTTAAGGTCCCCCCCCCTTGTACTTGAATACAAATCTTCCACAACTAGTAACCCCTCCCCTCAACAAAAAGGAAAAAGTCTGTTATAGAAAACCAGCTTGTGTAAAGACACAGCTGTCTTGGGTAAAGTCAAGTCTTATTAATAAGTCTACTAAATACAACTGCCTTGTGGGAGGTGGTGTTTTGAGGCAACCAAGGCATATGGGCTGTGTTCCAGATTTAAACTCACACAAGGTGATGAAAAGGGAAAAGTTCTAAGAGACAAGACATGATCAAGCTGGAGAATCAGCAGAAACGGAGAAATGATCCAAGGGGTATCTGGAAAGAAATTAAACCTCAGAGATATCGGGCAAGGGAGAGAAGAGTCAGGGGTCACTTTATTTAAATATATAATAGGACCCAGTGACCCCAGTAGGCTGGCGGGTGAGAGAGAAGGCCAGCGGGCTAACATCTGGTTACATGCCACCGCCAATGGTTGGTAGTCGGTACATATCGGCTCTTTTTCCTTAAGGAATGGATACCATATCAGATACAACTGTTTTCACGCTTCTGACAACTATGGGGGAGGGGGGGCAAACTTTTAAAAGTGATCTAAAACTTGCTTGAAGTTGTACTTTACCTCAAATAGTCAACCAAACTTGCAGAAACTGCTTGGTTGACAGTTGGGAGGACGGGTGGGGGGAGGAGGGGGAAGCAGGTATTTGTCTAAAACTACTTCACAGCATAACTAGGAGATCACAGATTTTCCATCATGCCAGGTAGAGGAAAGCTGCGATTTTCAGGTAGGCAATTGAGCAGTTTGGGCGCAGGAGTCAGATAGTTAGAAGCCTTACAATCATCTCTTTGCTGCAGTATGAATGCTCAGGTCAGTTCCCTTATGAAACGTTTTAGCAACAATATGGCCTTTACAAATAAATGACGAATTACCATGCTACTTTATGTTAACGAAAATGACTAGACATTTATGTTAGGGTACTGGAGAAACTTTAGCCTTTTCCATTTTTCAAAGTATTATACACGCACACACACACACACACACACACACACACACAGAGAGAGAGAGAGAGAGAGAGAGAGAGAGAGAGAGAGAGAGAGAGAAGGCTAAACGCGTTTCCTTGGTAAACAGGTGCTGCAGGATGGAGGTGCAGCCACTCCCTTCCCCTGGGAAGGCTCTGAGCAAACCTCCCCCCCCCCCCCGCCCGCCATAAGGAACGGAGTTCGGGAAGGGGGAGTTGGCATGGTTCAACGCATAGGTTATTAGTACACAAGTGCTGGCATTCGGTCCATTTAGAATTCCAAAATAGAAACTAATGCTACCTCCACTTAAAATAAACCAAGGGACTATTTGTCAAACTGCAAATTTCCTCATTACTACCGAGAAGCAGAAGGAGAAAAGGGGCGGCAGGAAACTCACGAGGGAGTCTCCCACAGGCTCACGCGTCTCCCAGGTGCAGTCCGTCTTGCACAGGGTCCGCTTCTATGGTGACTGTGACTTCAACCCTGGAGCATCGCAACCAGGGAGGGAATACTCGATACCCAGTTTGACCAACCCCTGCTGCACCTCAGGAACCCCGGGCTTGCTCAGGTAGGTTATGCAGAATGTAAGCCCAGCTCCTCTCCTGAACCCAGTCCCCAAAGGGAGCTAGCCTTCCTGCCCTCGGCCAGCAACCGCGTCTGCTCGCTTCTACCTTTGCTCATGATCCTCGCTCCGACTCCTCCAGTCCCAGGTGACCGGCGCTGGAACGCACGGGTGCAGCGGCCGCTATTTGTAAACACGCTCCACGTGCGCTCGCCCAGCCCCATTCGCAAGCCGCTCGTGGCACCTGAGGATGAGTAGCTTTCTCCAGAGCCCTCAGAGGGTGCGATTTTTATTCCACCTGAGAGAGGAGGAAGCCTCGCCCCCAGAGGCGAGCCACTGAAAGAAGGGCCAAGACAGGGTGGACTTGGACCGCCCCCTGCTGGCCGACTAAATAGTCTGCAGGCTAGAGCAGGCAGGGCTTTAGCCAAACCCACGCCGCGCCTAAAGAAGCTGCAGCGGCCGGCCCCGCCCCCGCCCTCTCGCCGAAGACCCCGCCCCCGGGCCGCGCGCACTCGCCCGCGCAGGCCCCACCCCCTTGCCGACACAGCGTTCTTGCGGGGGCGCGCGCGTGCACCCTAATCCCCCGCCTTCCGGCTCCGGCGGCGACGCTTGCCGCTTGCCGCTGCCGCCGCGCCACCAGTGTCAGCCTCCCTCTAGAGACTCCATTTGCTTTCAGGGCGGTCTGGCCCCCGCGCGGGCTGGCGGAGAGCGATGCCCCCGGCCCGCTGACTGGCGTCCCCTGGGCCAAGCGCTCGCTCGCTGCGGCGGTGACACCCTGGTCGCCGGCGTCCACGGAGGAATCCGGGCTCCCTCCGCGTGAGCAAAGACGTCCCGCGCTCCGGAGCTCGCCCTGCGGGGAGAGGCCCTCGCTAACGCGGCTTGTCTCTGACCTCTTAATTTCAGGAGGTAGGCAATTCAGGTCCCGCTGTCACTCCAGATAATGCCTAAAAGCATTATTTGTCGGATTTTGCCATCACACTGATAGGAGGCGTTAATTTTCTCAATATAGTTGCAGGATAGATACGAGTAATGCCACAGACCCTGATATTGAAAAAAAAAAATGTTTTTGGTATTTTCCTTTAGGTTTCGGAGGCACCGAGTGCTTATACAGCTCCCCACAGGAACTACTTCTGTTGGCCCATCGAGGATCATCTTTCACCAGGATTATTTTAACATCTTCACTGAGCCTTCCACTCCATACCTTCTACCATGAGTTCTGATTTCTACCAATGAAGTTTTTGATGCTTGCTTTAATCATGTGACACCACCTCTTGTCCGCCTTTTGCCTTTCCAGTTGCCAAATACATTAGGTATAAGTTTGTGTCATGTTAAAGTACAAAGTTTTCTGCCTGTCCATTTTCACCTTATTTGCACTGCTCACTTCTGTCCAGCTTGCCTTATCTCGCCTGCCTATGATTTCCATAACCACTCACTTGAATAATTAATCTCTAGCAGTCCTTGCCTAGAAGAGGCTGGGTTCCATACAGTACATTGCCTGACAAAGACAGCGTAAGCGGATGAGTTTTTCCATTATATTTTCCCATATGTCATGTCTACAAGTCCTCTCTTAAACTATTTACCCCTGGCACATTTCTCAAAGTACTCCCACCTGAGTCTTAGTTCCTTTAGCAAAGAGTCTCTACCTGTAATGAAAGAAGAATTAAATACACAATAGGACTGTTTTAGAGACCTTACTGGTACAGATTGGTTGCAGTCTCCTTTTAGATTGCAGTTCATGAAAAGACCTTAAACTAAGTAAGGAGGAAGAAAGAAGATAGGTTTAGTTAAAACTAGTCCTTGTTGAAAGAACTTTGTAGGCTTTAAACAACAAAGTGAAGAGAGTCACATAGGCCTGGCCTGGAAATTGGCCAGCATACCATCCATCTAGGTCCTGCGGAGAAGGGAAGGGATCTTAAAACCCCATTTTCTAGTCTCATTGTATTCAAATCTAAGTTGTTAAATATCTTGTTCTAGTAATTGCTTAAAATATTGGACATTTAAAATGTTGGGGAAACGTAAGCGTGTGGTGTTGACAATTAAGGACAAGCTTGACATTATTAAGAAACTTGAGGAAGGCATATCTTTCAAAAAGCTTTCTGTAGTGTATGGAATTGGTGAATCCACAGTTCGTGATATTAAAAAGAACAAAGAAAGGATAATAAACTATGCAAACAGTTCAGATCCTACAAGTGGGGTGTCCAAACGTAAATCAATGAAGTCATCGACATACGAGGAACTTGATAGGGTTATGATAGAGTGGTTTAACCAACAGAAAACAGATGGGATTCCAGTGTCCGGAACAATTTGTGCAAAACAAGCCAAATTCTTTTTTGATGCTCTGGGAATGGAAGGTGATTTTAATGCATCATCTGGCTGGCTAACTCGATTTAAGCAGCGCCATGGTATTCCAAAGGCTGCTGGTAAAGGAACAAAATTAAAAGGAGATGAAACTGCTGCCAGTGAATTTTGCGGTAACTTTCAGGAATTTGTCGAGAGAGAGAATCTACAACCGGAGCAAATTTATGGTGCTGATCAAACTGGATTGTTCTGGAAATGTCTACCATCAAGGACATTAGCTCTTGAAACTGAACAAACTACTTCTGGTTATAGGTCAAGCAGAGAGAGAATCATTATTATGTGTTGTGCAAATGCCACTGGTTTACACAAACTTAATCTTTGTGTTGTGGGAAAAGCAAAAAAACCCCGTGCGTTCAAAGGAGCTGACCTTTCAAACCTTCCTGTCACTTACTTCAGTCAAAAAAGTGCATGGATAGAACATTCTGTTTTCAGACAGTGGTTTGAAAAGTACTTTGTGCCACAGGTACAGAAGCATTTGAAATCCCAGGGGCTTCTAGAAAAAGCAGTGCTTCTTTTGGATTTTCCCCCAGCACATCCAAATGAAGAATTATTGAGTTCAGATGATGGCAGAATAATTGTGAAATATTTGCCACCAAATGTCACAAGTCTAATTCAACCTATGAGTCAGGGGGTTCTAGCCACAGTAAAAAGATACTACCGAGCGGGACTTCTTCAGAAATACATGGGTGAAGGAATTGACCCAAAAATGTTTTGGAAAAATTTGACAGTGTTGGATGCAATTTATGAAGTATCAAGAGCTTGGAACATGGTAAAATCTAGTACCATAACCAAAGCATGGAAAAAACTGTTCCCTAGCAATGAAGAGAATTCAGGCATGAACATTGATGAAGGAGCCATTTTAGCAGCTAACTTAGCAACAGTTTTACAGAATACAGAAGACTGTGAACACGTTGACATTGAGAATATTGATCAGTGGTTTGACTCTCGGAGCAATGACTCAAGCTGTCAGGTGCTAACAGACAGTGAAAGTGCTGAGGACCAGGCCAAGCCTGCTGAACAAAAACATTTCAATAAGACTAGAAAAGCAGAACTGAATCCAGAGAAGCATATTAGCCATAAAGCTGCACTTGAATGGACCGAAAATTTACTGGATTATCTAGAACAACAAGAGGACATGCTTCTGTCTGATAAACTGGTATTACGGAGACTTCGAACAATAATAAGAAGAAAACAGAAGATCCAAAATAACAAAAGTCATTAATAATACTCTTAAGTGTATTTGTATCTTTGTGACTTTATCTGCAGTGGAACTTCATTATCTTCTTTGAAGTGCTGTGGATTTTAAAGATAAATACATTTTATAAATGATTTTAGGATTAGATGCCATTTTGGATTACTTAAATTACTGCTCTTTAATGTTGATTCTAGTACGTGACCATTGCCATCCATGTAACGTTTGTTTACTCTTTCTAATCTGTATTTTACTAGTTAGATCATAAGGTACCTGAGGCCAGATATCTTGTGTCTGTTTTGTGCCTGAATTTCAATGTGTCTAATAGAGGACCGTGCACACTATAGGCAATCAATAAATCTTACTTAAATTTTTATGACTTGCTCTGAACTCCAGTTTCCAAATGAAATATGTTGGGGGTAAGTTTCCATTTCCATGACGTTTCCACCTGGTGAAATTTTTAGAACTTAGCAAAAATTTGTCTGTGCAACGAGAGCACTGAAGGAAAATAGTCTCAAACCTGAAATATGGGATTCTATATCAACAGTATTTGGGTAGTCAGCAATTCAGATTGGCCATCTCTGAGTATAATGAAGGAAGAAGAAATATAAAATGTCTCCAGGGAGAGGGCTTGCGCTTCACTTTTATTCCAACTGACAGCAGAGAGAGTTCCTTCAGAGTTGTAAAAAGAATGCCATCCCCATTTCAGAAAAAATAGTTTTCAGTTCCCAAACCATCGTAATCAGAAGAGGTAAGAGTTATACTTTGTTGTCTTTCATTTCAATTCTTCATTAGAATAGATATATCAATAGTTCTTGTTTTTAATAAGCTGTTTGATATTTATGTAACACTTCAAAGCTTACAAATTATGTTGTTTACTTTTTTATAGCATATTTTTTTCTGACGATAATTGAGAACATAAGCATGCATAAAATTTGTGGAACCATCCACCACATGAACAGTGGACTAACATTAAGTAGAACATGAGAAAGATTATTATAGAAGCGTATGGGCTGCTGTGTGACCATGGGCAAGTTATTTAACCCATGTGTAAATTAGGAGTAATACCTGCCTTAGAGAGTTTTTATGAGCAGCATATGATTTAATGTATGGATTTTAAGTATTATGGGCTTAGAAGAGGACCTGACTCCGCTTAAGTCCTCTTTGAATGTTAGCTACTGTTACTGAGTTCCTGAAACTATGAGTTTCAAAAGTTATGCTGTTCTGAACAGACCCGGTGTGTCTGTTGAGTAACTGTGAGGTTGCTGTGTTAGGAAAACCCTTTAAAGGGAAGTGAGATAAAAGACAAGTAACTAGCTTCAGTTGAAATAGAATAATAATTTATTTCAGTGAAAACTGAAAGGTTAATCCAATTTAGAAGTCATTTCCTGACCATCTATTGCTAGGCACAGTGAGGTCTGTGGGCACATTTAAGACATCTTAGATTGAATTATAAAATAAATGGGAATGGAATTATAATTTCTTTGCTCCCTGGCCTGCTAATAAAATAAATAGATGTTACCATTATTCATAGAAGAGAATCTATATTACTAGTATTGGCATAATTTACTGAAATAATAAAATACCTTAAAAGATAAGATAATAAGCAGGACATTTGAAATATTTTATTAAATTACAGTAACAGAATCAGTAGAAAAATTCAGAGCAAAAGAAACATGACAAAAAACTCTGGTTATAGCAGTTAAGCCCAGCCATATATAGGGAGCTTTGTTGTGATTGATTTGAGATTTTAGAGACCCTGACAATTCTTCATGAGGCTATCATTAGAGTGCAGGGCTCTGCCTTTTGAGCTGAGGTTTTGGTTCAGGAAAGCCTATTTCAGAAAACCACTAAGAGTCCACTTTCTTTGGGAGAATTCACCTATTAACACACCTTTCTCAGTTTACACAGTTTCAGTTACTGGATGGGCCTGAGGAAATGAAGACTGTACATGGAATAAGTCCTGAGGCTATTTGGCTTCTTGGAGACTAAGAGATTCAAAGCTGATAATGGTAAAGACATATTTGAATGTTGCTTTGCATTTTTCACAGAGTCTTTTGCTAACAACTCTTCAAACTCCTTTCAATTACGATATTGAAATGGTTTAATCCTGTGTTTTATCATAGATGCTAATATAAACTGTGCATTCTAATTCCATATTTAATTGTAATACAAAAATCTTTTCCCTTTTCCAAGTTATATGGTAATTATATTTTCTAGTTTGAGAAGCACAGAATTAATGTGCTCTCATTTGACTTTGTGCACTTTATTTGTTTAAAAAATTTTAAGTTTATTTATTTATTTTGAGACAGCACGTGAGCGGGGTTGGGGCAGAGAGAGAGGGGAGAGAGAGAGTCCCAAGCAGGCTCTGCACTGCCAGCACAGAGCCCAGTGCGGGGCTCGAACTCCCCAACTGTGTGATCATGACTTGATCCAAAATCAAGAGTCAGCCGTTCAACCGACTGAGCCACCCAGGCACCTCTGACTTTGTGCACTTTAAAGAAAATAGTCACAAATTCTAACTTGGTCACCATTTACACAAGTACATATTTTTTAGAGGATTTGAAAGACTAACAAAATTCACACCAAATGGAAAGTGTTTGGCAATTAAGAGTATACTATTTATTTATTTATTTAAAAATTTTTTTAATGTTTTCTTATTTATTTTTGAGAGAGAGAGGCAGAGCATGAACAGGGAAAGGCAGAGAGAGACAGAGAGACAGAATCCAAAGCAGCTCCAGGCTCTGAGCTGTCAGCACAAAGTCCGCCGCAGGGCTTGAACTCATGAACTGCGAGATCATGACCTGAGCTGAAGTCAGACGCTTAACTGACTGAGCCACCCACGTCCCCCCAAGAGTATACTTTTTAAAAAGAAAAAGTATAGTTGGGATATTTATTATTTCATAATTCAATCTCAGAGAATAATACAGAGGTTGATTGGAAAACTTTGAGTGCTCAATCAATATAGAAGAATTGGTAGGGCCCAGATCAATAGCCACAGTCAATTTAAGCGAATTATAGGATTATAATGGCAGTCTTCTTCTGGTATTCATTTTGTTTTCACTCTAGCTTCCGGCTGAGCTGTACAGTCACTTCATCATGAATTTTCTGGATTCAGGGAGGATCACAGTGGACTAAATGGCACAGCTGACTTGAAGCAGGACACAGCTACTTAAGTCACAGGCTCAGAGACACTAACCCTCCAGTGATATGACTAAAAGCCACCTAAATCAAATTTAGAACCTGTACTCCTAGTTTGGAACTCTTCAGGAAGGCTATGTCTACTTATTACCTGGATATTTTTGCAAAGTTGACCTTTCCTGATTTAAATATATACTTTATCTACATCCTAAGCAATGATACCTGTAAAATCACAGGTCTTGTGTGCCAATTGTGGTCTTTTTCTAGTTTAAAGTAAATACAAAACAATTTTTTTTAAATAATTTGACCATCTGTAACCTAACATCATCTTGCATACCTCATTGGCACACTGAGAAACACTGGCCAAACAGGGTTGCTGAAGGTGAACAGACTGGAATGCAAACACCAGCTTCTCTACTTTCTCCTTAGATAACCCTGGCAGCTTTCTGGACCTCTCTAAACCTGTTTCTTCATACGTAAAAGGTTGGTGGGTTATACAGGTACACTCCAAGGTTGCACAAACACCTGGTTTCCAGGCTCGGCCCAGGGAATGAGTCACAGCTGTTCTCTCACAGTGACCCTGCAGACTTACAGGGGGCCTGGGCACCCCTGTTGAGGTCTAAGGCACTGCCTCACCACTGGTAATGCTGGCTGGGGTGTCTGTATGAGTCAGAGGGCATTGCAGAGTCGCCAGGCTCCGGGGACCACAGAGTGTGCCGTCAATCACCACGGGGGCCCATTAGCAAAAACCAAAAAAACACAGGTGGGGCTTGCTCTAGCTGCAGTCTCAGATAACAGGGCTCAAAGAGAAATGTGTTCTTTCAAGCAGCTGAAGGCATACTCGTGAGATGATAAGCTTGTATGCTAAAAGCAGAAATGCAAACTGCCTGTGCAGATTCAGTGGGGAAGCAAGGGTAGATTTGGACCCAGTCACAAAGCAGCACTAGCATTACTAGTAACAGCACCAATAGCACTGTCTCCCTCAAAATGACGAGTCCAGGGGTCACTGGGCCCAGTTTGCCCTGCACCATCCTGGTTTATACTAGTTCTCTCAGAGTAAGTGTTGTAGTGCTCCTTTTAATCTCAAGTGTCCCAGTTTAGGTGAGAAATCAGACGATTTCCCTACCGATGACCCAGAGAAAGGAGTTGATCCGCCCAAAGTCACACAGTGACCAAGAAGGAAGTAGAGGTTGCTTCTCTCAACTCCAGACAATGTGGCCTAGTAGCCAAGGATATAGGCTCTGTCTAGACAAGCCTCCAAGAGCTGGATTGTAATCTCTTTCACACTTCATCCTGGATCCCAGCACTGCACCTGCCTTCATGACACAGGCAGGAAGTCTCTTATTGAAATTCTGCCTCTCCTGGAGGACAAAGAGTGCTCCCAGGTCACGTGCTGAATGTCTGCTATGTGCCAGGCACAATGCTGAGTGTTCCACAAATCAACATATCCTTTGTGATCCTCAACACAAATCCTGTGAAGTGTAATAATACACCTGTTTCAGAGGGAGCCCCCAAAGGGAGCTGGCAGAGACCCAACCAAACATTCCTGTCCAAGACAGGGCCAGAGATCTCAGCCCATGAGGGAAGCTGTGGTCCTTGGTTCCCTCTTGGGCATCCATGCTACAGGAATCCATGAGGCACCAGCCAAAGCCTTTTGTAAAACCACATTTAGCACCCAGAAATGTGCTGGCTGTGTATAATTCCAGAGAAAGCTTCCACCAGTATTATTCCCCAGGTGGTTGAGTATCATTGTAAATCCATCGGGCTCAGAAAATCCTTGAATGAAGCTCCATGCAACTGACAGGTGCAATCGTCATGAGGGCCCCTTTTCAATCCCCTTCTGATCAAAAGATCAGGCCTGGGGCTGGAGGGTGGGTCTAGCCATATCTCTACATGTCACCAGGGTGGCCAACATCACTTGGATGGATGGAAATCACTTGGGGGGTGCTGGAGCCCATTGCTGTTTGCAGCTTCTCTTTCTTCTTGTTCACATGACCCCAAGCCCCTAGCCTACCTACCTCTCACACTCATGTCAAGAATGTACTTGTTTAGTATAATTTGGAAAGCCAGAAACAAGAAGTATTATAAATGCATAATAAAGTATGTAGGAAATAACTGTCATTTACATTTGTAGCCAACCTAAAGATGAATATGAACATACTTAGTGTAGTTCCTTTATGGAGCTTTACATGTGATTTATGAATATCCCTACAATTTTGAACATAGAGCAGAATAAAAATTTCATGGGGATTTTTATTTTCATAGTGACCCTATAATGAGATTATCAGCTATTACCAGTAATAACTAATTAAAACACTGAGGGATATAGTAGAGTTACTGTACATATATCAAAGAAAATCTGTGAGATTTTGGAACTCTTAACTTTTTTTTTAATAGAGAAAAACTGACTGTAAAGTAGTCTCATTAACCTATGAGGTAACCTCTATCAAAGTGCTTTTGTTCTCATGGGGAATCTTAACCAAATCACATCTAATTTCTTCTAATTAAAAATGATACCTAATTCTTTGCTCCATTTCAGAATATGTTGATCTTCTGGAGTTTATTTACAAAGAAAGCACAACTACCTTTGAGCCTAAAAAAAGACAAAGTAAACTTAAGGCAAATAGTTTTTCTCATTTACTGGAGCAACTTTTTCTTGTCATAAAGTTTTAAAGATACCTTTTTCTTAATGAGAAATGTCTGAGGTTATGCCTGTAAACTTAGTGTGTTAATTTGAGATGATAGCATAGATATTTTCTTTAATTCCCTTTTTGGTTTTAAAAAATTAGCTTCAAAGTTCAATTCAATAGGAACTTTAATAATCTGTGTGATCTAATACAAACTAATATACTTTAAGCTCTTTCAGAATAATCACAACACAAAGCTGTCTCACAAAGTATAGTCGTATTTTTAAAATAATTGTAATTTTGGGACAATAAGAGATAGCATTTCCATTTTCTGTTAATCAGCTTTTGGGGCCATTTACTAATTGACTTTAACATTTAGGGAGTTTGTGTCTCCCCTGTGTATTAATAATAAGATATTTCACTGATAGCACATAAAATACTTAATTACTTTTCTGTAAAAACTAGAGAATGCAGACACAAACTAGAGCTTGTGTCTCCTCTGTGTATTAATAAAATATTTCACTTATAGCACATAAAATACCTAATTACTTTTCTGTAAAAACTAATAGAGAATGCAGGGTTTTATCCTGCACTGTACAAATATTCAGTACTATAGATTAGGCTCATGTCAGCTAAATGGGCACATATATAATAAATCCATTTCTACCATGAGAAAAAAGACTGTATTTTCATTGATCCTAAGATACACATTTTACTGTTTATGAAATTGACGTAATTCTTACAATCAATAGCATTTTATAATTATAGTTGACAGCATTTTTGTGTTTTTATTTTTTTTATTTTTTATTAAAAATTTTTTTTAATGTTTATTTATTTTTGAGACAGAGGGAGACAGAGCATGAATGGGGGAGGGGCAGAGAGAGAGGGAGACACAGAGTCAGAAGCAGGCTCCAGGCTCTGAGCCATCAGCCCAGAGCCCGACACGGGGCTCCAACTCACGAACCGTGAGATCGTGACCTGAGCCAAAGTTGGACGCTCAACTGACTGAGCCACCCAGGCGCCCCCATTTTTGTGTTTTTAAATGATACCTAATATTGTTTAGATTTCATGAAATATGATAAAAACTTTTTTGTGTGTGTTAATCTTGCCTTCCTTTTTAAAATAGAATAATGGTGTACATAAAAATTTTTCATTTAGATTTATATTTATAAAATAATATATATACTACATATATACTATATACTATATATACTATATATGAATATGCAAAAGTTAGATATTAAAATAATCCAGCTTCAGAAGTCCTATTTTGTAATACCATCAATTGCTCACACACACACTTCTGTTTTACACACACACTTCTAATTTGGGAGAAAAGGTAGGGTATTCCTTTTAATTACAGAATGTTTTTAAAAGATGTGTAGCTTTATTTTATTTAAATATATAAGATAAATTGTAGAACTAAAAAAGTGTAGCTAAGTAGTGGTTTTATGGCCAAATAATGATACGTTATTTGATCCATTCTAATGATACATTTTAATGATTCGTATGTGAATTAAACTTGGTAAGAAGTTTCTAGATTGCTCAAGAATAGCATGTTTTCTTGTTTATATGTTCTATCCATATGACATACATAATAGTTTTTTAAATACATTTATTTAGGTTTCCTTAGTTTTTTGTTTGTTTTTTTGTTTTTTTAAAGTAAGCTCTATACCCAATATGAGCTTGAACTCATAAACCTGAGATCAAGAGACACATGCTCTACTGACTGAGCCAGCCAGACACCCCAACATTTCCTTAGTTTTAGCCCAACATCCTTTTTCTGTTCCAGGATCCTATTCAGGAAGACACATTACGTTTAGTTTTCATATCTCCTTAGACTCATCTGGGCTGTAACAGTTACTTAGAATTTACCTGTTTTTGATGACCTTGACAGTTTCGAGGAGTACTGATCAGATATTTTGTAGGATGTCCCTATATCATAATTTTTGTTGTTTTTCTTTGTGCATTCCTTACCTACCCTAACATAAAGGAGATTGTGAAAGTGCTATGATTAGAAATACATTATACAAGTATGAGAGAGAGAGAGAGAGAAATAAATTTTGATGAGGATCAGGGAAGGCTTCTCATCACAGGTAAAGCACAAGCTTGCTCTTGAAGAAATTAGTTGTGTTATGGTGGGGTAGGGGGAATGAATATGAACAATGCAAGTCATACTGTAGTGACAAACTGATATGATTTCAACATGTTTATTAAAGGTGTAATTAGAAGTAACAGTGTAAAGTTTGATAGCTGGCTGAAGGTTCCCCCCCCCCCCGACACCAAATGGCTGTTTTGTAATTCTGACACTAACTACCCAGAGTTAGATTCTACAAGTTTAAGGGCTCCATTCCACAAGACTGTCCTCACTTTAGATGCTAGTTGCTGGTACCAGGTCCCCACTAAGTTTACCCACACTTCTGTCTGACGGTTACAAAGCTGGGGTTTTTCACACCCACACCATTACAATTATAGTTTATTATAAAGGATGTGACGGACTCCCAGATGTAGGGATACATAAGGTGAGATCCACAGGGGCCTCTTTCCCTGAGGAGTTTGGTGTGCCAACCTCCTAGCACATAGATACACATTTGTGGGAGCTTTCTAATTTCTCTTCTTTAAAATGTTTTATGAAGGTTTAAGCATGTAAGTATGATTGACTAACTCATTGGCCATTGATGATTCATTCAATTTCTAGCCCTCTCCCCTCTCCAGAGGTTGGGGTGGGGCCAAAGCTTTCAAGCTTCTAATCAAAGCAACCAGCCTCTATCCTGAAGCTATCTAATGGCCCATCAAGAGTCATGTCATTAGAACAACTACCACCATCAATTCCAAGTTAACCTAGAGGAAAAAGTGGAGAATGAGAAGACACACATAAGTAGAGAACAAAAGTGTAAATGTTTGAAGGAGAAAGAATAAAGAGGGAGATTGAGGTGCAGAAAGAGATGAGCAGGTCCCTATCCTTTGAGGGAGAAGTTGGAGAAAGGAGAATGTGCTCCTCAGAATCACTGTCATCATCTTATCTGCCAATGTTCTTAAATGACATATGTACACACAGCTGTCATAAAAAGCAAGATATTCCAGAACACTGCAAGTCTTGGTGGAGGATTGTTTAACTTCCTATTTCTAGACTTCTCTACCCCAGTTAAGCCAATTTATTCTCATCTTGGGCTCCATCTGATACTCTGAACCTAGATTTGGTTCTAAAATGCCCCCCTTAAGCAGCTAATTTTAACTCTTTTGGTCCTTTTTGCTATTTCTATAAATATAATCTTACTCTCTTTTGTGGCTGACAATTGTCTTCTTTCCTCTTGCTACTTAGCACTGGATCATTCATCTATTTCACTAATACTTTTTTAAACACCTACAATGTACTTTTATAAATTTAAGCTTCAGGAGAGCAGGGACATTAAATGCCTGGGCAATCCAGGACAATCCAGTCCCTGAATAGTTCTGGTACAAATGTCAATAAATATTAGTTGACAGAATGAATCAGTATTATATTGAGCACTATATACATAGTTAAGATAAAAATTCTGTTCTCAAGGATTTTATAATAAAAGAGTGGGGGGGAAATGGGGGCATCTATGTGGCTCAGTCAGTTAAGCATCTGATTCTTGGTTTTGGCTTAGGTCATGATCTCATGGTTCATGAGTTTGAGCCCCATATTGGGCTCTGTGCTCACAATGCAGAGCCTGCTTGGGATTCTCTGTCTCCCTCTCTCTCTGCCCCTCTCCTTCTCATGCTCTCTCACTCTCTCTCAGAAATAAATAAATAAACATTTAAAAAACACAAGAGTGGGAGAACATAATTTCTTCAAATGATTACAGTAAACAATTGTTTAATGAAAGTCAGAAAGGAGAAAATCTCCCATATGTTTTGGACCACAAAAGACTACATCTTTAGTGAAAGGGAATTGGAAATAACCTTACAGGAGGGGCAGTAAGAAAACTTTATTGTCCAGACCTTGGCTGTGAGTGGGAGGAATAGAAACATTTTTCTTGAGAATTTATTTATTTATTATTATATTTTTTTAATGTTTATTTTTGAGACAGAGAGAGACAGAGTATGAACGGGGGAGGGGCAGAGAGAGAGGGAGACAGAATCTGAAGCGGGCTCCAGGCTCTGAGCCGTCAGCCCAGAGTGGGGCTCGAACTCACAGACCGCGAGATCGTGACCTGAGCTGAAGTCAGACGCTTAACAGACTGAGCCACCCAGGCACCCCAGAGAATTTATAAACACAAGCTTGACTTCATAGGTTTGCAATATGAATTTACTCTATCTGTGGGGTCCACAGACCATCAAACTGAGGGCTTAATTTAAGGTGGCTAAGCTTGTAGGACCTTGGTAGGAATAACACAAATCCTCTCTGAAAGAATACAACTTCAGTGCAGGCCTCAGAAAAAAACTTCCATGGATAAAGTTCCAAAGATCAACAGCTCACAGAGAACAAGAGCTCACAAGGCACCCTGGTAAGAGCCAGCAGAAACAACTGAGAACAGTACCAGACTCCACTTAGACTCTACCTATTGGAATTATTAGGTATAGAATTCAAACATAGCAGTTTAGTTTGTATACAGAGACATCAAAATATGAGCAAGGAATAGGAGACTTAAAAAAAAAAAAGATCAAGAAGATTTGAAAAGTAAATAGAAGTTCGACAATAAAATATAGTTATGAATATAGTAATTACAAATGGGTCACTGTGACCTCTGTCAGAGCACAGTGATTTGAGGGATGGGAGCAGAATGAAGTTAATAGTCAGTTGAAGCGTTAATAACAGTAAATAAACTATACTTATATTTTTTGTGCTTTTCCTGTGTGTGTGTGATATTTTACAATTTTACAATATTAAATAGAAGTTAATAAGTGATGAAAAAATAAGAAAGGTAAGCACAGACTATTTCTAGTACCTTTCAGTGGTGACAAAACTGATGGTGATGAGGAAAGACAGGGAATCCCTTCCTCCTTCAGTGGATAACAATCCTACTTCCATATAACAATCCTACTTCCTTCTCTTTAACTAAAGGAAAATGGGAGATGGCATAAAAAGGGAGGGTGGGAAGATGAGGGAGAGGGGGAAAGAAGATTAGGAATAAGAAGAAAAGGCAAAGTAAAAGGGGAAAGAGGGAGGGGAAAACCCATATAACTACATCGAGGGATCCCCTGGTTCCTCTGCTGGATTTTGTGGCAATGGAGAAAAATACGAAGGTGGGAGAGAAATGGGGGCCATGTGAAGCACATTCTAGGTCGATCAGCTTGAAAATGAACATTATATTAAGATTTAACTTTTTGACTGTCAGTCATTAATTACAATTAAAAACTTAATGCTAACCTAATCCTCTCTAATTTCATTTTCAACCAGAAGAACTGGATTTGAATCTAACCAAAACCTACAAACTCCATTCTGCAAACCTTGAAACATCACTGCTTCTTAAAAACAAAAAGTGTAAAGTAGGACATTCAGTTGTCAGCTTGAATTTCCCTTTTTTTATAAACATGGTTAAATCCTCTCAGAGAACCAGGCCTAGGGCAAGGGGAAGGGCATGAAGCCCACCCACTATTGGATTTCATAGATCTACAGAAATGTAATTCATCTTCTTGATTTTGTAGTACTAAGGATTAAACATCTATCCAACTCCTTTGAATGAAGTTAAAAGTCAGGTAATATTACAAAAGCACAATATGATTTTCAGACAAATAGAACAGTATGTCCATTTTAGTTCTTTTCAAAATGGCAAGTCAAAGCAAATTTTATTTCAAATACAAAATAATAGCATAATTATATAATTAGAAACATTTCTCAATTCTAGTCACTGTTCTCTCATCTTATTTTACAAAGTACTTTAGAATGACCATTACATTTTCTCCACATGATGCTTCTATTTGAAAAGTAACCTGACATTGGGATGTTGTATTCATTATGACTCATTATAATGCAAATGTTATAATCCAACCTATACTGGTTTAAAGGAGGAATGTCAAAGTTCATTGAGCACTGGACTCCACAGTTCAGAGGGAAACCTGGAGTTAGGTGTGGCTTGATTGAGGACCTAGCTATGTTTTTAGGATCCATCTCTGGTGTCAGCCAGGCTGGCTCCTCCCATCACATAAGGGTATTGTTGAGCTCTAAGCCCCATTTTCTACTCATACCATCAAATCCACCTCCAGCAAATGTCTCCTCATTCCTTCGTGGCTCTGATAACTAATGTATGCCGTTAGGCTGGAGCTATAGACAGTGGGATGGGTCTGACTGCCTGGCTTAACTGAATCAGGGCCCAAAGCTGTTAGGGTTAGAGCAGGGAATTGTCCCTTCTAAGCAGCATTGCTGAGAATGAGAGAGGGGTGGTGTCCAAATAAAACTGGAATTAAAGTATACAAGCAGATTTTACTTATTTGTGGATTTTGATCAAGACACTATGGCCAATTTCTCCCTTCCCTTTGCCACTCTCTTGTTACGTATTTATTTAACAATTATTGAGTATCTTCTATATCTCAGGCACTGTTTTAGGAGTTGGAAATATAAGATTAATGCTTTATTATATCACCCAAAATGGAAACCCAATCATATACTTGCAATACAATATTGTTTTGATAAATTATAGAGTGGAACATATATATGTAAATCAATATAAAATTATGATTATTTCTGGTGTGGCAAGGATAATACTCTGGCTTCCAGGAGGAAGAACTTTTCTGAAAGAAAAGTTTCTCTGGAACTAGAATTGTGTTCAAGGTTTTCCCCATCACTGTCCTTTACCCCTAATGGAAATTGCTCAAACTGTTAGTTGATAGAAAGAGGATATGCAGCATCTAAACAGGGTTTTCCTAAAATGTGGAACAAGTTTGTAATTTAAAGAAAAAAGAATTCTATCCCTTCTATTATTTATTATTCAAGCTTAACCATTAAAATAAAAATTAACACATGTGAAACCATCCTATATTAATACAAATGAGAAGGCAAATATATAGTTCTTTTGGTTAATCTATTTCCCCACCCTGGGATATTTGAGGTCACAAAACCAGGGCCTGGGAGAACCAGATTTTAATGAAATTCCTACAAAAAGATGTCTAGAAGGCTTGTTGCTTCAGATGTAGCAAAACAATATCTGATTGGCAAGTGGCCACTTTGAGTTTTCTCCCACTTAGCCAGAATCCTAAAATTAATTTTCACAATGTTCTGTCCCTGTGTAATCCTTATGCTATAGAGAGGTGGAACTGTGAGGTGGGCTGACTGGATTCTGACTGCCTGGGTTGGAATTCTTGCTCTGCCTTATCCTAACTGTGTGATTTTTTCTCTCTGTTTCTCTTTCCTCATCTATAAGATGAAGATAATAACAGGACCTACCTCAGAGGATGGGTATGAGGATTACATGGATTAATATATGTAAAGTGCTTAGCATGCTTGGAACATAGTAAAGGGTATGTGTTTGGTTAAATACACACTAAACACACACACCCCATGTGCACACACACCACACAAACACACACAGAGTAATTTCACACATGTTGGATAGTCAAACTGGAATTATGATTTTATAATTCCCTTATATAACTATAAAGGAGTATTTTATTATTCGATTTGGCTTATTCACTGAAGACTATTAAAACTTGAAGGATTAGATTGGATATCTTGCATACACATGAACTTTCTAACTCTTCCATTGAAGATGGCTATCACAAGTACTTGTATTTAATACGTGTTTTATAGTGTCATAGTTGTATGTGTTCCACAACAAGTCCGCAATGGGTATAAAAATTCACAAGTATCATGAAAATAAAGGGGGAAAAAGGTCTCATTTCTAGTTATAGCTTCTCGGTGGTGTTCATTTTTCATTTCTTTCTTTCTTTCTTTCTTTCTTTCTTTCTTTCTTTCTTTCTTGAGAAAGAGGGGGGAGGGGCAGAGAGAGAAGAAGAGAGAGAATCTTAAGCAGGCTCCACACCCAGCATGGACTCCAATACGGGGCTCAATCTCATGACCTTGAGATCATGATTGTGAGATCATGACCTGAGTTGAAATCAAGAGTTGGTTGCTTAACCGACTGAGACACCCGGGTGTCCCAGTTTTGCATTTCTGAACATATATTGGCAATGGGAATATAAAGACCAAAAGGAAGCTTTTCCACTTAGTGTCAAAGAAAAGCCACAGCATACTTAAGGAATTCAGGAATGAATGCAGGAAAACTATCTGGGACACTTATTCTTCATCATTTGTGAAATATGTGGTATTTCTTAACCAGGGAAGTACTGTGCTTCTAAAAGGCATTCAAGAATGTGCAGATACCTTATACTTACATAATATTATTTGTCATCTCTCAATAAATCTGTGGGGGGGGGGTGGGAAGGAATGTGCAGGTGCTACCAGCATTTAATGGGCTTGGAATAGGAATGCTAAATGTCTTGTAAAGAGGGGGAGAGTCCTGCAAAATGAAAAACCGAGATGCTCAAAATGCCAATGGCACCTGGTCTTCCTGCACTGATGATCACAAAGAATGCTGTAAGACAAACAACTGGCCTGGAACATGGGAGACCTGTGCTGTGGACCCGCTTGACTCCCCAACTAGCTCTCTGACCTTGAGGGAGTCCTGGAATCGCTCTGGATTTCAGTTTCCTCACTTATAAACATAATGGAAAAAGTCCCTTTCATCACTACTTGTTGAGTTAAAAATCTAAAGATGGTTACTTTGCTTTTTTAACAATAACTTTTCAGCAATATCCTCTCCAAGGACGTGATAATCTATTTGAAGCCACAACCTTGCACAAATATTGACCTAAAAATATTCTAATAAGTCTTTAACAAAAATATTTAGTTTTAATTGGAGTAAAAAAAATTGAACAAACTTGAATTCAATTTTAACGTGAAATTATTATTGTCTAATTTAATATATCTGTACTATATTTCAATTTATTCCTATTCAATTTATTCCTAGTCCACTCTAGAAAGCTGCATCTAAAAAAATGAGAGTACATAAAAATTCACTTATGAATAATATCATCATAGTTCTCCTTCTCAGAAATAAATATCAAATAATACACATAATGAGAAAAGGCCTATCTGACCAACAGAGCTAATGATCTCCCTTACAGAGACAGTTTATCAGCAAATTCTGACCATATTTAGAGTTGGCCAATTTCAGTGTTTGTCTCTTGAACCTAATAATAACTGTAACTCACCCAAAATTGTTATATTAAATTTGCAACTTATAATATAGGGTTAACTGATGCAGAGCATATTTTTTACATTTACATGGTGAGCACCTAAAGTTTAGTTCTTTCATTTTTATTATATAATTACTTAATTTTATCATATGACTAGACTCTTATTCTATATAAAGTGAACACTATTAAATATTGATGTTAAAGGATTGACAAAGAAATCCAATCCAATATACTCTGCCTTTGCTTTGCTAAAACCCAAGGATGGAAAGTTTCTCACATAACATTTTTCCTCCTAAGGAAAGCAGTTTGTTGTCAATATCACGCAAGCCCCTGTGTGAAAATGAAGTTGATGCGTGCCACTGAGAGTAGCGGAGACCACCTTCCTTGTGAAAATATTTTAGCCATTTTGAGTCAGGAGAGGTGCTATTTAATTGTGTTCTGCACGTGGGCATTCAGTCCATTCTGACTGATTCATGGATCTGCTCTAAGCTGTGCAGCTTCATTTTGAGACCTGGGATAAAATACATAAAAGCCATTACTGGATAGCATTGGCAAACTCCAGATCCAAAATAGATTGCTAAAAACAAAAACTCCCTAAATCTCTGAGCTCCTGATGGGAACACAACAACAACAACAACAACAACAACAAAGTGAGCTTTTGTGACACATGAGCTAAAATAAGTAAAATCACTTCTTCACCTTCCAAGAGCCTTTTTTATCCATGTAATTGTTTAAATATACCCTTATCGTAGGAGATAAAAAGACATGTGGGAGGATTTTTCTGTTTGTTTTGTTTAATTTGTAGGAAAATAAATTACTTTTTATTTGAAATAAAATGTCTCTTCTTTACAAATCTTTAAAACTCCAATTTCTAAATAATTGCTTATGTCTTATATCAATAGTTATTGCTAACAACTGATAATATCAGTCATATCCTTGGCTGGAAAGGCTAAATGATATTTTAAAAATATTTTCTTGGGAAACATAAAAATATATTCTAGTAGTATATTCTAGTAGAATAGTAGGGTTACTATTCTAGTGGTATGAAGCTACCTTAGCTTATAAAGTACTTTTTATACAGAAGATATGAACACATGGCCATTCATTCATGTTGTGAACAGAATTCATTTTGAAAAGTTAAAAATTCTTTAAAACAATTTTTTTAATGTTTATGCATTTTTGAGAGAGACAGAGCACGAGTGGGGGAGGGGCAGAGAGAGAGGGAGACACTGAATCTGAAGCAGGGTCCAGGCTCTGAGCTGTCAGCACAGAGCCTGACATGGAGCTCGAACCCACAAACTGTAAGGTCATGACCTGAGTTGAAGTTGGACACTTAACTGAAGGAGCCATCCAGGTGCCCTGAAAAGTTAAAAATTCTATATTTTGATGATAGTTAATTTTTTCCATTATAAAATGATTGTGTGCTTATTATGAATTATGGATAATAGTAATGAAGGTAAAAATTAAGAAAAATATATATCACAGTCAAAGAAAATTATAGTTAGCATTTTGGTATATATACATCTAATGTTACATTAGATACATTACATGTTAATTAAATACATTAATGTTTTTAAATTAAATTATAATTCATGCTGATTAAATGAATTAACATATTTATGCAAAGTAAAACATAGGCATAGTTTAAAATCAGAGTACTGTAAGATTTATAACAGTAATCCCCTCCCTTTCCTACCCCTGAGCCTCTATCCCCAAATTCAACAATTATTTTCAATAGTTTGTGTGGATTCCAATATTGTCTCCACATCCAAAGATATCCACATCCTGATCTCCAGAACCTGGGAATATGTTACCTTACTTGGTAAAAGGGATTTTGCTGATGTGATGAAGTTAAGCCCTCTTGAGATGGGAAAATTGCCCTGGGTTATCTGGGTAGGACTGATGTGATCCCAAGGGTCCTTATAAGAAAGAGGCAGGAGGATTGGAATCAATAGTAGGAAGTATAATGATAGAAGCAGGAGGTTGGAGTGATGCAAGGAAGTCCAGTGAACAGTCCATCTGAACACCTAGCAAACAGGCAACATCCTCTGCCAGCCAAGTGAGTGAGCTGTCTTAGACTTTAGCCCTGCAAGCCAAATAATGCAGGTGGCCTCTGGAAGGTGACAAAGACAAGGAAATGGATTCTCCTTGCACAGCCTCCAGAAGAAACTAGCCCTGCTGACCTTGACTTTCACCCATTCTAATTGATCTCAGACTTCTCTACAATAGCTATAAGAAAATACATTTTGTGTTGTTTTAAGCCACTAAATTTATGATAATTTTTATAACATCCTGTTACATTTTTTATAGAATCCTGTTCTTACTTTTTTCCAACGTGCAGATTACTTTTTCATTTCTCTGAAACTATGATTTTTTTTTTAATAAATTACGTTTCCTTTTATTCTTGTACATTGCTTGATTTTTGGAGATCCTCTTTTCTGGTTTTTCTCATTCTATTGTTTTATTATTTTGGATAGCTATTTATATTTTAACAGTGAAACCCTGAAAAGCTGTGAGGAAGCATTGTCTAAGTGGATAGATTTATCCCTAGGATGTAGAGGGTAATTGATGGGCATATGGCTATTTCACTGAAATCTCCCTGTTTCTGTTCCTGTGCTTCATAATAAGTTACCCTAAAGTTTTGTGGCCTAACATAATTATTTCATTTTGCTTGATCCTTTGGTGGGTCAAGAATTCAAGAGGTTCAGCTGGGCAGTTCTCAGATGGGGTGTCTCATGTATTTGCAGTCAGATGTCAGCCGAGGCTGACAGACTCATCAGAGCTGGAGTCGAAGATAGCTCACTCACCCGGCTGGCAGTTGATGCTAGCTATTGACTGCCTGCTTGGATGGATAATAAACTGTATCGCCTACATGTGGCCTTTAGAATATAGCAGTCCCAGGTAGTCAAACTCCTGTCAATCCCAGAGCAAGCAGCCCAAGAGAACAAGGTAGATGCTTCTTGATCTTTTCTGACCAACCTATAGAAGTCACACAGTGTTATTCCTCTTCATTCTATAGGTTGAAGCAGTCATATGCTCACCCAGATTTAGGGGAACTGGATATAGATCCCACCATGCAATTGGAGAAGTGTGCAGATTTTGGAGATTAATTATTTATTCTGTTCCATCGATCTATTTGTCTATCTTGACACCAACACTATAGTTTTGTAGTAAATCTTGAAATCAGGTGGTGTTATTTCTCCAAATTCGTTCTTATTTTTCAAAGATTGATTTGGCTATTTTAGGTCCTTCGTACTTTCATATGAATTTTAGAATCAGTTTGCCAACTTCTAAAAAAAGGGGGATGCTTCTGAGATTTTGATTCTGATTGCATTAAATCTATAGACCAGCTTGGGGAGGATTAACATCTTAACAATGTTGAGTCCTCTCGCCCTTGATCATGGTATATCTCTCCACTAATTTAGGTCCTCTTTAATTTCAGTCTACAATATTTTGTTCTTTTTCAGGTCTAGGTCTTTCACATCTTCTACTAGATTTATCCTTAAGTTTTTCATATTTTTATGCTATTGTAAATAGTATTGATCTTTAATTTCAATTTCCAATTGTTCATTACTAGTATATGGAAAATACAATTGACTTTTGTATATTGATCTGTATCCTACAACCTTGCTAAACTCCTGTATTAGTGCTAGTAGCTTATTGTAAGTTCCATTGGATTTCCCACATAGACAATCATGTCATTTGTGAATAAAGACAGTTTTACTTCTTTGCTTCTAATCTGGATGCCACTTATTTCTTTCCCTTAACTGATCATACTGGCTAAAACCTCCAGTACACTGTTGAACAGAAAGGGTAAGAGCAAACATTCTTGTCTTATTATCTGTGAGTTTAGATGGAAAGAATTCTGTCTGTTACCATTAAAGTATTAGCTGTAAAGTTTTAATTTTTTTAAATGTTTATTTATTTTTGAGAGAGGGAGAGAGAGAGAGAGAGAGCGAGCAGGGGAGGGGCAGAGAGAGAAAGAGAATCTGAAGTAGGCTCCGGGCTTTGAGCTGTCAGCAGAGCCCCACACAAGGCTCAAACCCACAAACTATGAGATCAAGACCTGAGCCTAAGTTGGACATTTAACTGACTGAGCCACCCAGGTGCCCCAGATGTAGGGTTTTATACCTATGCCCTTTATCAGGCTGAGAAATTTCCCTTCTTTTCTATTTTTTTTTTTTTTTTAATCAGGAATGAATGTTAGGTTTTGTCAAATGGTTTTACTGAGTCTGTTGAGATTATTGTATAGTTTTTCTTTTCTAGTCTGTTTATATGGTGCTTTATATTGAAGGATTGCAAATATTAAAACAACGTTGCATTCCTGAGATAAATCCCATTTGGTCATGAAATATTACCCTTTTTTATATATAGTTGTGTTTGATTTGCTAACATTTTGTTTGGAATTTTTGCATCTATGTCAAAGAGGGATGTTAGTCTGTATTTTTCTCTTGTTTTAAATGTCTTTAATGCTGATCTCATAGAATGAATTGGGAAATTGTCCCTATTTTTCAATTTTCTGTAGACTTGGTGTTATTTCTTCCTTAAACATTTGGTAGAATTCACTGGTGAAACCATTTTGGGCTGGAGTTTTCTTTGTGGAAATTTAATTTTAAAATAGATATATGACTATTTGCCTTATCTATTTCTTTTTGAGTGAGCTTTGGCAATTTGTGTCCTGCAAGAAATTTTATCTATTTGTTGAATTTATTGGCATAAAGTTAATAATATCTCTTCTTTCCCTTTTAATATCTGTAAAATCTCTAAAGATGTAACCCTTCCATTTCTAATATTGATAATTTGTTGCTGTCTTTCTTTTTTGTCCTTATTAGTCTGGCTAGAGGTTTGTCAATTTTAACGATCTCAAAGAACTGGCTTTTAGTTTTATTGATTTTTTTCTATTTTCTACTTCATTGATTTCCATTTTATTATTTTTTTCTCCTGCTTACTTGGGGTTTAATTTGCTCTTCTTTTTCTATTTCCTTAATGTGGAGGCTGAGGTTACTGATTTGGGAACTTGTTTTTCTAATATAGGCTGTAAATTTCCCCCTAGCCACTGCTTTAGTGGCATCCCAGAAATTTTGGTATGTTTTCAATTTTCATTCCATTTAAAATACTTTCTTATTTCATCTTGACTTATTTTTCTTTGCTTTATGAGTTATTTAGAAGTGTTCTAGTTTTCAAATATTTGGGAATTTTGCAGAGATCCTTCTGATTTCTAGTCTTATTCTATTTTTTTCAAAGAACTTACTTTGTATGAGTCAAATCATCTTAACCTTATTGAAAATTGTTTTCTGGCCCAGAATATGGTCTATCTTGGCAAATATTCTGTGTGTACCTGAAAATAATGTATATTCTGCTGTTGGGTGGAATGTTTTATAAATGTCAGTTAAGTTGTTTGAAAGTATTATTTGCATTTTCTGTATCTTTACTCATTTTCTGTCCACTTATTCTATCAAAAATTGAGATAGACATATTGAAATCTGCAACAATACTTCTGGATTTGTCAATTTATTTTTTCACTTCTACCCATTTTTGCCTCATGTGTATTAAAATTCTGTACTAGGTACATAAATGTTTAGAATTGTTATCTTATTTTGATGAATTGGTCCCATTATCCATAGGAAAACACCTTATTTTATCCCTGGTAATAGTTTACTTGTTAAGTTTGTTTTCTTTGTTATTAATATAGCCACACCAACATCCTTGTCATTAGTGTTAGCATAGTATATTTTTTCCATACTTTTAACTTGTTTTTGTCTTTATACCTGAAGTGGGCTTCTTATATACAGCCTATAATTGGATCTTATTTTTAATCCAATCTTACCATCTCTTTTAATTGGAGTATGCATATAATTTTCCAATATAGTTGGATTTGAATATATGATTGTACTATTTGTTTACTACTTGTCTACTGTGTTTTGCTTACCTTTTTGCTTTTCCTAACTTGTTTTGATTAGTTAGATATGTTCTGATTCTATTTTATCTCATTGTTTGCTTATTAGCTATAACTCCTTGCTTTTTAGTTTAGTTGTCACTTTAGGGTGTATAGTATATATATATTTTAATTTATTATAGTCTATCTTCAAGTTATCATACCACTTCATATACAGGATAATATTTCAATAGTTTACTTCCATTTTTCCCCTCCTTACTTTTGCAGGTATTTTTATAATACATTTTACTTTCTCATATGTTATAAACCACAGGCTACACTGTCATTAGTTTTGTTTAATTACAGATATTAATACTAAGAAACTTAAATAAAAAGAAAAAATTATATATGTTTATGATAACCATCGAGTTACCATTTCTACTACTCTTACTTCTTTCTGTAGATCATATTCCCACCTAGCATCATTTTCCTTCTGACTGAAAAATTTCCTGTACCATTTCTTGTAATGTGGGCTTGCTGCTGATGAAATTGGTTGGCTTTTACATGTCTGAAAAGTGTTTTGTCTTCATTTTTGAAAGATACTTTGGGAGCTATAGTGTTCTGGGTTGACAGTTTTTCCTTTCACTACTTTAAAGATTTTGCTCTACTCTTCTCACTTGCATTGTTTCTGATGAGAAATCTGATGTCATCCTTTCCTTTGTTCTTTTGTATGTAATGAGGCTTTTTCTCCCGTTGCTAGGATCTGTTTCTCACTGGTTTGGAGAAGTTTGATTGTAATGTGCTTTGATATAATCTTCTTCATGTTTCTTGTGCTCGAGTTTGTTCAGCTTCTTTGATCTAAAGCTATTACAACATAGTGCTTTATTCAGAAGAGGTACTAATGTCAAAAATTCATATAGATGAAATGAAAAAAGCTCCGAATGACACTACAAAATTGCTAACTTTATTAAATAAAGACCAGCTCATTTTAGAATGTTTAAAATTGTGTTGTCATTTGGATAAGGATCATGTAAATCTTCTGTTACACGTAGAAATCTTGTGGCTTGGCTTAGCAGACAGAGTTGCAATAGTATGTTTTAGGCTAGAAGGTGAATAACAGGACGATTTGCAAGAAAGTAGTATAGGCCACATTCTGTTGAGTGTTTTGAAGAGGAAGGCTGCAACTACTAGCTACTAAGGCTTATTTTTCATCACATGAACCAGTTTACCGAGTATTCACAAGACCCTAGAGAAAGTAGTTTGACTTCAAGTTACAAGAGTCTTCAATTTATAACAATCTGGCCCTTTAGGAGAAATTATATTGCAGTCAGAAATCTTGGTATTTCCCCACTTGGGAGTGAGGAAGGTAGCACGAGTTAAGCTTATTGAAAACCACCTGGAAGAAATCACCACATAAAATGGAAGAGTATTGCCTCTTTCTTTCAATACAAGGTCAAGAGACCCTTTCTCTGAATCTTCTGCTCAGCCTGAAGCAGAAGAGCCAAGACTGACAGCTGCAGTCTGATCATGCAGTCAAGAGGAGGTTTACTGATCTGTCTCTGGACAAGTTGTGATTTCTGTGAAAGAAGAGTACCTTGCTAATCATAGGAAAGCAGCAAACATTTCACTGACACTTTCTTCTACTCATTACATATGTGAGCAAGCTGTGACTTGCTTAAGAATCATGATCAGGAATGAAAATCATCTCATTTTCATTGAAAATGAAGTTTTTGCATGCTTATCTCAAGTTTGATCTAGAAGTGGATAATTGTGGAATAGCAAAACAAGCACAAGTTTTATGTTGTGTTCTTTATTTCTAGTTTCAAAAATAACAGTTTTTATGCATGAGTAGGGATATAAAAGAGATTTTAAAAAGCTAACCTATAATAATTTCACAACTGCGAGGCCTATAGTTGAGCCTAATCATGTTACTCAGGAAGAAAATGATTTTTTCAAAGCTTTGTATAAAACTACATCTTAAGATCTATTTTTATTCATATTCTAATGGCTTATGGTTTAGTAGCTGCACTAACTGCAATGTCAATAATTTTTTATGTTGTAACTTTTAATTAAATCAATTTGAAACTTATTTAAATTAAATCAGCCAAGTCTATTTTCAGAAAAAGTAAATTATTTTTTTTTTCTTTTTTGGCTTCAGCCACTATTTAACGGAAATTTGTTAGGTTGCCTTAGGTTGTTTTGATATTTATGAAGAGGAAAGCAAGACATTAATTTCAAGACAAGTAAGTCTAATTTCTTTTTTCAAGAAAATTTGGGTAAAAAATCATTTTAGTTTTCAATAGGGAAAATATCACAGCTTACCTTGTTAGCCACTTGTAGAGTAGAAGTTTATGATACACATTTTGGCCTTCTTAGGTGTGGCAACCACAAGAATATGCCTTGCAGACCCCCAGATACAGGGGATGTGACTGACCAACGATGCTGGGCACTGAACTCCATCCCTGTGCTGGTGCTGAGGCCACAACTCCTGTGAACTGCTCTCAGCTGGGGACTGAGTGTGGCAGGAATACTGAGGCAGACCCATTCCTGGATGTCCTTAGTCTCTTCTGATGGCTGAGTTGGGCTCAGAGACTCCATGACACCCTGGCTGACCCTTCCTGGGGCTTCATGGCAATCTAGGACACTGTCACCCAACTGTCCTTCTCTCTCCTTCACATAGGTCATTCGTGCTTGGCTGTCTGATGGTTTTACCAGTCTTCCCTGTCTCTTTCTCTCAAAGGTGCTTCCCTAGTAGAATCTTTGCATATGTAATCCTGTCTTTGCATATGTAATCCTATCTTTGCGTATGTAATCCCTAGTAAAATCTTTCCATATGTAATCCTGTTTTAGGACTAGGGCTAACATCCTGGATCTGGTTAAAAAATCAAGTAGGAAATAAAAATGAAAAGGAAACCTAAATTTTCTTTGCCAGCGTATGTTAGAGTTGTTGTCTTTTGTGGGGAGAAAGAATCACAAAAAGATTAGACTAATAATAAATTATCCACAACCATTGACAATTGTTGTTGGATTATTATATTTATAATTTACCAAGCACATTAATGTCCTATGACTTGTAGATATAAGAATATTTATATAGGAGTACCCTGAGACTTGACAATTATTTCAAGAATCCCTCCACAGTTAAAAGATTGAAAACCAATATTCAAGGCTGTTCATGACCTGCTTCAACTCAATCTCATCTCATTCCATGATCCTCTGGGTGTTATATTTTGTGTTGAAGCTGAAATATTCTGCTCCCACTCTGCAGCTCAAAGTAGCTGAGTCCAATTCCTGTCAACACAGAAGCCCACCCTAAAAGCCATTTCCTGCCTGTTTCCTTTTATCTCTTCCTTTTGTGAGTTGTGGTTTCTTTAATAGAGTCTAACTGGACTGCAGTTAAAAGGCCAGATGCTAGTCCTGGAGGGATTGCAAATTTTTGCAAGATTTTTAAGACATAATTTGTGTACAGTGATAATATGAGGCTAACTGTTCACAGATTTAGGGGAGAAAAATCAGCATTTTGGTATTAAACACGGCAAAAATCCCAATTGCTACAACAGGCTGTCACAATCACAATCAGGAAAGGGGCAAAGTCTAGTATAAGAACATTCTGCATTGGAATCAATCTTCTTGAAACCTGTCTCCTTCACTGACTAACTGTATCACATTTGGCAAGTTACATTAGTTTTCTAGTTTTCTTATCTACAGAAATAGGAATTACAATGCATACTTAGAAGAATTAAATACAAAAATATATGTAAAGTGCTAGCACAGTGTAATCTTTGTTAAAGGAGAGCTCTTTTTTTTTTTAATGTTTACTTATGTATTTTGAGAGAGAGGGATAGAGAATGAGCAGGAAGGGACAGAGAGAGAGAGAGAGAGAGACAGAGGGAGAGAGAATCCCAACCAGGCTGGGCACCTTCAGCACAGAGCCCAATGTGGGGTTCGAACCCATGAACCATGAGATCATGACCTGAGCTGGAAGCAAGAGTTGGATGTTTAACTGACTGAGCCACCCAGGAGCCCCAATAAAGGGTAGCTCTTATCATTAGCAAGGATGATTTAATATAATTTTTTATCTGAGTACTACACTATGTAGTCATTTTGCACCTCACACTGAGATCACATTCTTTTCATATGTTAATTTTTATTATCACCAAACATAGGAACAAATTTTAAAAACCTCAAGGATACGGAGGCTCCCATAGTCCAGCATGTACACTCCCCTTGTATGTCCCTACTTGAAGGCCCTCATCTCACTCCCGCTCTCCATGGTGTCTTTAAGTCTGGAGCCTCTCTATTCATCCTTTCCAGAGAATAAATGCTTGAGGGGAGAGGAAGGGATAGGACGTTGTGGGACCAACCAGGGGTAAGAGAGGGGCCCTGGCCATGCAGGTATTTTGTATGGAATGTTCCAGCAAGTCCTCCATTTTTAGACCCTGGCCTCACAAGATCCTGAATTTGTTGGTGCCTCTGCTTGCACAAGGCAGATGCCCTCACCTCCCATGTGGGGTGACCTGTCTGCAGTTTCCAGGTTGTCACCTCTTGAGATTGTCACTCTGGTAAATTTGCTACCACTCCTCCATCTACTTTCTGTCTTCTGAGAATTTGTTGAAATATGTTTCCTGTGGTTCTCCGTGTAGGACAGCCCACAATACTGACCATCTTTAGCCCTCTTTCTAGGGCTTTGTTTACCTCCATCCATTCACTGACGCCCTGGGGCTACGTGTTCTAGGCCCCTTGGAGGTTAACATACCCACCAAGGCTGGGATGGGGGAGGCTTGACTCTGGCCTTGTGTAAATTTAAGGATAACACAGTCTCTCCCCTTCTTAACACACAGGTGGTGCCATGAGATCTAAATGTTAGATGTCAATTAGGTGTGTGTGAACACTTTGATCTGACTACAGTGAGCTCTGCAGGTCCCCTCGTCCTATAAAATCTGTAGATTAACATCCAGGCTTTGTGGAGAATAACTGCGCAGCTGGGGTGTAGCCCATCTGATCCCCCATCATTAGGTTACCCTGAGTAAAACTCTGTGTAAACTGTATGGAGCAGCCGGCTCTGTTTTTCAGTCTCAAAGTACCTTCTCAGTTTTGGGGATCCCTTCCCCACCTTCTAACATCCCCCTACAATCCTTTTGTCCTTGTGAGTTAATACTTTTAAAAATCCCTTTCATATCATTTCAGAAAGATTTGGAGGATTGGGAAAGAAGACAAACACATGTGGTCAATTACTGTTTTTAAACCTGAAGCGGATGTCAGATTCTAACACCAGCCCATATGACGAAAATTGCATTTGGACAAAATTTACCTTGAACCCATGTAATATGGAAAGAAAATTATCTTTAAACATTAGAGTTCCAGTCAGCTTGGTGAGATACTTGGTGAGAGGCACATGGAACCTTTGGCGCGGGAGGACGACTCCCATTGCCCACCTAATGCTCTCCTCTGAACATGACCTCCTCTGCTGACACCGCAAGTGGAGTTTGTTATTTAGTCCTATGCTATTATGAAAATTACAGAAATATAAAATATAAATGTATATAAATATAAAATACATAATTTTTGTGGAAATATATAATATACAGATATAAAAATAATAAAAAGCAATTATTTTTTGCTTTGTTTTGTTTTTACTTCTAAGTCTTCGCATAAATAAAATGTGTACAAGATGCTACGTGTAGCTCTGGTAGTTTCTGAAATCCCTCGGTAGAGAGTTTGGTATAAAGGAATCTAAGCTGAACACGTAGGCAAGGTTAGGAAGTCATGACAGAGGGAGGAGTTGGTAGGTACTGACTAAGGCCGGACAATGGCTAAGCTGACAGCACCTGAACCAGAAACACTCTCTTCCTACTTTGCTCTTTGCACTTTTTTTTTTTTTTTGTCCTTAAGGTTTATTTATTTTTGAGACAATGTGAGAGACAGAGTGCAAGCAGCAGAGGGGCAGACAGAGGGAGACACAGAATCCGAAGCGGGCTCCAGGCTCCGAGCTGTCAGCCCGGAGCCTGATGCGCGGCTCGAACTCACGAACCGCGAGGTCATGACCTGGGCCGAAGTCGGACACTCACCCGACTGAGCCACCCAGGCACCCCTGCTCTTTGCACTCTTACTCTTTGTTCGTCCCGGGCTGCGGACCCCACTTCAGCACACTTGGAATCAAATTAAAATTGTGGAAAGGCTTTGAGCGAGGGTTGGTTTGGCTTTCCACTGCATATCTACTAATGAATTGTACTTTTCACTTTTATTCATATAATTTGAAATAAAAACACATTTAAAATGAGATAATGTATTGTGTAAGCACTTTACGCTTTGATTAATTCAGTTTCTTTACTTCAGTTAATCTTCACAGCAATTCAGTAAAATAGATACTGTTATTACCCTAATTTTACTGATTAGTAAACTAAGGCTTAAGGGAGTTGAGTAACTCCTTCAGTTCCTACGGTGGCAGGCCAAGATTCTGTGATTTTATTTACTTATTTATTTTTTTACCATGGTATCTTGAGTGGTGGTGGTGGGAGGAGGCGGGTGGGGGGGTGGGGAGGGAGTCTCTGTTTATTTAATTCAGACACTTAAGGGAACATGATCACAAGGGCCAACACTTAAAAAATCTCTGTATTGCCTCTAAAAGTCAGTTCCTAGCTCTTAGAATAAACAAAATTTTAGAAGTAACAAGGAGAGGAACTGGAGAGAAAAATATTTTGTACTTGCCACTCACTCACCATAAAAAGGTGATTGATTATGATAACCGTGAACTCAAAGTTTTCTGGACATCTAGGTAAGAGTTTGTTTCAAAACATATCTGGATTCAAGAATCAGGCTGATCTAATATTACTGTTTTCTACACTGAAACTTGGAGAAGTAGTTATTAGAATTATCTTTTAAAAAGTGTCCAGTTTTATTTCAACTTTATAATGCAACTGTAAAAGTTTTATTTTAACTTTAAAGTAAATCTGTGCTAATTTACTCGTGCTAATGAAAGCCTTTCTGCACACTGGCAATCTATTCTAAAACTGCTTATCTGAAAATGTTACGTCTGCCAATGATGACAATATCATCTGTAATCAATTTTGTAACTTAAAAAAAAATAGCCTCCCTCCCTTATGATACAGCATTACTTTTACGATTTATTTTAGTTCGTATTTTCAGACTACATCTGCTATCAGCCATAGAAAAATGACAGACCCCAAACCTCAAATGATATCTGGACCAGCTATTACATCTAATGAACACATTTTATAAGCTGACCTTTTTATATTTATAGTTGAATAAAATTGTTTTATGAACAAGGGCATCATTTATTGAAAATATATATCTACACAAAGACTTTCATAATAAGCCTTTAATGTGATTACCTAATGCCTTTAATGTTAATAAAACAAAGTTTTTTCCTGAAATAAAAGAAAATGGCATTTATTTGGGATCAAGTAATGAAGCTCTTTTACTCAGGAGATCACTAACTGCCTTAACTAGGTATGCAGTAAAGTTATAATGATCAGTTTCTTTTTATAATACTTTTCTTGACAGGGGTGCCTGGTGGCTCAGTTGGTTAAGTGACATACTTCAGCTCAGGTCATGATCTCACACGGTTCATGGGTTCGAGCTCTGCATCAGGCTCTGTGCTGACATCTCAGAGCCTGGAGCCTGCTTTGGATTCTGTGTCTCCCTCTCTCTCTGCCCCTCCCCCACACATGCTCTGTCCCTCTCTCTCAAAAATAAAATAAACATTTAAAAAATTTATAATACTTTCTTGACATGTAGACATGTTTTAAAAAGTTGCCAATGTAACAATTGGTGGAGCTTATTGAAAGAAATCTGCAAAGTACAGTAGTAAGTATTTCCTTTAAAATTGGATTTAGAAATCACTTGTGGGCTTAAAATATGGCTTCTCTAAAAATATTTCTTATTATGTGCATTCTGTTAGTAAAATGTTATGAACAGTTTGGTGACTTTGACAAGTTCCAGTTCCTAAAAATAATATCTTCCAGTAATATTTTAGTTCCTTCAAAAACAATGGTCACTGAAAGATTTCTGTCTTTGCCTATAACATTACCAGTGCATGCAAAATTTCACTGCCTTCCACTTAGGAACATTACTTTTTGGACATGAATTATAATTGCTTATAAAACATTTCTGAAAAAGAAATAATAGCATTACAATGAAAAGCAATATCCTATTTACCATAAAATAAGCAATGAAGTTAAAGATTAGTACAATTAAATTTAATCTAGGAGGATCTTAAATTAAGACACAGCAGTTCGGCAATGTACCTTACAAAACAGAATCAAGAAACCAGGCATAAACTGGTGATTACAAGGAGAATACATGCAATTCAGTGCATTTGGGACTCTCAACTTCAAGGGATGGATATGACCTGTAAGGATATTGGCTTAAGGTTGACTCCAGCATTATCAATGCTAAGGCTTTTTATGTCTCAACATATTTTTGTTTCATTTAAAAATAATGGCCCAATCAGAGGTGCCTGTGTGGCTCAGTCGGTTCGGTGTTAGACTCTTGATTTTGGGTTGGGTCATGATCCCAGGGTCATGGGATTGAGCCCCACGCTGGGCTCCATGCTGAGCTTAAGATTCTCTCTTCCTCTCCTTTTGCCCTTTCCCTGCTCATGCACATGCTCTCTTTCTCTTTCTCTCTCTCTCTCTCTCTCTCTCTCTCTCTCAAAAATAAAGGCCCAATCAGAAATACTATACAAGCTAAAAGCTCAACAGAGTTGTGATTGCAATTTTAAGATTTGATGATATTTTTAAAGCATTAAGGTTATAATGATACATTCATTTATCAGGACCATTAAAAAGGAATATTTAAATCAATAAATATTAATGCTTATGTTTTATTGTATCTATATGTCAAAAGTATATATTTTTAAATAACTTACTTTCACCAGAAGGACTAGACAGAAATTTTTGGCCAAATGAATTATATTCTCTAGGATAATACAAATCCACTAAAGAAAAAAAAATTAACATTTTTAGGAAATGCATGTTGAGTTTTTCTAATCAAAAAGTATAGTTTATATTTATAGTTAAACAAAGATTCTATGGCAATTAAATATTAGGTAACCTTATATTAATATGCCAATAGCTTATTGCTTTACTTCTCGGGTGCTTAACATCCTTATTTCTAATTAGCGTTTTTTCAAAACATAATGGTCTTTTAATGTCTTTGATATAAAAAAAAAAAAGCTTGTCAGACTTACTTTCTTGATAAAATTTGCTTAAAGACCCATAAGGAATAAAATCTATTACTAAATGTAACAATCCAGACCTTTACAAAATAACTTGTAGAGTCCTTCGTTTTTTTCTATCTAACAATTGATCTCTGATCTTCACAAAGACTATTTGCTTGTAAGTGATTTCATAGCGATGTGTCTTGCTCCATCACTGAAGTGTAAACGCGGGGACTATTCATAATGAATAGGAGCATAGCTTTGAGACTCAGACTCCTTGGCTTCAAATACCAGTTTTGCCACTTAATACTGGTTGTGAGGCTTTGATCAAGTGACTTCATCTCTTTGTGTCCCAGATTCCCCAACTATGACATGGGAATAATAATACCTCTTTTTTTTATAAAATTTTTTAATGTGTTTATTTATTTTTGAGAGACAGAGAGAGACAGAGAACGAGTGGGGGAGGGGCAGACAGAGAGGAAGACACAGAATCCAAAGCAGACTCCAGGCTCTGAGCCGTCAGCACAGAGCTGGCACGGGGCTCAAACTCACTAACTGCAAGATCATGACCTGAGCCGAAGTTGGACGCTTAACCGACTGAGCCACTCAGGTACCCTGGAATAATAATAATAATTCTTATCTTGAAGGGTTATTGAAGGTATTAAATGTATTAATACGGGTCAAACATTTAGAACAGCATCTGGAAACTAGTGAGGTTGAAAAAAACTCTGAGCCATTATGAACATGAATATTTATTTCTACAATATTTCATTTCCCAAGATACTGACTCTGCCAGCTAGGCAAAAATGAATCTTAATCAATATCTCTAAATTTCCTGATGGTTCCAGTAAGCTGTATCTTTTTCATACAAGTGAAAAAAACTCTGTATCTTGTGTACTCACTGATTTTTTTCTTTTTTTTTTGCAAGGGGAGACATAATGTTATTAGTTAAATTCTGTCCCCCTAAAAAGATCCATTGAAGTTCTAACACCAGTACGTCAGAACATTATCTTATTTGGAAATAGGGTCTTTGGAGATTTAACCGGGTTAAGATGAGGTCATTATGGAGGCCCCTACCCCAGTATGACTGATGTCCTTATAAAAAGAGGAAATTTGGACACAGACATAGAAGGAAGAAGTGTGAAGATGGCTGTGTGACTAGAGTCATGCATCTAGAAGCCAAGGAATGCCAAGGATTGTTGGCAAAGACTAGAAGCTAGGAAGTGGCAAGGAAGGTTTCTCTTCTGAAGCCATTGGAGAACATAGCCCTAGGTTAGCTTGATTTTGGACTTGTAGGCTCCAGAACTGTGAGACAATCAACTGTTGTTTTAAGCCACCCAGCTTTTGGTACTTTGTTATAGCAGCCCAAGGAACTGAATACAAGTGACAGAGATTTATCTACACATCTAATGAAAAACTGAGGTGGCTACAATTAATCATTGTCCCCCACCTTTTTTTTTCTTGAGGATCATACACTCTGGATTTGAAGAAATGAATACCTAATTTCTAGATTTAAATGAATTAATAAAATTATTTTTGATCAGTGAATGAAAAACATTCATTTCATTCCTTTCATTAATTCACTGTATTAGTCTACAGAACATAATTCATTTGACCAAAAATTTCTGTCTAGTCCTCTTGGTGAAAGTAAATTATTTAAAAATAAAACATTCAGTGATGAGTCACAAGCAATGCCACAAGGTGCTTGGGCATTTTGTATCTTCTTATTAATAAACTTTTCAAGGACTATATTTGTTGATTTTTTTTTAATTTTTTTAAAAAATGTTTATTTATTTTTGAGACAGAGAGAGACAGAGCATGAACGGGGGAGGGTCAGAGAGAGAGGGCGACACAGAATCCGAAACAGGCTCCAGGCTCTGAGCTGACAGCACAGAGCCCGACGCGGGGCTCGAACTCACGGACCGCGAGATCATGACCTGAGCCGAAGTCGACCGCTTAACGGACTGAGCCACCCAGGCGCCCCGATGTTTTTTTTTTTAAACTCACATTGCTATAAAAAATTACCTGTTTTTATATTCTGAGAGACAAATGAACCTGCAAATTAAGTTTTCCTTAGCTTTTTAAGTGCCCACCACAGTTGTAGACCCACACAGTGGTTGAATTAGCAAGAAATTAACAGATCGGGTAGTTCAACTAATTTATTTCTCAGAAGAAGAAACTGAGGTCAAGGGAGGTTAAGTAATTTCGACTTCTAGCTTTCTTTTCTGCATCATATCACTGAGGATTTAAACATAATTTAGATCACATTTAAAAGGTCAGATTTTCTGGAACTTTCTGTATTCTCTTCGTGGCTTCAAGCATAGTGGGCTACTAAAGAGATAACTGTTTAGTGGGGACAATGCTTATTTATCACTTATCTTGAAGCTATAAAAAAACTTGCTACTAATGGTTATATAGAATGTGGTTGACCTGTCCTTGTTATAGGCATAATGTCTTACAGCCAGTGCTTGTGAACTCTATATCGTTTTCTAAAGGCAAAAGCCTTCCTTAGGGTGGGTGAGGGAGAAGAGGTATTTCTAAATGAGGCACCAAGTCGAAACTGTTCCTGAGGTTTGGAAGCACATGGGCATTTTTTGTATGTCCTCATATCCCACCATAGCTGACTTTGGAGGTACAGAGTGAGGAGGTAATGAGAAAAATCAACAAACCAAAACAAAAAAGAATCTAGGGTAAATTGCCAAGATTTAAAAAAGAGAAAAGGCATAACATCTTTAATAAATGACTTTGTCTAGAGCTATCAGTCAGTTAATAGTTTACAGATTCTCCCTATAGTTAATAGTTTCATTAATACTTACTTATCTACAGTTACTTAGAGATCTCTCTTCATCTTCAAATAGTATTCACTTCAAGTAATATCAGATTTACTTTCTGCAAGAAATCATGCTAATCACTTTACAGATGTTGCCTTTTTTAATGCAACAAAACAACATGAAACTACCATTAATATCTTCATTTTACAGTAATGAAAATGAAGTTCAGAGAGTTTAAACAACTTGCTTAATGTTGCATTGCTAGCAAACCGTGGCCAAGATTTAGACTTAGCTGTAACTCCAATGGGCATTTCCATTCATTATCTAATCACAGGGTTGATAGAATCCCTGACTGGGCGTATTTCCCATCTCCCTTCTGTAGGTGACATATGGGCCCTCCTGCTGGTTAAGCACTTGGGTCATTCTCTTCATCTGGGGTCAGCTTTCAGTATAATCCTTTCTTCCTGCAGGCCCCAGAGGTTTGGTCTGCTTACTTTTCTTTTTTCCAGCTGTCACTACTGATTCTCCCTCCTGTGATTCATCTTCTACTAGAATTCTGGAGTAGAATACAGATCCCCTCTTTTCCTCTTCCTGTTATTCCTGATTAAAAAAACAACCCTCCTAATGGGAATCTCACTAGCAACTTCAAGTTGTAATGTACTAATATTAGTAATTGCTGCTGTGTTTCACTAATATAAGCTTACTTTTGCTATTGCTGTTAAACTTACTGTTCATAATTATTTTTGTATATGTTTTTAGACACTTCTATGGCAATGAGTAGAGTTTCAATTTGACTCATATTTATAATTTCTTAACCCTTGCCCTTTCTGCAGACTTGCAACTGCCCTGATTTATCTTGCTAGGGCTTATACTTGAAAGATAATAAAAGATATTGAACATCACATGTCTCAAGATTTGCATTTTAAGAAAGAAGCTGAGAGGAGAGACCTGAATATTAGGCATTTCAGAAAAAGCTCTCATATTAGCCAATCTTGCCTTTATTGAGACTGATATTATTTAATGTTCTAAATGCTTTCCATATGCAAATTCTATGATGATGATTATCCACATTTTACTGATGAAGAAATTGAAGCACAGAATCTAGCCAAGAATACTAATAAGTGATGAACCTAAGCTTGAAACCTAGGTCTGTATAAAGAGATACATTAAGTGGCTTCTCACAAATGTAGTGTAGGAACACAAATCATGAGTAAAGAACACATTTCATTTTTTACATTTTTTATCCTATAGTTCCCTTGAATCTTCATTTGTTTTCATATTTGTAGTATTGCTTGATGCTTTTGAAAAATGCATCTCTTTTTATTCTGAAAAGTTTAAGATTAAGTAATAGATGAAATGTTTTGTTAAGTGTGAATTTTATAATTTAGTTTTTGTGAGGCTAGTTGGTAATTCTTTTGAGGTCCTTGGTTTAAATTAGTTTCTCTAAATTTAAACTCTTAAAAACTTACATTTGCCATTTGTCCTCTGAATTCCTTGATAAATATAAGTATGTAATTCACATATAATAAAGCCTTAGTTACACCATCAATTTCACAGTCCCGTTCTTGTAAGCTTTACCAGCTGAAACCTTCTTTCTACAATTAAGTGGTTTTGTTTTTGTTTTTTATGTATTAAACTCTTAAAAGACATCAAGCATTCTGAGTGAATTAATAGTTTCTATGGGATTTGTTTTTTTCTGTTGTCTCTTTTTGAGGGAAAGAGCAAAAATAAAAATACCCTTCCCTAGTAAACCGCCCCCCCCCCAAAAAAAGCTAGCATTGATTTCAAAACCCAATTATTTGTGTTTAATAGACAGTTTAATATAAATGTGTTTAGTAAATCATGCATAGTTATTTTAACAGAATGGTTCTGTAATCTCAGAAAAAAATTTTTTTAAAGAAAAGATTAAAACAAAGATTATTTATCTAACAATAGTATGGTCACTTTATAGTAAATGCACATTATACTCCTAAAATGTCTCCCCATTTGTAGTCATAAACTTTCCTGACAGAACTCCTATGAGCTTACGATGCAGGTAAGCTTATATTTTATCTCACTTTATTAATCCTTTAAGGAATTTCTTTTTGTTAATTTTTTTGATGTTTATTTATTTTTGAGAGAGAGAGACAGAGAGAGAGAGACAGACGGAGCATGTGCAGGGGAGAGGCAGAGAGAGGGAGATACAGAATCTGAAGCAGGATCCAGGCTCTGAGCTGTTAGCACCAGAGTCCAACAAGGGGCTCCAACTCATGAACCACGAAATCGTGACCAGACCCAAAGTTGGATGCTTAACTGACAGAACCACCCAGGTGCCCCATGAATTTCTTAAGATACCTTAAAAATGGAACAGACCATACAATAAGGGAATGGGAAACATTTTAAAGGTTATTAGTAACAGCCAAGAATCAATGATACTACTGAACTCCAAGGCCATTTTTGGGGGGGAAAAGATTATCTTATCAATATCTATTCTTGGTGAAATTATTTTTCCTCTATTTCTAGAGTCAGTTCAGGTTCAGAAAGATGCCTTTCAGAGGGAAGAAGCTGATAGAGCTTTATCCATGACATTTTTAAAAGACCCAAAGTCATAATATAGATTAACCCTGTGGACGTGCCTGCATATTGGCAAACATCCAGAACTATGCTGACCACATTTCAAGTTCATAATAGCCACAAGTGCAGGAAGTTCTACTGGACAGCACTGATTCAGAGTCAGAAATTGTAGTAAACATATTGAGGGTCAGATAGATTCGCAATATTGATCCAGATAGTCGGTAACACACAAAAGTAATAGAGACTTATTTCTCCTAAGCATGGCACATTTAGAAAAGATAAAAATAAGTTAAAAATTTATTCAACAAAAGTTGAATAAAACTCATCAATATGTGAGGTAGTATTCAGGCAAAGCTGAATAAAGTGTTATTTCTGACCTTGAGATAATTATAGTCTGTGGATGGCTGGGCGAACATCCAATCACTAGAAACTTTGAAAATGTGGGTTTTGCCGTCATGATATCAGGTGCTAAACAAAGAAGACATTAGTCCTGTCTAGAGGAATTGAGGAAGACCTTAAACAGGAAGTGATAGTTGAATTATTACATTAACGAATCTGTTTGGTAAGGACATACAATAGGAATATGAAATAAAAAGCTCACCCTTTCTTGTTGCCTGTATAAGTAAGTTTGGGCATGGCCCTAACTCTGAGGCAGTATACCTCATCAACGTTCTGTAGCATTCCCTTGGGAATATCTGTCCACTGCATACTATTCTAAAGGCATATACTGTATTTTATGTCTATAACTTGGCCTACTGTGTATACTTTTTGGAAATGCAGGACTAACAACAAGAGCTGCTATAACCAACAGGATGATAGGTAGGAAGGGATTAAATAGTGAAGAGCCCAAGCATTCCCTTGCTTCTGCCACCAGGCCACGATTAATGGTGTAACACGTAACACAAGAATGTCACGAAGGGCTGCAGAGTGGGTGGCTCCACCCTCAGGGTGACTCTTTTGGGTTTTCATTTTTTAATTTTTTTCAAATATTTTTTAATGTTTATTTATTTTGGAGAGAGAGAGAGAGAGAGGGAGAGAGGGAGAGAGAGAGGAAGTAGGCAGAGAGAGAGGAGACACAGAATCTGAAGCAGGCTCCAGGCTCCGAGCTGTCAGCACAGAGCTGACACGGGGCTCAAACTCACGAACCGTGAGCCAAAGTCAGGCACTTAACTGACTGAGCCACTCAGGCGCCCCTCTTTTGGGTTTTTAAATGCCTCCCCACACCACAGCTGGAGAAAACTGGTAATTAATGCCCAAGAGAAAACTGGACTAGGACAATAAAAGAATGGAAGGCCCAGTTTGAGAACACTGAAGATTACTGTCTCTGAAGACATTCTGGTGTGGACATGGTAGGAGAGGAGCAATAGAGCACATGGGGAATCCTGGAGTGGGGTTGAGCGGTCCAGATAGGATCAGAGCGGAGACTAGCCTGTAACTATGCTGTAAGCACAATCATGACTTCCTTAAGTAAAAAAGATAGGAAGTTAATTATAGAGACATTGCAGTATATTAATAAATATGTATAAGTCTTCATATAAGTCAGGGGTCAATCAGGGCACCATTAGGATACATCTGTAACAATCAGATATTTGTTACTGGAATTTGATTCTATGCAATTCTGGGAACTGGTAAAATAGCCTCTCTAAAGATGTCTTGGCATCTGATGCTGGAATTTAATTTTTTTTTTTAATGTTTATTTATTTTTGAGACAGAGACAGAGCCTGAGCAGGGATGGGGCCAGAGAGCAAGAGGGAGACACGGAATACAAAGCAGGCTCCAGGCTCTGAGCTGTCAGCACAGAGCCTGATGTGGGGATCAAACCCACAAACTGTGAGATCATGACCTGAGCTGAAGTCGGACACTCAAGGTACTGAGTCACCCAGGCGCCCCCCAGATGCTGGAATTTAAAGTCCACAGGGCAGGCAGTTGGGGAGAGAAGATGGATGGTAAGCAGGGGAGCCCCCAAACAAGCTAGACCCAGAAGCATGAGCTGGATCCCACAAGGAGAGTCAAACCTCTGTCAGTTCTGTGACCTTGAGGGTATGGATCTCCTACAGAAGTTGGGACCCTTTGTCATGTGGCTAAATACACACCAGGGTCAGGAACTGGAGGAACTGAAGGAGGGTGGAGAGGAGGGTTTGCAGGCCTGGCCGCTGCTTCACACCAGTGGGGTGAGGATAAATGAGAACGTATTGTATGTGAGCTACAAAAATGACTGCCACTTCACTTTCACCATCCAAATCTCACAGAGTCTCTCTTGGGTCTCATCCCAACTAGAAACATACCAGGAGAGTTCTGGGAAATGTAGTTCAGCCTGGCCACGCCGCCACATTGCAAAGCTACCACAGCTTCATTGCAGAATACAGGTTCTGTCATACCCAATGATCTTTTTTTTAGCTTCCTAGAACCATGTGTTAAAACAAACAATGATTGATTTAGGTATTTATGTAGAGAGATACTCAAATGGAGTGGATTCTGGCTATTCCGCTTTAGAGTTTTAGCCAAGTGGGCAAAACCAAACAAGTATCACTTCTTAGAGAATTTTATCTTGGTGAAGATATGCCTATGTAATGTCAACTTTCACAGCCACATACACTTGGTTACTACCTTCCTGGGAGTTAAACCCAAGAATTAAATGTAGATTTTTTTCAGAAGTGTGCAAAAATTAACTAGGGAGGTAAAAATGATTAGATAAAATTCTTAAAGTTTTTTGGCTGTGTAACCATGAGGCTGAGAAACTCCTCTATGAGTGAAAATGAGTAAGAACCACATAAATATATCTCACTAAACCCAAACTACACATATCCTCTACTCGTTTCTGCTTAGCAGGATTTGGAAACGCCTAGGTACCCTAAAAGCAATACATGATAGGAAGTAGGAATTGAAAGAGACAGTGGTCTGAAATGGTTGTGATTTAAATTTCTTATTTTGCAAACTCTGCAGAATCATATAAACGTGTGAAACCATTGCCAAGCCTTTTTAGAATCACGAAAGTGAAGTATACAGAAACTTAAGCTTCTTTAGGTGTGTGTGGTAAATCTGCCTGTGGGCCGTGCTTAATTACGATTGACTGTGAGGTCCCTGAGATCACTGCCCGCACTGCTTAGCTCAGTTGTGAGCACATTTTCAAGTCTTATTAAATGTATGTTGAGGAGAGAATAAAATGAAGGAGAGAGAGGGGAAGGGGGATGGGAGAGAGAGAAGGGGAACGGCAGGTGGGAAGAAAGAAGGAAGGAAGAGACCAAAGAAAAGAAAGAAAGGAAGGAAAGTAGGAGGAGAAAGTGAGGAAAGTGAAAGAGAGAAATGTACTGGGTAACTGAGTTAATCAAAGACAAATCTTAGGGGCACCTGGGTGGTTCAGTCTGTTAAGCGCCCGATTATTGATTTCAGCTCAGGTCATGATCTCATGGTTTGTGGTTTCAAGCCCTGCGTCCTGCTTGGAATTCTCTGTCTCCCTCTCTGTCCTTCCCCCACTTGCTTTCCATCTCTCTCTCTCTCAAAAATAAATTAATAAACATTTTAAAAAAGGACAAAAACTTAGACTAGAATCCAGATAAATAAATAAAACTATACATGTATTTTGCAGGCTTAGACTTGGACATTTATGATTATAAAAATATTAGCAATATCTTTTATCATGTAAATGTTCATTACAACATAGTGTAGAAAAGTAATGTTTGTGTTGCTAAAATTAGTGTTTTGTTCTTCAAAAATACCTTATTCAAAGAACATGTCCATGGATCTGTAGGGTCTTAGTGAAGATTTATTTTTGAAAATTTTGATGTGTACTACTTCTTTGTTTAGTGCTCAAATATAAGCTATATTAGGGGTCAGGAATGATCAGTTTTGAGTCTCTGGATCCCAAAGAGCCCATGGCTAGAATCAGGTGGTCCATGAACTTAGAGATGAAAAAATTTAACCATTTTCCACTAATTTCTAGCTGTAATTTACCATTTCTTTCACTTTACTTTCACTTTAAAATATTATATTAAAATATGTCCATAGTTTTCCAGAATCTCATGGACACAAAAAGCATTAAGAAACCTACATTTTGCAAGGACAAAACGTCTCCCTTCATTGCAGTACTTTTTTCTAATTAGTATTCTAGAGAAGCTGATGGAAACTAATGGTGCTTACAGGCATAGTACACAAGGTGGCAGCACATCATAGCTTATTTTTCCCAAATCAACTTGCCTCATTCTTGGCCATAACTGAGTGTTAAGTGGCAGCTCTAAGATAATTAGAATGTAATACATTTTTTAAAAATAGCTTTTGAGGGGCGCCTGGGTGGCTCAGTTGATTAAGTGTACGACTTCGGCTCAAGTCATGATCTCGCGGTTCGTGGGTTTGAGCCCTGAGTGGGGCTCTGTGCTGACAGCTCAGAGCCTTGGAGTCTGCCTCTGATCTGTGTCTCCCTGTCTCTCTGCCCCTCCCCCACTCACATTCTAATAAGTGGCAGAGGTAGAATCTGAATCAAAGACGTCTCTAGAAGCTGTGCTCTAAATGGCTACTTTATACTGCTAGGAAGAAATGAGCGTGGCAAATGAAGGCAGGAAGAGAAAGAGGGAGGCAAAAATGATGTACAGGGTGAGCCCAGGGCTGGTCGTCAGAACCTGTTGTTTTTTTCTCAGGGAAGCTTTTCCTGACTCTGAGGGTTTACTCGTGAGAGATACATCTCGAAGCAGGGGGGGTCTCTGGGGCCCCAGCTCAGTTAGAAAGCTTGGCTATGGAGATCTGCACAGGACTTTAAAACATGTTCTCAAGTTTTTCTTCCACCATTCTCACAGACAAAATTGCAAAAGCTTTTCAGGACCCCATAGGCCCCCAACCCTGAAGCTGGTTTTGGGTAGAAAGACAATCAAGTCAGCACCACCAGACTTGATGATAAATTCTGTGTGGTCTGGTACATGATACACTGCCACGTATGGCATTCTATTTGTTGAAAATATGGATAGGCATGTTTAATATAACAAAGCAAAATTCTATGTACACTTATAGGCATGAATAAAATGGTATTTAAAAGCATTTATCTAGCATTGCTCCGTATTGAATACATACAGGATGAATCTGCAAATTGCTCATGTTATTAATTCTACCTATAAGGTGGAAGATAAACTTGATGATGATTAGGTTTCCAATACTTAATTTGCTAAGGGAAACATCTGGAATATGACTAGGACTCCTCCTGGCCAGAGCAGCTGCTGCTGTCTTCATATAAGCAAGAAGGTATTGAAAATTCTTTAGCACTCTGTCAGGCTGGCTGGAGAAGAGACGACTCACTGAGCAAATTAGCCTCCACCTCCCCAAGGGCCCTTCAGCCCCAGAGCACATAGAAGAGAAGCAAGATAATTTTCATACTCAGTGAGATGTGTGAGGAAGGTCTGAGAATTGAGAGCCACTACTTACAGAATGGAAAGACAACAAAGAGGGAAAATAATGACAACTAATAATTGTCCAGAAGGTCCCTATTTTTAGGAAGAGAAGGGATGCTGTTGTAAGGCTGCAGGGTCACCTGACAGTATGGCAGGGTTTCAGTGGATCACCAGCCTGAGTCAAAAGGAAGAGCAAACTGGGAAGAGCACAGTGTGGAAAGTGAGAAGACCATGAACTGACTTACAAGAGAATGGTTTCCTTGGGTCACACCAACCTCAGATGCCTCAGTAGCTAATGCAGTGCAGACAGCATCCCAAGATGAGGTCAGACAAGAGCAGCCCGAAGAAAGTTAATAAAGATGAGAGGCCAATGCGCAGATCAGATGTGTGCCCTACCACCATTTGAAGTCATCATGTAAACTTCTTTCTGGATCTAGACGCCATTCTGGGAAAAATGAGGGAGGGGAGGACATGTAGAGGGGCTGCTGTCCAGAAATGATGTTTGGAGCTTGAATGGACGGACTGCATTCTCAAGAACTAGGAGGTAGCCAAGAGGTGATTACGTTGCTTTTATTTGGCTAAGTGTCAATGTTCTCATTTCCCACATCCCCTCCTCATGCCCATTCGAGTGAAATAAGGAACGTGTGGACAAACTGAACTTCATTATAGATCAAAGAAATTTCTTCCCTAGCGACTTGTGACTATAAACAATAAAGCTTCTATGTGTCCAAAACACAAGTTGCTTGCCTACCAAGAATTTGGTGTGCTACACGTTAGCATCATGTATAAGTGCTGCAACATTTCTCTGTTGTTATAAATTCCCTCTGCTGTTCACATTACACAATACTGACATAGATTCCGGTAAGAGGAAAAGGAGTATGAAAATAGTCATGTCAAAGTCAGCATTTGAAAAGATATCAGTATACTTACATTATGTTTAATCTATTCATACAGTCATCTATTGCTATGTAACAAATCACTCAGAACTAAGTGGGTTTGAGTCTAGTTTGGTAAATATTAGGATATGTGGGTGCCAGTGCCTCTTTGCTGCTAACTGCCCATGATCCTATATAAGGATGCTCATGACCAAGCTTTTTTTATTGTCATTACTTGGACTACAGAATCCTTAACTGGGTAGCCCTGAAAGAGTCAAGAATCACACCTATTCATGCAATTTATTATCAACCTACAGATGGCACTTTTGTATAAGCAGAAGTTCAACATGCATATAGAAACTCAATTTCCAAACTTATGCCAGAGACAAGCATATCAGAAAATTAAGTCCTCACACATTTATTTATTTATTTATTTTTAATTTTTTTTTTTAACATTTATTTATTTTTGAGAGACAGAGAGAGGCAGAGTATGAGCAGGGGAAGGGCAGAGAGAGCGAGGGAGACACAGAATTCGAAGCAGGCTGCAGGCTCTGAGCTGTCAGCATAGAGCCCCATGCAGGCCAGAACCCACAAACTGTGAGATCATGACCTGAGCTGAAGTCGGATGCTCAACTGGCTGAGCCACCCAGATACCCCAGTCCTCACACATTTAAATAGCACACCATTGTCGTGACTATAGCAAAGTAAAAGGAAGGAAGTAGCCATACCATGTAAGGATTTTCTAAGTGAATTCTTATCTAGTCATATAATCCACCCACTGAGACAACATAAAAAAGATCCTTTATACTTAGGCATACCCTCAATTTACCAAATATTTAGAAAAGTCCATTTTGTGAAATACCAAATTTCTATCCAAGGGAAAGAGATAGAATCATTTCTACTATCCTTCCCCCCTCCCACCCACTTTCCTTTCTTCCTATTTATGTCTAGAGTCTTTTCCATAACAAATACTCATATCTTCTCCTTAATTGATTGTTTTGAATAGTTCATTAGTAGATCATGTCTGGAGAGTTGTTTTAATTTTCAGTGACCCTATTATATCCTCATACATTATCCCATCTCTAAAGTAGTATCATATGACTCAGGGTATGTAGTTGGAGGTATCCTGGAAGGGTTGTTATCAAGGAAAGTGTGTCCAGAGTTAACTACTTCAACTTGAACACAACAAGTAAACCTGATGTGCATCACGGATGCAATGCTGCATATAAAGGACATTACTAAACAATGTATCATTTAACCCTGGGCTTCTGTGTTACTAGGAGGGGTGGGGTACCTTATCCAGCACATTTTAGAGTTTTAGGTGTTAAGCCCAATTGATTGTAAGAACTCCAAAGTTAGGCTGAATGTTTCAAAGCCGAATGTTATGTGGATCTGTCTTCCTAGTGTGGGCCGCCCATGCCTTGGGTGCCTGGTGTGGGGTTTGTTCCTGTCCCCTCTCTGCATTCATGGTGTCCCACAGACAGTCTCTTGGGGCAGTTTGGCTTGACTATGTCTCTGCCCTTCCTACCCTCTTCAAAGTGGCCTCTTCTCTGCATTTAGCTGTGGAGAGTCTGTTCTGCCTGTCTTTGGGTCATTTTCTGGTTTATTTACACTGATGTGGGTGTTATCTAGTTGTATCTGTGGGAGGAGGTGAGCCTAGGATCTTCCTACCCCACCATCTTCCTATAGCCCTACATGTTTCTGGCACATTTAAACAAATTTTAAAAATATATATTTTTTCTAATGTTTATTTATTTTTGAGAGAGAAAGAGTGTGTGAGTGAGAGAGGGGCAGAGATAGAGGGAGACACAGAATCTGAAGCAGGCTCCAGGCTCTGAGCTGTCAGCACAGAGGCTGACACGGGGCTTGAACTCACAGACCGGAGATCATGACCTGAGCCAAAGTCGGATGTTTAATCAACTGAGCCACCCAGACGCCCATAAAAATTTTTTTTTAAATATTTATTTTTGAGAGAGACACACACACATACACACAGGCTGAGTGGGAAAGGGGCAGAGAGAGACGGAGACACAGAAACTCAAGCAGGCTCCAGGCTCTGAGCTGTCAGCACAGAGCCCAACACGAGCTTGAACTCACAAACCACGAGATCATGACCTGAGTCAAAGTCAGATGCTTAACCAACTGAGTCACCCAGGTGCCCCATGTTTCTGGCACACTTTAAAGAAAACTTCATAGGTAGTCCCTCCTCTCCACTGCCTTGAATTTTGCTGATCCACTTAACAGATCATAGTTTTAAAAAGTTTATATTTCACTTTTGTGCAGTATTTTTTTCTTGTTGATTCATCATTTTCAGGCACAGATTATTTCCTTTGTACATTATTCATTCATCCACTCACGAAACACAGAATGAAGACCTAATACCTATGCAGAATGATGACCTAATACCTATGCAGAATGACATTAGCTACTGGTGCAGGGTCAGGGCTTCAAAGATTAATTTAGCATAATTCTCTTCCCTCACAGGTTCATAACAAGGATGGCCCATTTGTGGCAAGAGTGCCACCTTTGCCTTAACCCTTCATGCTCACGGCAACACTGGACCATCGGGCTCCTTCCAATGACTTCAAAATCCTTTTTAATATACCACTCACAGCAACTACTCCCAAAAAAGAGTTTTGCAAGGGATAAGATTGAAACATTCAGATATTTATCATCTGATAGTGCTACAAGTACCACCCTGTCTTTGACACAGCCCTCATCTTCCGAGACCTTGTGACTCAATGGGAGAGTAATGGTTCCTACCCTTGAAGGGTGGAGGTTCTCAGTAAGATGAAATATTGGATGCTCACATGTGAAGGAAGGCTTAAGAACACTGAGAGAGAGAGACAAACAAATATAAATGGGTAAAATGCTATATTCATCTCATACTTGAGAGGTAAGAAAGGAAATTAATAACTGAAGTCTGCCTAGAATGCCCCAGCACTCTACTAGATTATTTATATATAGTATGTCACTTCATCCTTGCAATGACTGTGTGAGGTTGGTGTTAATATCCCTTAACAGTTTAGATAGCTTACTGATGTTGCACATTGGACAAGAGATGGGGGTCAGATTTCAGACCCAGGCTCATGTAACTCCCAAAGCCTCTCTTCTTTGCGTTGCATTGAGTGGTCACATCAGTCAGATAAACTTTTTGGTTTTAAAATGGGAGAAATCCAAATAGTTTGGAAAAACAAAGTGTGGCTAAAGCACAACTACATTTGCTTAAGTATTGGAGAAGCAAAGTCTCAGCATCCATGCTTTTCCAGCTATGTCTTCGACAAAGAAATGGGTATCCAAGGTCGATCCCAGATTCTACTGGCTTCTTACCAGCTCAGATTTACAATATGAATTATTGCAGCTCTAAAATATTTGATTTGCAATAAATCCAGTCTTTGACTAAAAAGTGGCACAATTTATACTTCCCATATGCTAAAATCTTAAAAGGCAGGGTAGTTTAATGAAGGGGAAATCTAGTGATAATGAAATCGGGTAAAATCTTCCTTAAACACTTGACAACTAAGAGACTTTAAATAAATCATTTAATATGTTGGAAAAGAAGGATATATAGTACCTGGCTTTTCTTCCCACCTATAAATACATTTTCTTGTTTCTTCTTTATTTGAAACTGGGGAAGGAGGAAGTTAGCGTTGACACCTAAGGGACAGGAAAGAAAATCTAAACATTGATTAATTTACTTACTCATTTGACAGACATTTATAGAGCTCTAATAATGTGCCAGCCACTGTGTTATCCACTTTCACATGTTATTTCATTTAATTCTTTTAGGAAGGCCATGGGAAATGATTTTTATCCTCATGTTATATGAAAAAGCAGAAGATCCAAAATGAAGATGGAACAGAAAAAGTATTGGACTAGGGATCAGAAAACTTGGGTTCTAGATCCCTTTGTTACTAATTAACTGTGGAACTTGGGAAGAACTTTACATTCTCTGTGACTAATTTTCTCTTGTAGCGAAAAAGAGACCAGACACAACCCTAAAAGCAACGTATGTCCCTTTCTACTCTTGAATTGTGAACTCAACACCTGTATTTGCCACTTGCTTTGGCTTTTTCCCTTTACATTTAATTCACTTTTTTCCCCCTATTTTATTTTACTATTATCATTGCTACTAAATTTATCTAAGCCAAATTTTTAACTAGAGGTAAGAAATCTAGGGTATTTGAGTCAGAAAGAGTTTCATTAGCTTTGGACCAGAGTGCAAACTTTTACAGGCAGGTATGTGCCTCATGTTTAGTTTCAGATATTCCTGTAACATGATGTTCTTGTTGTTGATGCTAAACTTAGGGGAAACTATGCCTCATGGAAAATTCCAAATTAGTGTTAGCTTAGGAAACTTTTTTTTATCAGATACATTATTGGATTGACAATAGGAAACACACGGAGAACCATTAACAGTATTTCAGAAACTGGTACCGAGAATAGCTTGTGTGTGTGTGTGTGGTGTGTGTGTGTGTGTGTGTGTGTGTGTGTATCATATGTATATATAGTATATATATTTAATTAATATGTAATTTATTTAATATATAGTGTATAAAAATTTTATTAAGATATTGTTCACATACCTTAAAATAACTCTTTAAAAATGCACCACTAAGTGTTTTTAGTATATTCATAGATTTGTGCAACCATCACCACTACTTAATTTTAGAACATTTACATTATCACCCCCAAAACCGCACACTATTTAGCAATCACTCTTTCCTTTACCCTGCTAGCCCCTGGAAACCACTAACTATTCTCTGTCTCTATGGATTTGCCTATTATAGATCTTTCCTATAAGTGAAATAATACATTATGTGGTTTTAAACTGGCATAATGTTCACTTAGCATAATGTTTTCAAGGTCCACTCATATGGTGGATCAGTGTCTTTCTTTCTTTCTTTCTTTCTTTCTTTCTTTCTTTCTTTCTTTCTTTCTTCCTCTACAAATTGTTTTATTATTTATTTATTTGTTTGTTTGTTTGTTTATTTATTTATTTATTTAACTACATTGTTTTTTTGTGGTTGAATGATATTCCATTGTATTTATCCATTCATCTCTTGATGGACATTTGGGTAGCTTTTATTTTCTGAATATCATTAAAAAATGCTACTCTGAATAATTGTGTACAGATTTTGTATTTTGTATGGACGTACATTTAAATTATCTTGCATATATACCTAACAGTAGAACTGCTGGGTCATACAGTAATCCTATGTTTAACACTGTTAAACTCTTCCAAAATGGCTGTACCATTTTATAATCTCACCAAGTGTGAGTTCCAATTTCTTTTTATCCTTATCAAGACTCACTATTGTTTATCTTTATTTTAGCCACCTTAGTGAATGGGAAATGGTATCTCATTGCGGTTTTGATTTGCATTTCCCCAAAGGCTAATGCTGTTAATCCTCTTTTGATGTGCTCATTGGCCATTTTATATCTTCTCTGGAGATGTCTATTCCTTTTTTTTTTTTCTTAGCCCATTTTCTGATTTGATTATTTGTCTTTTCAATATTGAGTTGTAAGTGTTCTTTATGTATTCCAGATTCAAGTACCTTATTTGACATATGTTTTAGAAATATTTTCTCCCATTCTTTGGATTATCTTTTCACTTTCTTGATTATGTCCTTTTTATTTAATATTTAAACAAATACTTTGGGAGAGAGAATAAAGGAAAAATGCCAAATTTCAAATGATATTAAAAGTTATAAACAGTGAAATATAAAAGAATGGAAGATGTAGAAGTAGGTAGCAAATCACCACACTAAAGTCAATACTTATAAAATGTATCCAGGGAAAGAAGCTCAAATAAAAAGTTAAAATAATAGCTATTAGTTTTTGAAGAACCAGGACTATATCCCACTAAATTTTACATTCAGGGACGGTTGCTGCTGGTGTCCACTTCATGGTCCAAATTAATATTTTGGCTCCTTAAAAGACCAGGATGTTTCAGTAAGAAAGACAAAGGCAAAGGAAAATATGATCACACATATGAAACCATGAAAAAGGAGATAGTGGAAAATCTTTACTTTTTTGAAAAATTCTAGAATGTAGAAATTTGGAGTTCCTTAATGGTGAAGAAGATAGCTTAAATACAGATAAAATAAATTATATATATATATATATATATATATATATATATATATATGATAGAACTTATTACCACCAAATCTTATAAATAGTAGAAATAAGATGTATTATAAAAAAGATTTTTGGAAAGATTTATACAGACTCAATGATGATAAGAGTTTTAATAGGTTGTAAAACCTCCAGTCTCTGAGGAGAGTGTCATAAAACAGAGGCACTGTAGTTTATCATAAATATCTTTTGGAACTACTGTTACAGGCAAAATTAAAGGCCAGATGGAATACTGATGATCCAATTCCACTAGGCACTTCTTATGTTCTAATAAATAAGTAAAGTATGTACTTAATTCATTTCAGGTTAGAGGTTCTTCCCTATTTTTCTTTAAATAGCTACTGACCTTTATTCTAGTTAACTTTTCTGGTTCCTTGGGAGAAAGAAAGCTAAGGAAAAAGAGTAGTAAGTTTGGTTGATACAGCCAAAATTTTTAAAATCTCATCTTAGTCTAATGAAAGACATTATTTATGAATTGATTAATTGAATTTCTGGGTTTTAAGATAATATTGTAAACCATATTTTCTTTTGTATTTTTTAGTTTGACACTCTCCCAGCCTCCACGTAGGAAGGTCAACTAATTATTAGAAAATGAATTTGTAAAATGACCTTGAAAAGGCTACCGAGTTTGGAACCTGAAGATTTGTGTTTGACGTTCTTTAACATCACTATGTACTCTGTAATATGACTTTGGCCCAGTGATTTTGTTTCTACATTGTTTCAACCGGGGATGAAAAAAATTTCCTCAAAGGGAGACTGTTTTGAGAAGGCAATAGGCTAATGTATATAATGGTGAATTGTGACCTGTAAAGTTACTCATGTGTTAATTGCACATATTTATGATCAATAACATTACAGAAAAACACCTGTCCCCTTCTTCCTCTACATCTTAGACTTTGAGGGGGCAATAATCTACTAAAAGTCTCTTCAGGATGCTGAAACTTTTTCCTTAGGGGATCTTTACTGAGATCTAGACAAGGGTAGATCCAGGCAGAGAGTGTTACTCAATCCATTTAAGTTGCACATCAAAGCAGATTATTCACCTCTATCTGCATGATTCCTGTATCTATCTCTCCACTGGTTCCAATAACCCAATAACAACATTAATTCACACTAATTTTTTATATATATATATTTATTTTTGAGAGAGAGAGAGAGAGAAACAGAGAGAGACAGAATGTGAAGGGGGGAGGGACAGAGAGAGAGAATCTGAAGCAGGCTCCAGGCTCTGAGCTGTCAGCACAGAGCCTGATTGGGGTGGAGGGGTGGGAAGGGTGTGCTCAAACTCAAGAGCAGTGAGATCATGACCTGAGCTGAAGTTGGAGCTTAACCAACTGAGCCACCCGGGTGCCCCTAATTCACACTACATTAATCACAAATTTAAGATGCACTTAATTTAACTTACTAAATATCTATTGCTAAGTATGTATTATAATGAGTAAAGTTCTGGAATGATTATGACATTTATCTATTTATCTATCTATTTATTTATCTCCATGCCCAGCATGGAGTCCAGTGCAGAGCTTGCTTGAACTCATGACCCTGAGATCAAGACCTGAGCTGAGATCGAGAGTTGGTAGCTTAACCAATTGAGCTCCTATACTATATTAAAAGATTTATAATTACATATGATTATTATAGATTGTGTTATGATACAAAAAATTTATACTGATAAAACAGATTTGAGAACAAGTCTTTATATATTCTCTGTGGGGCTACCAAAAGTGATTTTTATGGGGCTCAAAATTAAGATTGAAATTGGTTTTTAAAAATTAATTTTTTTTGTTTAGCTATGCATAGAGAGGCCCTATCCTAAGAGATGATCTCTACATTATTGAAACATTTGGAGATAAATAGTCCTGTTTAAGGAAACCTTAAGACTGCACCAGGACACAGACATATATACATAAAAACGAACATTATAAAACGGGACAAACCAAACCTCAAACCTAATAGAGCAATTTATAACTAAGTTATCCACAGAATTGTCTTAACATTTTGTTCATGTTCAGGAAGAAATGAGTTACAGCTTAAAAATATGCTAGTAGTTTACCAGTGTTATTCAAGAGGCAGTATTCTTGACCAGTGGATGTATGCCTTGGGCTCCTTTACAAGACTAACTCTTGTAGTAAATATCAACGCTTCAGATTTCTAGATTAACAATAAGTACTCAGCAAGTGTATATAGCATAGAATCGATCTACTATCATTTCTCAAAATTGAATTTTTTGGTCCTGTAAAGCCAAAGGCCACATCTAGACCCATGGTTATTAAAGTACTTTCTTTCCCCTGTGAGCAGAAGTGATATTCACATTATCCAGCATGGCATGTGTACTGACCACTAGGAAGAAATCACGGACTGATTCAGAGTCCCTGGGAGTGAAAGATCAAGATAGTCTGGCCTGTGAAGATCTCAATGGTTCATGAGCATTAACATCAAGGAATCATCATCTAGGAATCAAGCATCAAGAAATTTACATCTAATGCTTTTATTTAAATAAAATTATTATTAAGCTTATTTATTTTGAGAGAGAGAGAGAGAGAGAAAACACAGAGTGTGAGTGGTGGGGAGGGACAGAGAGAGAGGGAGACCCAGAATCTGAAGCAGGCTCCAGGCTCTGAGCTGTCAGCCCATAGCCCCACATAGGGCTTGAACTCATGAACCTGAGCTGAAGTCAGAGGCTAAACTGACTGAGCCACCTAGGCGACCCCCACCCCCTTAAAAAAAATTTTTTTTTTAATATTAAGTTTACATCTGACCTTTTTAAACCAAGTGATCTTTTTTCAGAGAATGTAAGATTGCCAAAGAAAACCAACATTAGCAAGTTCTGACTCCAGTAAGTAGCTGCTAGAGAAGTATGCATCCTATTGTCTTGAATATTTCTAGCTCATGCCAAATGAAACAAAACTTTAAGAAATAATAATCTGTGAAAATGGATAATGACTGGAAACTAAACGTTAAAAGAAGCTAGTAAATTCCAATCCATCTGAAAAAAGGATAATAGGCCAATAATTTCATTATTTTTTTCTCTTTTGAATTCTGTTATGAAGTTTGATAATTGAACTTTAGGACATTTATCTTGGGGACATCATTGTTATTCAATAAATTATTAAACTACCAAATCGCTACTGAATATTATTATGTGTAAGATTTTCTTTTTCTCTTTGTGTTTATATATGCCTTATCACTCACACAGCACTCAATTATGAATAAAACTGAATTTTGAAAACAAAGGAAATTGCAGACAGTACTTCACATAGTATATACTATATACTACACTAATGTTTTTATTGTGCAAAGTCTAATTCATATTGTTATACTTCTAAATGGGTCTTTTATGCCATCTGGTATGTAATTTCACTAAAAACCTATAACTAAATATGCCTGATCATGGAAAAGTTATTTTGTTGCCTTGGAGGAGGGAGGGTCTTTCTAACTATGATTCATAATTTAGACCCATAAAATAAAAGATTCAGAAAATTAACTGCATAAAAATAAATATGTATGCCAAAACAGCATTGGCAGAAACAAAAGCTAAATGTTGGAATAAAAGAAAGAAAAACATTTGTAATTCATATTACAGAGTATTAATTTCCTTAATATATACAGAACTCATAGAAATAGATAAGACAAAAACAATCCAGTAAAAAAGTGGACAAAAGATTTCAAGATAGTGTTTACAGAAAAATAAATGTAAGCAGCTTTTAAGCATATGAAAATATGCTCAGCTTTGTTCATTCATAATAGAGAAATACAAATTAACCAGAATGAACACCATTTCCCATTTACTATATTGTTACATATCTGAAAGTTCCATAACACAGTGTGCGCGTTGATGGAGGGCAACTTGGAGATTGTATCTAAACTGGAAATGTAATCCTTTGACCCATGTATTCTATATGTAGCACTATAAATTTCACATATATTTGCACACATTAAAAAAGAAGTACAAGATTATTCATTGCAGAATTTTGTAAAAGAAAAAGATTGGGAATAACTTAAATGTCCATCACTAAAACACTGGTTAAATAAATTATGGTAACTCATATAATACGATGTTATGAAGCTTCAAAAATGAATGCCCCAGCCTCTTGAATGTTGAAAGGACAAGGTCTTTCTAAGATAGGGTTAGAGCACCGTGTATTGTATGTTGTCTTTTTTTTTTTTTTTTTTGTAATTTTTCAACATTTATTCACTTTTGAGAGACAAAGACAGAGCATGAGTGGGGAGGGGCAGTGAGAGAGGGAGACACAGAATCCAAAGTGGGCTCCAGACTCCAAGCTGCAGCATAGAGCCTGATGCAGAGCTCGAACTCATGGACCAGAAGATCATGACCTAAGCTGAAGTGAGACACTTAACCGACTGGGCTACCTAGGTGCCCCAATGTTTCCTTTTGTATAAAAAGATAGACATATGAATATATGTTTGTATTTTCTTATTTACGAATAAAGAAGTTCTGAAAGCATAAACAAGAAATTATTTGCACAGGTGGTTAATTGGGTGCCTGTGCACTCTTTATTATTTATAATTTAAATAATATATATGTATATAATCCAAGTGCTAATCCAAGGTTTTCTTGTTTTCTAAGTTAATTTTACTGCAAGATGTAATCTACATGAATCTCCTAGAATCTGCAGAATTAAATGGGACGGGATTTGTAGTGTAGACATCCAGTGAGCAAATTCCAAGAGAACAGTAGAAATGCCCATGGAAAATATCACTGTTTATCAACTCTACTTCTCAGGCTCATTTCCTGAGTTTATCAGACAGAAGCTCTGATTTGAAAATATATAGGCTTAAAAAATTGAACTGAATTCATAGTGGCTCACTCATGTTAATAGAGAAAGAAGCTAGAAGCTGCTGAGGGACTGTATATTATGGTCATGCACATGACATCTGGGAGTCACAGTTCTATCTGACTTTGGCATTTCACAGGAAATTAGGGTTAGAATTCTGTCCTCAAGTCTTAAGACCTGAGTTTTTTTTCTTGCCACATTTACTATTAAATACAGGTACAATTCAGCTGAAAGGAATTCAAAAGAAATAACCCTAGAAACAGCAAAGTTGCTTCCTTTTTATAACAGAACATATATAACAAGAAATGGAGCAGAAAATCAGTTTTTGTTACCTTCAGAAGCCTAATAACACATTTTGGAATGACGTGGTGATACCAAATACAGACTTTCTATCTCCTTGTGGGGCCTTTGTCTCATCTAGAAATTTGTCCAGTAAGAACTCTGGCATAACAAGTCCACTCTCAAACAGATGGTTTCGAACTGCTCTTTCGTTCTTGAAACTGGCAATTATTTTGTCCCTGAGTGCTTGAGGTTTGGATGGGAGTGATTTTTTTTTTTCACAACTATCAAGCACAACATGAATGAACAGAGGCCTTCATTTACAGGAAATAGATAGCAACAGTGGAAACCTCTATTGCACATATTTCAATGTTGTCATATAAATCAGTGTTTCTTTTTATCAACAAGTGGTTTATAAATGTCGACAGCCGCCCCCCCCCCCACCCAAACAGCCTGGTTTCTAACAACATATTTGATTATGTATTCACTTTGTAACATTCGGTGCCCAGCATCAAGTATTCCGCTCCTGTTTTAAGCAAACTGTTTAATTAAAGCTTCAACAAGGGTCTCTAGAGCTTTAATAGCAAAGCATTACATTTGAAAGCAAGGTAATGCACTTCTGAAAAATTAATTGAGTATGGCCTCCTTATGCCAAATAAATAAAAATATACAAAGTGTTGCCTGGTATCAGTCTTGCCTTCTGAAAATCTTGTGAAAATACTAACTTAAAATCATGTTATATGATTATATAACATATAAATCATGTTATACACCCTATTGACTTACTTATGTATTCAGTCAACAGCATATAACCCTTAGGGCCCAGTCCATGGTAGGAGCTGGTGAATCCTACTTGCCCTTTCTCTTCTGGCAATGGCACACTCTCCCTCGGCAGACACACCAACCCAGATATTCTAAAGAACAAACTGAGGGTTGTGAGATTGGTGGGGGGGGGGGGGGTGTGGTTGGAGGGATGGGCTAAATGGATGATGTGCATTAAGGAGGGCACTTGTTGGGATGAGCACTGGGTGTTATATGTAAGTGATGAATCACTGGGTTCTATTCTGGAAGCCAAGACTACACTTATGTTAACTAACTTGAATATAAAAAAAAAATAATAATAAAATAAATAATAATTTAAAAAAAAGAAGCCAAGAGACTTGGCGAAGAAAACAGAGTGCCTAAATGGAGCAAGTAACTTTCCTTCAGCTTCTGCAATCTCTATAGCAAATTTGCTATTAGCTACGTCTGAAAGTCTAGAGAGAGTAAGTATTTAACTCAACAGAAACGCCTTTATGCCCATGGCACTAAAGCCACTCTGGGATATCTATGTAATACCAAGAAGAGAATGAGTATGTATCTTATGTAGTTCTTTAATTTGATCATCTTATTCAGCAAATTGTGAAATTTCACCAACTCATATTTTAATTTCTCTCCTTTGAAAGAGGGTATTGCTGTGGAGGGAAAGGACTACATTTGGCTTAGGGCAGACTCATGTGTTCTGCAGTGAAAAGCATTGGAATCAAAGTTTGATATTTGAATCTTATTTGCCCGCATATTATCTATGTGACCCTTGTGAGCGATCATCAGTTTGTGAGCCTTAGGTTTTCATCTAGAAAATGGGCTGCCCACCTCACGGTGTTGTGAGGATGAAATGAGATGATATGTGTAAAATTGCCATCTCATTGACTTTGGCATGATAAGTACTTAAGGAAGCAAGATGTTACTATTCTGAAGTATTCCAGACATTAGTTTTAGTCAAAATTTCCAGCTGTTGGCTTTTCTTTGCCAGTTTTTCAGGTCCATACTAGAACAAGACCGTTTGGTGAATACTATGTGCCAAGTCTGAAAGGTGAAGGAGAGGTACTTTTAAAATAAAAATGAGAGGTGCAGGAGAAATGATCCAGCTTGCATATGATTTCTCTTGATAGGACTGACACAACAAAAAGGCACTTATCCCTCGCTTATCTAAATAGACAAATTAAATTTCCAGACCATCCCAAGGTCAAGTTCAGAAAGTCAGCAGTGGGAGGTTGAGGTTGGAAGCTACATGTGAGCATCAAGAATAAATCAAGTGCACTCACCTTTCTGAAAACAGAGAAAGCACAAGAGGCCTTTGTTAATCAGACAGGAAAATCATAGCCTGAAAATGCTGACAGTGACATTTCAAAAGTCTCGATTCCTTAGTAATAGGCAAGAACATGTGAAGAAGGAGGAAAAAAAAAATCCCTGAAGTTATAAAAAGAAAACAAAAGGATCAAATATCTATTAGATGTGAGAACTTTATCTTGCAAGGTTACTTCAGTTCACATTTCCTAAACGGGGACACCTCTGTGGAGGGAACACGAGGCCCCACTTGTGAGGCACTGTGCTGATAATTTGTGCCTCTGACAAATGCCATCTGATTGATGGCCCCACCCATCCCACTTAAGGCAGTCAGACACATACTGAAGACAGAGAGTCATCTAAATCCAAGTTCATTTATAAAATACCAAAGGGAACAGAACCTCTCATGCCCTCCAGATCCCCTCCCACCCTGGTGCTCTCAGAGGCTGGAGACTCATGGAGACGAGCCCCGTGATGAGAGACTAAGGGGACCAGCAAACATCCCAGGTTCAACCCAGACACAGAAGCATATAGGATCTTCATCAGCCTCAAGTAGACACAAGATGTCTTCTGTCTCTACCCCACCTCCTTGATCAACCACTCCTTCACTTTCTTTTCCATCTCTCACTGTCTACCCACAAAACTTCTGGAGGCCTTAATAACTGAGTCCCTTGCCTAAGAAATTCTTCCTGCTTATCCACTCACCCTTTCTCCCAACCTCTCTCCTTCCATCTAGACCCTGAACCATAAATAATTTGTCTGTCAGTCTAAACTCTGGGGATTCAAATGGTGAAATGCCACCTAAGTTCAAACGATGATTCTCCCAAGTTATAAGCTCCATTGTTCCAGTTATAATAAACCAAAATGCCACGAAAGGAGCACCAGTCTATATTCTTAAATCTTAAGAAAGAAAATCAGGTAAGTGATCAATCAGGCAGTTGCCCTGGGAGAAATCAGTCTCTCCTTGTCACAGCCGCCACGTATCTGCCATTGTTGTTTCACATCTTTGTTTACTGACAAGGATTAGAGAAATCTCCAGGCCCAGCAAAGGAACAGGCTGCTTCCCGCATCCAGTCTCTCCACCCAGACAAGAACACTGGGTCAAGGTACAGAAGAACATGGCAATTGGCCCAGAAATGATTGGGAACAGGGAAGCAACAACCTCAGAATCACAAAGGCTAAAGGGAGGAGTTGGAGTTGAGAGGTATGCAGAGAACTGGCATAGAAGTGAACTTGGGTCACACAATGAGCGGAAGAAAAGGGTGATTGTTCTAAGTTAAATCTCTTTTCTTCCTTTTGTTGAATTAAAAATCACAACTAAAAGCTTAGAGGATTTATAGGCTTTGTCTAAGGCGCATATCTTTTTTTCCTTCAATAAAACAATATCTTGAGAGATGAATAGGACTGCAAATGAATTTTTTTTTTAAATCCAGGATGAGACATTAAAAAGCAGGAAACAGTGTAAACATAAGTATTTTTATCTAGTCATTGAAAATGTTTCAGCAAGCATGAATAAAGTGACCTTTAAGCTACCATAATACAGCCAAAATAGATCATTCAGCAAAGGAGGGAGACTGAGTTCCACACAGATAACAAAAGTATCTTAGAAATAGATACAATTGTATCCACTTAAAATACAAATTGCTGTATGAATTGAGATGCACCATGCCGAAAAAGTGCCCTGGGATTTTGGAACAAAGCTTGAGCTTGGATGGTTCTGACTTTGTATTTCCATGACTTTGAGAGAGTTCTGGAGCTACTCTGGGCCTCAGATCCTCATCAATAAAAGGAGAGGGCTGGGACTTAAGTTGCATCAAGGTTCTTCCTGCTTTGGAATTAACTTCACTATCAAGATTTATAGAAAGAATGTCCTAAGAAACACAATCAGCCTGTAGTCTGGGCATTTTTTCCCCTGTCCCTTCATATTTCACTATGGGGTTCACTGACCCCTTTCTTAACAATTAGTTGCAAAACTCTTTAGTGAAGCTGTTACACTGTGGCCTTTGGGCACGGCCAGACCTGGGATGGGTCTTACTGGCAATGTGACAATGAACAAAGGACTGTGCCTCTCTGGACCGGTTTCCTCCTCAGTTAAATGTAGTATTTATAGGTTTGTTAGAAATAAAATGACATAAGTCACATAAAGAGCTCAGCACAGCACCTGCCACCCAGTGAGCACACGACAAGTGATGTATTATAAACTGTATGGTGCATCTATAATATGCAAAGTGTGTGATAGAATCAGTATAACGTAACCGGTAAGTACATGTGCTCTGGGCTCTGGAGCCGGATTTCTTAGGTTTGAATTCTCTTCTGTCATTTCTTAGCCACGTGGGCTTGGGCAGATTACTTAGATTCTCCATTTCCTCATTTGTACATTAGGGATCGTGATAGTATTTACCAAGTTGGGTTGTTGTGAGGTGTAAATGAATCAGTATGAAAACTCTTAGAACAGTGTCTAGCTCAGGGGAGACGCTATTAATTAAAATACTCAGATCACCTTTTAATTAAAGGCTGATGCCCAGAACATATTTAAGCAAACATTTTTTTTTTTTTTTAATTAGCAGCTTAAAGTGTAATTACTTGTATTCACTTTGGCCACCTCCTGCTTAAAACCTTTCAAATAAGTATTGTCTTTTAGAGGGCAATTGAATACCATCAGGATTATAGGTGGGAACAAGGTGTATCTGTAGAAAGTTCTTCCTCTAATTGAGTCCGAGGTAACTGGCTCTAACCCCTGGCTGGCAAATTTTGTCTCCTAAGTATGCATTTTTCCAGCATGACAGTAGAAACTATGAGATGAAATTAGCTGCCTTTGTGTTACTAAAATAATAAATTAAATAAACCAAATAAATTTTGTGTCATTTCACATACAGTCTTCGGGTCAGGGCTTTTTTCAAATGAAACTGTCTTTTCCCTCTCACGTCTCTTTGGAGATGCTCTTGATTTTCCATTTACCTGAAAACACACATGACTCACACAAGCCAGCAGAGCTCTAAACCTCATTATCTGATCCTGTTTTATGGTTGAGATAGAACAGTAGGTCAGCTGTATCTGGTATACGGTAAGGCTTTTGGGGAAGAACATTAAATTCAAGTATCACTGATTAGTGAAATAATTTCAACAGCTGTGATTTCAGGAGATGGAGATTCATAATATGGATTAAAAAGTCAAAAGTCTTTTGTGATAAACTTATTGAATGCACTTATCTAAAGTTGTAGAAGGTGATGTCAGGCTTGTGCAAAATAGTTTCCAGTTAATGGATAGTGAAATGATGAGGCATTATTTCGCAAATTATAGAAGTTTCCTAAAAACTCCTGCTTTGTGCCCCAGAAGGCACATTTTCCTCTGATGGTAATAAATGTATGAAAATTCTCTTTGCTAATGTATGCTCTCCATGTGTTTTCAGAAGGGAATAATGTCAATCATCATCAGTTACTTTGATCTCAAAGGTCCCTTTCATCTGTAAGATTTTGACTCTGACTTATTGAACACCCACACTATGTGAGCACTTTATCCAATGTTGGCTTTTATTCCAAATGTTGAAACAGGCTCCAGAATCTCCCCAGAGATCTTCCTCCACACAAGAATGCATGTTCTCTCCAATCACTGCAGTGTTCCCCAAGTAACCATGTATCTTCAAAGACAAATGACTTTTCATTATGAAGTTGCTACTGAAATAAAAATTTATTGAAACACTCACTGCCAATCCTTTTAACATTCACAAGTCTTGGAAAAGTCTCTTTTGCTGTATCTTGTATCCACTTTATTATAAACCATCTAAAACTTAAGAGGGTCTTGACATCATGCAAACTACCATATACAGGAAGTAGCTTGATGGTTATTTTCAGAAATATGAAAAGCCTTGTGCTTGGTACTCAGTAAATGCTCAGTCAATAGGATTTGAATAATTAATGGGTAAATTAAAGTTTTGTAGATCTAGAGAATATATTAAATGTAATAAAAGAAAACATTACTGGAATAAGTCACAAGTACCATTTGAGATACTAAAGGAGGAGCATTCATAGTTAATGGTTGCCAGGAAAGAAACTCTTCAAACTGAGTGCATTTTAATGAAAAGGCTATAATTAATGTATAACCTAATTTGGCATAAGTAGATAGAAAGTGTCAAAAGTGAAAGTATCTGCTTTTGCTTTACAGATAAAGTAAATGGGAGATTTTCATATTAATTTTCTATCCTTCACATATAAATCTTTGGATTCAAGTTTTTAAAGTTTATCCATTTATTTTGAGAGGGAGGGAGGGAGAGAGGGAGAGAGACACAGAGAGAATGAGCACTAGTTGGGGAGGGGCAAAGAGAGAGAGAGAATCCCAAGCAGGCTCCACACTATCAGTGCAGAGCTCAATGTGGGGCTTCATGACCTTGAGATCATGACCTGGGTCGAAATCAAGAGTCAGTCGTTCAACCGACTGAGCTGCTCAGGCGCCCCAGATTCAATGTTTTTGGCAAGAAACATAAATATGTTTTATCTTTAGAGACATCTTAATTTTTTTTTTTTTTTTGTCCATGATAATGTACTTTCTGGGATTCAAGGTGCATTGGCCATATTCAAATGATATCTGCTCAATGGAGGATAAAATTCTAGGAATACGTCAAGAACCTTTTCATTTCTATTGATTAGCTATCTGAATGAAAAAGGTAAACATGAAAATAGAAATCCCAGTGTTGCTTTCCTAGGCTCTTGCACCAGTGCTGTGTCTATAATGCTGCTCTGAGGACACTGTGGCCTAGGGGAAAGAATAGGAGCTTTGGCAGCTGACAAAATACCTGGAATTCTGGCCAAGCCATTTTCTAGCAGACCTCAGACATGTTACTTAACCATCTCGGGCCTGCATTTCTGTTTTTGTGAAATGGAAATAATATTTATACCATTTGGCACACACATTGGCTAGCATATATTTTTTTTTATTGAAGTATAGTTTACACACAATGTTACATTACTGCCAAGTGTAGAGCACAGTGATTTGAGAAGTCTGTATATTATGCTATGCTCATTACAAGTGTGGCTACCATCTGTCATCATACAATGTTATTGTAATACCATTGAGTATATTTCCTAAGATAGATAGATTTTTTAAACTTTTTATTTTGAAATAATTTATGCTTCTAGAAAAGCTGCAAAAGTAGTACAAAGTGTTACTATATAAGTAGGTTTTTAATGAATGTTACTATTTCCTTCTCTTCCCGTGCAATGTAAATTCAGTCTACATGTTTCTATTTCAAAAACAAAGGAAGAGCTTCAAATCTTTCCTTCCCTTTGATTTGACCTCGCTGGCAATCAAATATTTACATATTTTTTTTTCAGTAGACTTTATTTTTTAGAGCAGTTTTAGGTTGATAGCAAAATTGAGTAGAGAGTACAGGGCATTCCCAGTATACTCCCTATTCCCACACGTGCATAGCCTCCTCAATTATTAACATCCCCCATCAGAGTGGTACATTTGTTACAATTGATCAATCTATACTGACACATCACTATCACCCAAAGTCCAAAGTTTATATCAGGGTTAACTCTTGGTGTTGTACATTCTGTGGGTTTTCATATGTACCCACCACTATAGTAGCATACAGTATCATGCAGGTTCACTGCCCTAAAAATCCTCTGTGCTCCACCTATCTATCCTACCCCCTCCCTACTCCCTGGCAACCATTGATCCTTTTCCTGTCTCCATAGTTTTGCCTCTTCAGGATGCCATACAACTATGATCACACAGTATGCAGTCTTTTCAGATTGACTTTTTTTTCACTTATTAAGATGCATTTACATTTCTTCCATTTATTTTCATGGGTTTTCATTTCTCTTTAGCCTTGAAAAATATTCCATTGTATGAATATACAGTAGTTTATTTATCCATTCACCTACCAAAGGACATCTTGGTTGCTTCCAATTTGTGGCAAATATGAATAAAGCTGCTAAAGACATCCAAATGCAAGCTTTTTAGAGTTAAACGTTTTCAACTCATTTGAGTAAATAACAATAAGAGTGATTGCTGGATCATGTGGTAAGAGAATACTTAGTTTTGTAAGAATCTGCCAAAATGTCTTCAAAGTGTGTGTCCCATTTTGCATTTCTACTAGCAATGGAGGAGAATTCTTGTTGCTCCCCATCTTTACCAGCATTTGGTGCTGCCAGAGTTTTGGATTGTCAACACTCTCATAGGTATATAGTGGTGTCTCACTGTTGTTCTAAACATATTGTTTAGGTGCTTGAACTGTTTGGGAGGTTAGAGTTAAAGTCTTTTTCTCTAGGAGACACTTGTATAAGTCTATGTATCAAATTGATAAATGAAGAGGGGATTGAAGTTTCAATTTATATTACTCAATGGGGTGCCTGGGTGACTTGTATAGAGTTGTTGGTTAAGCGTCCGACTTCAGCTCAGGTCATGATCTCGGGGTTCATGATTTCGAATTCGAGCCCTACATCGATCTCTGTGCTGACAGCTCAGAGCCCAGAGCCTGCTTCAGATTCGGTATCTCCCCCTCTAACTGCCCCTCCCCTGCTCATGCTCTGTCTGTCTTTCTCTGAAAGGAAAAAAAAAAAAAAATTATGTTACCCAGCAGAGTCACTTGAATACCAGCTTCTGCTGGCCAAGAAAACTAGATCCACAGTGAACATCATTTTGGTGGAGTCTCCTTCCACCAAAACTTCAGCCTAGTGTGGGTACATAAGAAAGGCATACTTACAGACTCAAATATGATTCAAGAAAAAGCAAAATCATTATATGACAATGTAAAACAAAAGGAAGGTGAAGGATCTAAAGCTGGAGAATTTAATGCCAGCAAAGATGGTTTGATAGTTTTAGAAAGAAGTTTGGCTTACAAATGATAACAAGAGAAGGAGCTTCTGCCCACCAGGAAGCAACCGATGAGTTCCCAGACTCACTTGGAAAATCATTAAGGAGAAAGAACAGTTTTGCTGCGTTCCAAAGATCTTAGACCATTGTGTTTTAATTTTCATTTGTCTCTATGTATTTTTTAAGTTTCCTGTTTGATTTCTTGGTTGACCCATTCATTGTTTAGGAGCATGTTATTTAACCTTCATGTGTTTGTGCTCTTTCCAGATTTTTAATGGCTGATTTCTAGTTTCATAGCATGTGGTTGGAAAGAGACATGGACCAGCACGAACCTTGCTAACACTGCAGGTCTGCTCCCACATGCTTCTGCAGATTCACCCTCTTCAATATACTCTTGGATGGAGCCCATCAAAGAAGTACCAGAAGCCTGGCAGTGTGCAAGTAGCCCCCATAGGAGCCAGCACCACTCCAAAGTGACACCTACTCCAAGGAGAGGGAAAGATAACCACATACCAGTTAGACCGCAGCCCCAGCAGTGGGCTGGGCTCAGACAGCTGGTCTGACTGAAGGCTCCACCCACCAGTGAAAGTTCAGGGTACAAAACAGGGAAAGCTACTACCAGCAGTTCAGTGCTACTGCCTCTCTGGCAAATGCCTGGTCTGACTCAACTCAAGTCCAAGATGGCCCCAGACTGGCCCACAAATAACACAGGGGACCAAACCCTGCCCACATAAGAGGCAAAGAGAGCCCACATAAGGCCCACATAAGGCCAAGAGAGCCATTGCAGATTAGTGAACTAAAGCCAACAGTGGCTCAGCCTTATATGGGCAAAGAGAGCCCTTATAAGGCCCACATAAGGCAAAGAGAGCCATTGCAGATTACTGAACTAAAGGCAACGGTGGCTCAGCCACAACAGCAGGGTGCAAACAACACACATCGGAGACACCGCTGAAGTGCCAGGGTCTGGTGAACAGGGAACAATTCACCACAGGGCACTACAGGAGCTCTTCTTCATAAGGCCACTACTTTCAAGAGCAGAAGACATACCTGCCTTTCCTGAGACATAGAAACAGATACAGAGAGTTGGATAAAGTGAGGAGACAGATGAATATGTCCTAAATTAAAGAAAAGGACAAAAATCACAAGAGACCTAAACAAAATGGAGATAAGTAATATGGCTGATAGAGAATTTAAAGTAATGGTCATAAAGATACTCACTGGACTTGAGAAAAGAGTGGAGGACATCAGTGAGATTTTCAACAAAGAGATAGAAAACATAAAAAAGGATGAATCAGAGAAGAACTCAGTAATGAAATTAAAAAACACTAGATGGGGGAGACTGGTGTCTCCCCAATCGGTTAAACATCTGACTCTGATTTCAGCTCAGGTCATGATCTCACAGTTCATGAGATCAAGCCCTGTGTTGGGCTCTGAGCTGACAGTGGGTAGCCTACTTGAGATTCTCTCTTTCCCTCTTTCTCTGCCCCTCCCCTGCACTCTCTCTCTCTCTGTCTCTGTCTCTCTCAAAATAAATAAAACATTTTTTATTTTTTTTTAAATATTTTTTTTAATGTTTATTTATTTTTGAGACAGAGACAGAGCATGAACAGGGGAGGGACAGAGAGAGAGGGAGACACAGAATCTGAAGCAGGCTCCAGGCTCTGAGCTGTGAGCACAGAGCCCGACGTGGGGCTTGAACCCACGAACCGTGAGATCATGACCTGAGCCGAAGTCGGACGCTTAACCGACTGAGCCACCCAGGCGCCCCTAAAATAAATAAAACATTTAAAAAATACACTGGATGGAATAAATAGTAGACTAGCAGAAGCAGAAAAACAAATTGGCCACTTCGAGGACAGAGTAATGGAAAGCAATCATGCTGAACAGGTGAGAGAAAAAAAAATACAAAATGAAAATAGACTTTGGGAACTCAGCGACACCATCAAAACGAGTAACATTCACATTATACACATTCCAGAAGAAGAGAGAGAAAATGGGACAGAAAGTTTATTTGAAGAAACAATAGCTGAAAACTTCCCAAATCTGGGTAAAGAAACAGAATCCAGATCCTGGAAGCAGAGTGCCTCCAGCAGAATCAACCCAAGGAGGTCCGCACCAAGACACACAGTAATTAAAATGGCAAAAATTAGTCATAAAGTGAGAATTTTAAAAGTAGCAAGAGAAAAAAAAACAAAAACAGTTACATACAAGGAAAACCCCGTATGGCTATCAGCTGATTTATCAGCAGAAATATTGCAGGCCAGAAGGAAGTGGCATGATATAGTCAAAATGTTGAGAAAAAAAAATCTGTAACCAAGAATACTCTACCTAGCAAGTCTATCATTCAGAACAGAAGGAGAGATAAAGAGTTTCCCAGACAAACACAGATTTAAGGCATTTATCACCAGTAAACCAGCCCTACAAGAAATGTTAAAGGGGACTCTGAGTGGAAAGGAGAGACCATAAGTAGTAGTAACAAAGGTAGGAAGCACAAAGTAGTAAAATTAAGTATATGTATGTATGTATGTATACATATGTATTGTATGTGTGTGCATATACATATGTATATTTATGTACATGTAATAAATACATAAATCAGTGCATGGACTCATGAAATAAAGGATATAAAGTATGACACCGTATACCTAAAACATGGTGGGAAGAGGAGCGAAGAATGTGTTCAAACTTAAGTGGCCGTCAACTTTGATATTTTTATTATTATTAGTTAAAAACTATGGAAAATTTATCAGAAATCTTGGTATGGAATGTATATTGCTTTTAGCAAGAGAATTCCAAGGGAAATTCAGTACTTCCTGAATGTGTTGGGTTACTTTTCAAAATGTTCTACCCTCAAATTTATATAGTAGCAATTTCAGTTAAGCTGGGCTACTGTGAGATTGAAACTGTGAATGGTTGGACACCACAATGTAAAGTGCCCCAGAAGATAGCAGCCTTGGCCGTGGTTCAAAACACAGTTCATATGCTAAGTCCAGCAGTCAGCAAATGACTTTAAAATTTTTATAAGTTTGCACAGATAGTGAAATTTGGAAAAATCCACATCATCTAACTAAGTTAACATTATGATGGTATCTACTCAATTTCATGTCTTCTTTACACCCCACATATTCATAAAATATTATACAATACAAAGTTAGAAAAATCTTTAGTTTCCCATCTGTACATTAAAACAAAAAATACAGCATATCATGTGATGGAAAAATAAAGTTTGATTTTAGGAGGTGATATAATTTTATGCCACTGTTCTTTTCTTTTGGAGAAAGGGAAGAAATTAATATTTCCTAAATTCTCACTTTATATGGACTGTCTCTGCCTTAAGAGAGTAATTTGGGTTTGAAAGCCCCTTCACAGGACAAGATATTAGAAGGTTAAACCTTAATTATTATTAAAAATATTATATAATTTTAAAAAAGTACTTCTGAATCTCAAAACCAAAACTATTTGTATTAAAAACACTATATTCCATTAAAATGGAAAGAGCTCATGGGGGAAGGTGAGATACCCTTGAGAATTACAAATGTAGGAGGACTAGAAGACACTGGAAAAAGATATTTATTTATTTATTATTATTATTATTATTATTTTTAAAAATTTTACCAGAGCCCAGGGCAGCAGCCTCAGCAACTGGGACCCAGAGAAGATCTTACTGGAATGGCAACCTCCCTTTTCTCCTCCTGTCACCTTTTAATCTTCTCTCTGCGCCTCTCAGAGTCTGAAAATACCCAGAAGCCAGTTGGCATGGGAATCTGGGAAACAGTTTGTAGGGATTAGTTCTCTGTGATATGAAGCAGAGCCAGGGGGAGAAGGTAATTTATCTGAGAACAAATAGGTGGATGACTGGCATAGTCATATAACAAACCAGTTCCCCAACTGAAACACATAAAGTACAAAATAGTCTGTTTCCATGAGTTTGATTTATTTTATTTATTTATTTATTTATTTATTTATTTATTTATTTTTTTAATGTTTATTTCTTTTGAAGGAGAGAGAGAGCATGAGCAGGGGAGGGGAAGAGAGAGAGGGAGACAGAGAATCTGAAGCAGGCTCCAGGCTCTGAGCTGTCAGCACAGAGTCCAATGTGGGGCTCGAACTGACCAACTGTGAGATCATGACCTGAGCTGAAGTCGGACGCTTAACTGACTGAGCCACCAAGGCACCCCTGATTTTTTTCTTTAAAGATTTCACATGTAACTGGTACCACACAGTGTTGTCTTTGTTTGTCTGCCCTATTTTACTTAGCAGAATGCCCTCAAGGTCCACCTGTGTCACAAATCACAAATGGCAGAATTTTCTTCCTTTTTGTTGTGGAATAATATCCCATTCTGTGTGTGTGTGTGTGTGTATGTGTGTGTGTGTGTGTGTACTTTGTTATCCATTGATGACACTTAGGTTGTTATCATATCTTGGCTATTGTGGATAATTCTGCAATGAACATGGAGGTGCAGGTATCTCGTCAATACCCAGTTAGCATTTCCTCTGAATGTCTACCAGGAAGTGAGACTGCTGGATCATGAAGTAACAGGAAGGAAATAGGAACAGGTTCGTAAAAGGGTACCAACGTTCAGCTCTAAGATGAATAAGGTCTGAGGAGCTCATGTAATACATGATGACTACAGTTGATGACACTGTATTATATAATTGAAATTTGCTAAGAAAGTAGAACTTAAATGTTTTCACCCTTTCTGCCCTGCAAAAAAGGAGATAAATATGTGAGGTGATGGATGTGCTAATTAACTAGCTGGAGGGGATCCTTTCACAATATGTATGCATATCAAATTACCACAATGTGCACTTTAAATATCTTATAATTTTACTCAGTTATACCTCCATGAGGCTGAAAAAAAAAACCCCAAAATAGTTGTTATAAATGAAAACAAAAAGTGCTTATTAAGCCAAAGTAGGAGTATTCAACAGAATACTTCAAAAAATACAATTCTCATAGCCCAGTTGAGTATTTTTCAGGATTTTACTGCATTACATATTGAATTAATTACTTTGCATCTGCTTAATCCTTTAATCTTCAGCAAGGATTTAGGCACTCTTATTCATATAAAACAGAAATAGTAAGGCTCAGAGAGATTAAATAATTTTCCCAAAATTACTTAATTAAGCAAGAAAACTGAGGTTTGAACCAAGCACTGCCCGATCCCCATACCATTTCCACTAGATCATGATATAAACATAATTAGGTAACCACTAAACAAATGAAATGTGCCAATCAACATTTTATATATATATATATATATATATATACACACACACACACACACACACACATACATACACATATGTATATACATACATACATACATACATACATACTGAGAATTTGGGGTTTATCACCTAAAAAATTATAATTCACTTAATCTAAACTAGACAAAACTGATGTAAATTTATATTTGGTCTCAGACTCGTGTTTTTTGCTAAACCAGTATTTCTCAATATGTTCTCTGAATCATCTGGAAGGCTTGTTATAAATTTAGATTTCAGAGGCTCACTGAATAAGATTCTCTGGGAGTGTGGGGAATAAGCTTAGGAATTCTCTGAGCCTGCACTGATGGGTTAACAAGGCATAAAGAATTACAAAGCCATAGGATGCTCACACCCAAATTTGGGTAAACAAGATTAACTAAATAGATATAGAGAAGGTGGGGCCAAAGTCCCAGTATAGAGAGGGTGGGGCAAAGGTCCCAATACAAGGGTATATGAGGTAAATAAGATTAGGTATTCAGGATGGATATGCCACCCCCCCCCCCCGCACCCCCAATTTAGTACTATAGTAGAAAGCTGCTTTCACAGGAAGGAAGGACCAAATTAGGTAAACAGGTAAATAGGGCTATAGGCTTCTGCAGGGTGAAGTTGCCCAGAGTGGAGCTAATTATCAAAAGAAAGGTGCCTTGTTGACCCTGAGGTAGCATGCTTTATCTGTCCTATCCCCTAGGCTACCTAAAATAAACAGACTTGGCACCTGATGTCTGCTGTTAACAACCATCTTCCCTGTGCCAGGATTTTGTTTTATATTGACGCCAAACCCCTAACACCATATATCTTCAAAACCCCCTTTCCCTCATGCCCATGAGTTAATATTCACAGCTTTATGGTCTCTTTGTGCACATCTATCACCATGTTTGTAAGCCTTCTGATCCTAATAAATACGGAGCAAGGACCCTTAATCGGGGCTCTTGTCTCCTACCGGACATCAGCCATCTCTTGCATTTTAATCCTGTGTCCCACTTTCTTGCTAGACAAGAAAAAGCTCTAGACCCAGGGCTATGACATGGGAATGGTGCCTGGGAAGCTGCGTTTGAAATAATCTCTGTCATGGATTCTTCAGCACATGAAAGTTGACAATTCCCAAAATGACTCTATTTGGTCATACTACTTCTTCTACCAAGAGTTATTTTTAAAATAATTTTCCTTACAAAAGGGAAAAAAAAGATCAAAACAATCAAAAAAGACCAGAAATAGCAAGGATGTGGAGAAAAGGGAACTAAGGAAAATGTGGAGGTCCCTCAAAAAAAAAAAAGGAACTACCATACGATTTAGCAATTCTGCTTCTGGGTATTTATACAAAGAAAATGAAAACACTAACTCAAAAAGATATCTGCATGCTGCCTCCACTTCACTGCAGCATGATTTACAATAGCCAAGATGGGGAAACAACCTAGTGTTTGTTGGTACATTAATGGATAATGAACCCAGTTCAGTCTTCAAAAAGAATGAAATCTTGCCATTTATGACAACATGGATAGAACTTCAAGAGCTGGTTGATAAGTGAAAAAAAAACGAGACAGAGTAAGGACAAACACCATGTGATCTCTCTTATAGTGTGAAATTAAAATGAAAACAAAAACAAAAAACCAACTCAAACCATAAAGCCAGCTCATAGATACAGGGAAGAGACTGATGGTCACAGAGGTGGGATGGGGGTGGGGGGGTAGGTGTCTGTGGAAGAAAAGGACTAAAGGGATCAAAATGATAAGATAAATAGGTAGATAGATAGATAGATAGATGATAGATAGATAACAAAAATGACCAAAAGGAACAACAAAACAAAAACTGCACAAAACCAATCTACTACCTTATATATAGAATCTTAATTCAAGGCTGATTAAGCCTATTCAGGTTGGTAGTATCTTTAAAGAGTATTATGTGATATATAATTTAGACATATGACTTCTGAGAAATTTGGTCAAGTTACAAACATCTCAGGCTAAGTAGTAACTCTAAAATTTGATAATCCAAAAATGTCATTAAAAGAGAAACTCCAAGGTACAAGATTTTATTTATTTATTTATTTATTTATTTATTTATTTATTTAATGTTTATTTATTTATTTTTGAGAGAGAAAGAGACAGAGACAGAGCACAAGCAGGAGAGGGGCAGAGACAGAGAGAGAGAGAGAGAGGGAGGCACAGAACTGGAAGCAGGCTCTAGGCTCTGAGCTGTCAGTGTGGAGCCTGATGGGGAGCTCAAGCTCACGAACTATGAGATCATGACCTGAGCTGAAGCCGGACACTCAACTGACTGAGCCAACCAGGCGTCCCAGTACAATATTTTAATGAACAACTTAAAATATTCTTTAAAGTACCAACTGATTAATTATTTCAAGGATGATTTTTACTATCAAAAGCAATGGATGCCTAGTTCTACTCACATTAAAATTAATTTAGTTACCTACATCAAATTTGCTGTTACTTAAATTCGATATTAAGATTCCACTTAATATGTAAACAATGGGGACTTTGTCTTCAAATATATACATTTCATTTTTATACTTCTGATACTGCTTTCCCCAGTCTTCTAATTTCTGAGGTGATCTCAACAGGCTATAAGCTGGTTTTATGATATGGAATCATATAAGGCTTATGATACATGTTGGGCAGTTAATGTATCATACATACATTATATATATCATCTAATTCAAATCACAAAGCATTCACTTATCCAATCATTCTTGACCACCTACAATCCGCAAGCAGAGTCCCAGACTCCAGTGATGCATTGGTGAAAGAAAAAAAATCACTGCCCTATTGCAGCTTGCATTCTAGCAGGGGGAGACAATATACAGTAAGTATAATAAAGAACTAAATTACACAGTACGTTAGAAGATAACAAGTGGATAAAAGAAAAAGTAAGGCAGAATAAAAAAAAGAAAAGATTTAGTGTGAATTCTCCTAATCTAGGTTTTCAACACAACAACAGCAACAGCACAAAACTCCAAAAATCCTTTCTCAAAGAGTAGATTATTACTAATTCCTTTCTTAGCATAAATTTAGACAGCCCATGAGAAGTCTTGAAAGCTAGTAAACACTGACTAACATTTTGTACTTGGTCTCCATCTGTGAGAATGCTGAAAGCAAGTTTAAAATAAAAAAGGTGCTACAGAAGTTTCCAGGCACTTTGGTATAAGTGCTGCATGGTACCAGCAGGAACCAATTTGATCTTCTGGATGTGTTTGACACATTTGATGTGTTTGACACAGCAAATCTTGGAATATGTACAGAGAATCTTTTTGAGAACTTTGTAGGAAATGCCTTGCAAATTATCTACATTAACAATTTCAGTCTTTGCTGACCAATCAGATGCAGGCACTGAAATGGAGAACGCTGTCAGTGCTACCTGGAACTCTAGAGGTCTCCACGGAGCCAAGGAAGAAGGATTTTTCCACCCAGACTGGAACCCAATTTATGAAAAGTTAATGAACAGCATTAACTTGTATAATTTACAGGTCTTCTCCCAAGAGAGTACAAATGAATAGAAAATTAAAAGAGCAAGTGTCTGCTTTTCTTTTTAGTCTCTAACTTTAAAAAAGAAATTACTTATTTTTTTAATGTAAACTCTACCTCTAACGTGTGGCTCGAACTCACAACCCGAAGACCAAGAGTTGCATGCTCTACTGATTGACCCAGCCAGAGGCCCCTTTACCTTTTTTTAATATATAAAATTATCAAGTTTTGTTTTAGTCTTGTCAAGAGATGAGTCCTTAATAATCAAAAAGGGGAATAAAAGAAAGAGCTACCACTAGCAAGGAGTCACTTCGTGTCTTTTTTCTCTCTGTGAATAAACAAAATCCTCACTTTATTGTATAGTGTGCAGGTAAATATAGCTTTGCACTCAGTTCTGTTTCCATTCTGACCGGTCTTTGCAGTGACCTTTGGAAAATGATTCCTTTTTGTACTCCTCTTAGCAGCTAAAATGAATTTACAATCTTTTCACACTTGGTTGATGATTGCAAAGGTGCTCAAATTCCACAAAATGTTGTGTTATATAAACTTTATATTGTCAGGTTGTTCTCTGACAAAATATTTTTTGGGTACACTCTTTTTGGGAATCTTTGAGGACATTTTAGGAAAAATAAAATTGTGTTAAGAAGGCATTGTTTACTTATTACCGAATTGGTGTTTTTTGAGCATCTTTTATGAGCCAAGCATGTTTTTAGGAGCAAAATTTTATTCCAAGAATTATATAATATATCTGTTAAAGAGGCTGTATTTGTGGTAGTTAATAATATGGGGTCTAGAATCAAGTAGATCTGTTTTAATTTAGGGTTCATCATTTACTAGCTATCTGTCCTTGAGCAGGATACTTAAATTGTTTAAACCTCAGTTTGCTCATTTGTAAAGTGAAAATAAAAATTGTACCACCTCACAGGGTTATTATGAGATTTAAACGAGATAATATATGTGACACTAATTTTATATTTCATTTTCCTTATTGTATAGAAATCAGCAAGAATGGGACTGTTACAGTTTTATTTACTTCCCTTCTTCTTCCTCCCCCCTCCATCCTTCTTCCTTTCCTAGGTGGCTTCAATGAAATTCCTCTATTTCTGTGGAGAGGGTGGGATAGGTATGAAGACAATTTCTTTTTATGGTGATGGGGCTCAGGACATGCTGCCCCCAAATATGGCACCTTTGCATACTGAATATTTTAGGCTGAAGGAGTTGGGAATAATGGTAGAAGGTCATTCTGTTCTCTCTTGACCCTGTCCCCCTTAAACAGGTCATAAAACCCTCTTGTGGGAAGTACCCTCCCTATTCCCAGAAAGAAGGAGATCCTTATCTCCAAGGACAAAGGGACGCCATGAAAAATCTGAACAAACAGGACTTGCTAAGTTTCCCCCCAGTTACTACACTTTATCTCTTATATTTCTTCGGAACCATGCATTCTTCCTCAAACCTAGCATAAAACAATCAGGTCTGTTTCTTTGGGACGTCACTTCCTCACAAAGTTTCCCTGTCAGGTAAAACTTAGTGTATGCATATGCTTTTCTCTGGTTAATCTGTCTTTAGCAGTTTATTTTTAGGCCCAGGCAGGGAACCTAACAGATTTGAGGAAAACTTTGTTGGCCTTTTTTATGTGTGTAAACTGGAACTCATTGTGGGAAATACATTAGGAAGGGAAAGCAGAAGTAGCAAGGAGAGAGATTTTTTTCCCCATGGTGGGAAGGGCCTCTAGATCTTTGGGACCCAAGAGGAGGAGGAAACTGAGCCCAGGTCCACGGTGGTGGCTGTGGCTGGAGGCGGCATGAACTTGGTAGGCCCTTCCAGGGCACTCCTCCTCATAGGCTGGACCCATACACTCAGACTCCTGGCTGTGAACCGTCCCCACAAGCAGGCTTGGCACAGACATGTGAGGGCTGCCTGTTTACAAAAGACCAAAGGGTTTGAGCAATTTTATTAGAGTTTATAATAGCAGCAATAAAAATGGGCCAAAGAACAGAGAAGCTGTTCCCCATTTTCTGGAAGTCACATAAACTGTACTCATTGTTGGGTGACCCCCCCCACACACACACACACACAGGGAAGAAGAAGTGTACCTCACTAATGACTGAAATTGAATTTCCTAATCAGTTTGGCAGGATTGGGTTTGGCATGTAATTTGATATGAAGACTATAGACATATAACTTTTCTTTAAATACCAGGCTCATGTATATAGAACATTCAACACAGTGCCTGGCAAATGGTAAAGCACTTAATCAATGACATCTACTATTATGGCATCTTTAATTTGTGTGGAAAAACATTTTTATTACTTTAATCTTTCTAAGTATTAGCTGTTTGGAAAGCTCGAAAATTTTCTGTGCAGCATTAGCCACCAATATCAGAGCAGTTCACGTGCTTCAACATATTGTGGAATGGACATAACATCCGGGTCATAGAATAGCACGAATTCAAAAAGTATCATGTTGAGTTTAAATAGGGTATTTTATGTACATGAAGGTATGGAATGGGAATTGTCAAATATCTGAAGTTATCACTCACTCCACTGTCAGCTAAGAGTCCAATTCATGTGCTGATGTTAATGAGTCAGAGTTTTTCTGAAGGTTGCAGGGAAGGTAATGAAGAGATCTTTTCTGGTCTTTCTGGCCATATTCTTGAACTTTGAAGCCCATGCTGGAACAGACGCTATTATCTGGGGAGAATGGAACAAATCCCCAAGGGTTCTTACCAACTCCAAGTCTGAGCCAGCAGCAGGAAAGCTCGCTTAACTTGAAGATCTTCTCATTGGCTTCTGACAAGCTACTTCCTTCCTGAGGAGTGTATTGTTAGCATTCATCCCTCACCCTCAACCAGAGAATGACACTCTGACAGGTACCCAAGGAACAGAGAAACGCAGAAGTGAAATCAAATGGCTCTGGCACTACTAACATGGAATCACCAACAGTTCACACGTCAAAATTCTCAAAAAGAAATTTAAGAACTCTATTTCCATTACTACTCAAATGATTACCTTTGAACACTTTCATCTCTATTGGACCTGATTAAAGTAAGAAATGTGATTGTGTCAAGTATTTCAAAGTTAGTAAATGCTCTGAAATGAACGTTTGAAAAGCATTGTGTTAACCAAAAATCTTTTATTTCTTCTGTAGAGCTGAACCTTAATTTAAGAAAGTCCAGCATGGGCAAATCTGACCTGAACAAAGATGTGAGAAAGTGGAGGCACAAAGAGGCAAGTAACTTGCCCAAGGTCACATGGTTAAACATTGGCAAAGCACGTTGGGACAGTATGTCTTCAGAGCTCTGCGCACAATCACTGTGCTATACATCTGTTTGTGACTCGTATTTCACTTCCCCGAGTTGCTTGTTTGTGTCCTTTGCTTATTGTTCTCACATCCTCATATCCCCAGATATATGTGAAGTTCTTGCTATGTTAAACTTTTGCCAAATACTTGTTGCAAACATTTACTCCAGATCATTCTTTATCTTTTATGAAAGTGTTTGTGTTTTGAGAGTTTTAAAAATACTCTGCAATTTAAAATTTTTTTAAAGTCAACGTCAGCCTTTTTACACATTTAGAAAGCATTTTAATTATTCTTAGGATTTAAAAACTATTATTTGCTTTTTGCTTTTGTACACTTCTTTCTTGCTTTCTACTTTAATTCTCTAATCTCTCTGGAATTCATTCTGATAAAAAGCAAAACTCCAACTGATTTTTTTCCCCCAAATGGCTATGCAGTTATCCAAAAATAAGTATTGTTAATAAATCTTTTAACACTGATTTAAGCTATAACTCGTATTGTAGATTTAATCTTCATATATAATTGGGTCTGTTTTAATACTGTCTCTCCAACTAAATCTGTACCAATACTGTGCTATTTTATATTTTATTTTTATACACTGTAATATCCAGTATGAAAAGTCCTGACTTTATTATCCTTTTTCAGAAATAGCTGCCTTTTCTGCAAGTTTATTATTTCAAGGGAATTCAAGAATAGCTTTATTAATAATCTCTTCCAACTCCCAAAATTCCGCTGGAATTTTTATAGAGATTGTATCCATTTTGTAAATTAACTTGGTGAAACTGAAATTTTCCAATTATTCAGTTTTGTGGGTGTCTCCATCCACTCAACTCTTTTGATTGTTTTAAATCATGTGTTACAACTTCTCAATTTATTCATAGATTTTATCTTGTGTAGTTGTTGTGAATAGTTTCTTTGCATTTTCTAATTCATCGTTGTTTGTCCAAAGTCAAGATTTTTATTTTTTGTATATTTATATTTTATCTGTGTTACTGAACCCTCTTTTTTTATTCCCAATAATCTTTCAGTAGCTTTTCTTGTGTTTCTTGTGTTTTCATATATTACCTGCAATAATGTTGCTTTGCTGCTTATATAGGTTTGTGGGTTTTTTAAAAAAATAATTTTATTGATTAGCATTTCCAAGTCCACCATAAATAAGCAGCCTTGTCTCTATTCTGATTTCAATCAAATTCTACTTTTTTTCTTCCAATGAAAGTTCACTTTTGGTTGATCGTTGTTGACAAGTCTGAGTTGGTCAAGCACCGAATGTCGTGGGCAAGCAGGGGACAATTAGACCATTATGATAGACTCCTCACAAGCCCAGGATGACTGCGGCCCTAGGTCAGAATTTCCAGGGCTCCACCTGATTGAGTCCAAATAGTCATTGCTCAGTGGACAGAGGATGATGCTGCGGACATAGTACTTTGAAGAAAGAAACCCAATCTTAGGAAGATCTTGAGGAGTCTCAGAGGTGTATCAGCAGCTTGGTGGCTTGCATGTTAGTTCAAATTATATGGTTTCATCTGATGGAACTTGGGACACAATAACTACCTCAAAATATGGCACCTTGGAATATGAAACATTTTAAGCTGAAGGAATTTGAGAAAATGGCAGAAACAGGAAGGTCACTCTGACCTGAATCAGATCATAAAACCCTCATGTGAGAAGTGCCCTCCCTATACCCAGAGGAAAGGAGCTTTTCACCTCTCAAGATGAAGGGATGCCAAGAAGAATCTGAATGAACAGGCACTGCTAAGTTTCCCCCACTTACTACTCTTAGCTCATACTCCTTAACCTATCATATTCTTCCTATTTCATCAAACCTAACATAAAACAGGTCTGTTTCTTTGTGTCTTCATTTCCTCATGAAGCCTCCTGCATCATGCAAAACTTATATTAAATAAGTGTGTATGCTTTTGTCCTGGTAATCTGTCCTTGACAGTTTAATTTTCAGACCCAGCCGGAGACCCTAAAAGCATTGAGGAAAACTTCTCCTCTCTTCTACACCTTGATATCCTTCACATCTAAGTAGAGCTTTTTAATCTTAAACCTCCTCTAAGAGAAACTGCTTTCTCATCTCTCCTTATCAAGAAACAGTGCTGCACACAAATGAGCAATAAGAGCGCTGCCTTCTTCCGTGTTCCTCCGCTCTTTCCAAAGACACCATTGAAGGTAACTGGGTTGGGGTAAGAGGGTGTGTTTTGTTGTACTGACTTAAGGAACTAAATTGGAGTGGTATCTGTAGAAAAAAAGTTTTTCTTCTGACCCTGCTATGCATCTTCTTAAATCTTTTCCTGTCAAGAGTGAAGCTTGTCCTTGTAAAAACAGGATTCTTGCAATATGGCTAAGCTGGTGTGACCTTCAATGATCTGCCAAGTAGACGTCTGTCTCATTAGGCAGGTTAGTTGGCCTGAAGGCAAATACGTTACAGTATTATCTGCTCATGTTGAAAAGCAAATATAAAATGGGTGTCTGCATATGAAAAAAGAATAAAAGGAGGCTTTGACAAGGCAACTACTTTATTAAGCATTCTGCGCTACCTACATTTTCTGCATTTTTAGGTGCAGAAATCTGGGTTTCCAGGGCTTCTGATAGTGTTAATAAAATATAAGTTGTCGATGCATGTTTGCTTAGAATAAAATGTAAGTGTTTATGCATATTTTCTTAAAGCACATTGGAGAAAGGGATCCTTCTATTTAGGTTTTACTAACACTTTCGCAAACAGTAGTCCCCTTTTATTTTTTTTTACTTTTAAAGTTTATTTACTTATTTTGAGACAGACAGAGAGAGCAAGCAGAGGAGGGACAGAGAGAGGGAGAGAGAGAGAGAGAGAGAGAGAGAGAGAATCCCAATCTGGGCTGTCAGCATGGAGCCCCATGTGGGGCTTGAACCCGCAAACAGGGAGATCACGACCTGAGCTGAAACCAAGAGTGACGCTCAACTGACTGAGCCACCCAGGTGCCCCAACAGTAGCCCCCTTTTAAACAAACTTACCAGGCAGCACAACAGTAACTGGCAGCCTGTGGCACCACTTCTTTGTCCACATATTGTCTGGTTTCTTGCACTATTTTTTGTGCTTCCTGACACAAACTTGGATTACAGTAACCCAAGCTGGGATTAGTTTTGACTAATTTATTATAAGGCCGGCCAGCTTATAATAAATATTGAAATACTACTGGTGCATTACAATTTCCTGTAAAATGTAATGAGATGGAGAAAATGATATCATCAGAATTCTTCCTAGGGAGGGTTCTGTATGCAGTTGGAAAAAATATGTTGATGCTGCATTCTCTGGTAGAAATGCACACTTGGAATTGCCAGGCTGCCTTTCCGAAGGGTGGCCCTGGTTGGATGCAGGATTTTATTTTGCTGACTTAGGTATTAGTTTGGGGCCAGCGTGAAATTGTTAGAGATAATAAGAGAAAGGCCACCTGCTCTCCATGAAGCTTTTAGTGTCACTTCAGTATGACGATCAATGAATATAAAAAAATATGTAGGCCTGATCGAAGTATGGAGAAAGGATATTGAATTGTTAGATCCAAGCACAGGGAACCCAAACAGCAAGTAAACACATGAAAAGATGCTCAACTTCACTGGTCATTAAATAAATGTTAACTAAAACCACAGAGATGTTGTTTTGTATTCATTATATGACCAAAGTTAAAGCTGGCAATATTAGGATACACAGAAGTTCATTATGTTATTCTCTAAAATTTGGGCGTTGTGAAACATTTCAGTGTAAATGGATTTGAAAAAATAAATTGATCTGAAGGGGTTCCCACAGTGCCCATGGGTCTCCATCTGGCTCTGTGTTAACCACTTGTTTCTTTTGGCCTTGTATCAGGTCATGTGAGAAACCTGATATTCTAGATCTCGGGCAGGATATATTCTCACAAAATGCTCTCACTGGAATTCCTTTAAGGCACTAGTATTTTGGGTTCCAGGCATTTTGTAATGAGCTGGGTTCTAAGGCTAAAGTTGAAGGCGCTACAAATGGAAGGAAGTTCCCAGTAGGAGACAAAATGTTTTCTTGTTTTCTGTGAAATTCAAAAGAGAAAGTTAGGCATTTTATGGTGACTTGCATGTCTTCATGATTCTGAAGAAAAAGGGCAGACTTATCAAGTATCTGCTTTGGGCTTAAGTGAGATGTTAAATGAAAATATATTAAAGACCTCATAGGAGTTTATTGCATAGTGAACACTATTTTTTCACCAAATCATTTTCTTTTCCTTTTGTGTACATAGGAGACTATATTTACTCCCTTCTTGCTAATTACTTGTGGGCACGTGTCTGAGTTCTGGTTAAAACAAAGTAGGTGCAGATGATTTCTGCCACTTCTAGACCTGCCCATCTTCTACCCTATTTCTCCCTGTCCGTATGTCTGAAAATTAAGGACTGTGAGACAGTGGAACAAACACATGAAATAAATCTGGATCGTTCAGTCACCACTTGGAGTAGAGCCACCCAGGAAAGCAAGATACCTGGGGACACCTGCACTGGTACTGGGTGTGTATGAGGAAGTGCATCTTTATTGTGTTAAGCTGCTGAGATACTGGGGGCTGTCGCAGAAATTAGCCTATTTTGACTTACCCAATCAATTTCTTACAGTAAGATATAGTTTCTTAAATGTCTCATTTATATCATTGAAGGAAGCTCTTCAAATGTGCCATAACATGGGGAGGCTGGGTGGTTCAGTCAGTTAAGCATCTGATCTGGATTTTGGCACAGGTCATGATCTGTGAGATGGAGCCCCGTGTCTGGATCTGTGCTGACAGTGCGGAGCCTGCCTGGGATTCTCTCACTCTCTCTGCCCCTCCCTTGCTTGTTCTCGCTCCCTGTCTCTTTCAAAATAAATAAATAAACTTAAAAAAAAAAACAAAACAAAAAACCAAAACAACAAATGTGTCAGGACAGCTATCAGCTAACTTGGGATTATTTTACTATTAGCTAGACATTGAAATAAAGGATTTTGACATGACTCAATCTGTTTTCCTCTTGGCATGGTCTCTCTAGAGGAGAGACAATGTGGGAATTGGACATACTTTATGAAGAAGTGATATAAAAGCTGGAGATGAAACTAGACTTTTTTTTTCAAATATATATTTTCTATTTATATAGAAGTAAGCAGCAAAAACAACCAAGAGTATAACCTGATGCACGTAAATGTTAGTATGCATTCTTTAAAATACACGGGAAATTTTATTTATAAGAAAAGAGAACCTGTACGAAGCTGTTGCATTTCTTTTGGCTAAATTTTCTGGCACTAGAGGGGATTCAATCTTTCACTTGTGACCTCTCCTTCTTCGTTCGGTTTCTAGAGAGTACCTCTGGAAGAGGAGCCAATCTGAACTATTTTGGAGGAAACTTGATTTTTGAACTCTGCTGTACACACGTCAACATTTGATATTAGTATAAACTTCCAGTTTCCTTTGATGTGTTCTGTGCAAATGATTTCCTGCAACATGCAAGGGTCTGAGCCAAACCAATTTGGTAGCTCAGCCAAATACATTCTCACTGATCTGACTTCTTAGATTTTACCAGTATTTAATCTTGGATTATAGTTGTGACTAAGAGTTGGGATTTAAGTTTTATTTATATGGGTGGGCTTTTACTTTTCAAGTGAGGTGACAAGATTTGAGATATAGTGAAGTTTTAAGGACAGATCTAAGCAAATCACACCGAAGTTTGATACTGAGTGCAGCATAGGTCACCTGAGACCAGAAAGGACTGACTGTGTGTGGGAAGATAATAGTATCCTCCACACAGTGAAGCCATGACTTACATAGCCAGCTGCCTCCCCAGCACCTACTCATGGATGCCTAAGAGTCATCTCAACACTGACATGTTCAAACATGAAATTTGGTTCCCCCTCCCCCATACTGGTAAAGGCCACTCCATCCAACTCAGCATCACTCTTGACTCTTTCTTTGTGCCTTCCCATCTAGTCTGTCAGGATATTCTGTGGTCCTTCTTTTAAAATATATCCTAAACCCAACCCTTTCTCAACTATCCCTACCACTATTTCTTTCCTGGATTATCTCAATAGCCTCCAGACTATTCTGCCTGTTTCTACCTTGCTCATGGTTTTTTCCATGTCACTTAGATAAAGCCAATGCATTAACAATGCATTATTAACAATGGCTTCCAGGTTTTACCTCATCTGTGCCCTTCTCTCCCCCTAAGCCTTTTCTACCTCATCACTGATCCCTTGCCCTGCACTCACTTTGTTCCAGCCATGCTGACTTCCTTGATCTTTCTAGAATATACCAGACATGACCTATATACCTCAGGGCCTTGTATTTGCTGTTCCCTCTATTTAGAACACTCTTCTGTCATTCTCCATGTGGATTAAATGTCACTCAAAAGTCACTTTATGGGTGAGGCTTCCCTGACCACCTGAAATCTAGCAAATCCTTTCCTCAGCACCCTATCCTCTGGAGCCCTTACTTCCATCCACCGTGCCAGTGGCTGCTTCCTAGCTCTCTCTACTTGTTTTATTTTCCTCTGTAACACTTATCCCCATCTGATATTCTTATGTTTGTATTTTTTTTTACCATCTTAACCATTTTCAAGCATACAGTTCAGTAGTGCTAAATATATTCACATTGTTGTACAACAGACACAGATAAACAGAAAGTTTCTTTAGAACTCTTTCATCTTGCAAAACTAAAAATATCCTCATTAAACATTAACTTCCCCTCCCCCCCCCCCAGCCCTTGGCAACCACATTTCTACTTGCCTTTTTTTTTTTTTATGATTTTGACTACTTTAGATACTTTGTATGAATGAAATTATACAGCATTGTCCTTTGTTATTGGATTATTATGCTTGGCATAAAATCTTTGAGGTGCATGTGTATTGTTACATGTGATAGGAGTTCCTTCTTATTTTTTTAAGGCTACATAATCTCCTGTTCTATGTACACACACACACATACACACACACACATATGTTTTATTCATTCATCTGTCAATTGGCATTTGGATTATTTCCACTTCTTGGCTGATGTGAATAATGCCCCAATGTACATGAATGTATAAATATCTCTTTAGGATCCGGCTTTGAATTCTTTTAGATATGTACCCAGAACTGGGATTGGACTTTTAAAATATCTATTATGTTTCTCCTAATAGAATGTGAGACCCAACAAGGGAGGAATACTCTTTTATTAACCACTATATCCCCAGTGCCCGGCACAGATAGGCACTGAACACATACCTGTTGAAAATCAAATTAATATTATTATTTTAATTTACGTGCTGCCTGCCTCTACTAGAATGCAAGCTCTCTAAGAACAGGATCACTGTTTTTTGTTTTTTTTTTTTTTCACCACAGTGTGACCCCAGTGCTTAGAACAGCTCTTGGCTTGTGGTAGGTTCCCAACAAATATTTTTAAAATGAATTAATTAAGGTCTTGACATGGAAAGATGCTTGAGGAATAAATACCAATTGCCAAGAAAAATATCAAAAAATAGTCATCCTCACTAGTAATCAAAATACAAATTTCAACAGCATCATGTTGATCTATCAAATTAGCACTTTTTCAAGCATGTATTTTAAACTTCAAACTTAAAAGTTTCAAGAACAGTACAGTGAGCACTCATACCCTTCAGCTGGATTTGCCTGTGTTAGAAGTATGACAAATTTGCCTTTTTTCTTTCTCTTTCTATGTGTGTGTTGTAAATAAACACAAACAAACAAACAAACAAACAATTTTACCATACCACTTGACTTTGTTGCAGACATCATGATACTTTACCCTTAAACACTTTGGTCCATATCTTATACGAAGAAGGAAATTCTATATAACCCTCATTCAAACCCACACTCAGATAATTTATCATTAATATGATGCTGTTATGTAACATATGGCCCATATTCAAACTTCACTAGTTGTACCAACTATGTTCTTTTTTTTGTTTATTTATTTATTTTGAGAGAGAGAGAGAGAGAGAGAGAGAGAGAGAGAGAGAGCCAGCATGGGAGGGGCAGAGAGAGGGAGGGAGAGAGAGAGAGAATCCCAAGCAGGCACTACACCATCAATGCAGAGCTCAATGTCGGGCTCAAACCCATGAACCGTGAGATCATGACCAGAGACAAAGTCAAGAGCTGGATGTTTAACTGACTGAGCCACCCAGGCACCCCCATCCCAACCACGCCCTTTATCAGTATCTCTCTTAACTAAAGATGTAATCAAGGATTATGGACTGCTTATACTTGTCATGCCTCTCCAGTCACCTTTCATCTAAAGCAGTCTCCCACCCCTTTTTTATCTCTTTCATGACCCTGACATTTTTGAAAGTCCAGGTGAGTTGCTTTGTATGATGTCTCTCTATTAGGATTTGTCTGAATGCTTCTTTATTGTTATATTCAGGCTGGTCAATGTCTTAGTCTGTTCAGGCTACTATAACAAAAGTGCCATAGACTGGGTAGCTTATGAATGGCAAAATTTTTCTTCTAGTTTCTCATAGATCTGGAGGCTCTAAGTCCAAGATTAAGGTGCTGGCAGATTCAAATCTAGTGAGGACCTGCTTCCTGGTTCATATAGAGCTGTCCTCTCATTGTGTCCTCACATGGCAGAAGGAACAAAGTAGCTCTCTGGGGCCTCTTTTAGAAGGGGCCTAATCTCATTTATCAGGGCTCTGTCCTCATGACCTACTCATGTCCCAAAGGCCCTACCTCCAAGGATCATCACATTGTGTTTAGGATTTCAACATATGAATTCTAGGGGTCACATTCAGTCAATTGCAATGCTTTTTGCAGAAATATTATCTAATTGGTATTGCATCCTGAGTGCATGCTATGAGGGGTACATAATGTCAGTCTGTCCCAAAGTAAATAGCAACTAACTCCAGGCTTAGCAAGAGTGCAGTTAATAGGGATTCATATACTGCTGTGCATTAATCTCACTGATGATGTCAGTTCTTAAAAAAACTTGCATGCATTTTAGGTAGCATATTAACAAGTAGATCTTTTCTTTTGGAAGAAGTAAGGTCAATTGTTTCCTGTCTCCTCTGGTGGCAGAAAATGGAAAAATTTACCAGGCAGACACTGCAAATGTTAGCTAAGAGAATTATAAATCTGAGATTCTGAGCACTGCAACAGTTCCTGTCATTATTGTTCTTGGACAACTTATTTAGTTGTTGGTCACCTTTCTGATTTTCAAAAGGAGGGAAAATCATGCTTGCTGCTTACCTAATCTCTCTCACAAAGGTTCTGGGGGTCTAGGCCAAGAAAAGGTATTAAAGGGGCTACCAATTTTGTAATTGAAATGAAAGACATACAGAGAAGCAACACTCTAGTATTATACAGACTGTTTCCATAATTAGTATTCCTTGGAAACTGCAATTTCAATATATTGTACATTTACTAAAAAAGTAAGCAACAGATGAGACTGGAGCAAGCATATCCTCAAGAGAAAATAAAACACTTATCTCCAAAATCTCTCCTACAATTAAAAATTTACCATCTTAAATATAATCCTGTAATTAAGATGAAGCCCCCTTTTTTTTATTAAGAAAAATTAATGGGTCTTTAGTACAAGAGCAGTTTATAAGATGAATGGGCCAAGGTCTATCAGAGGAGAGAATCTCATAGTCCCAAGTGTCAAAGCTTTGTCGGGGGGTTGAGGAGGTACATTGCAATTATTACAGAAGAATCTGTAGAAAACAGACACCACGTAGTTGAACAAAATTAACCATGTTTTAGCCAGTTATCTTCCGAGGTAAGGTCTATACATTTTTTTAAAAAGGCACCTAACTCACTCAACTATTCATTGCCTTAACTAGAATTTGATTCTTGATGGAGGAAACTGCTTTCTATGCAACAATTTGTTTTTCCAGATCTCATGTTCCAAAGGGTCATGAGTAGGGCTGACACTCTTCTGGCTGTCCACTGCTTCCAGTCTTTGGCAATTCTACATTTGTGAAGCTTAGGCATCTAAAAAGCCTTCATAGTCCCCTTTCTGTCAATGATCTGACCTCCTTACCTCTTCCTCTTATTTATTCAACATCTTGGGACCTACCTAGGGACCTTGGGATCCCTAATACTCAAACAGTATTTAGACCATTGTACGACCAGCTTCATGGATGTTCAGCCTGTGTTGTTACATAGAGCTCCACACTTAGAAGGGCCCAACACTTGGTTAAATGATCTGCTACTGCTACCTTAAAGCTCTTAAGTTTTGAACAAGTTTCATTTTGTCCTGGGCCTTGCAAACTTTATAGGCAGGACTGACTTCTGTTACAACCTAGGTTTCCCAGGAAGCAGATTCGGAGATGCAGATTAGCAGAGAGGTTTATGGGGATTGCTGTTGCTGTCACCACTGGGCAGGGGAAGAAGCTTGGTTCTGATGCAGTCTAGATGAAGACCTCTTCAACCCCACAGGCAACTCGGATACTAGAGTGGCTTTTAGGGTCGTCCTAACTTGAGGCAAGGGAGCCAGGCTTCTATTTAACTGTTAACTGTCACCAGATGTGAGATTCCCCAAGAGGGCAGCACAGCCTTGGGAGGCTGACTCTCTCCAGCCAAGGAAATTCCAAAGACAGTCTACAGCTGAGAGCTATCTATCAGCAGCGAGGGGAATCTAGGTGGCACACTATAGCTCTTACAACTATCTATCCAACCATTTAGCCCTTAGTTCTTCAAACATTATTCTTTTAATAGCTTCAAAACATTCTGGGGTACTTTTTTACTGTGTGGACTTGCTTCATTTTAGAAATCTTTATGTCCTCACTCTCACTGCTGTGGCTGAGTTAATATATGTTTGTAACACAATTTTCTCTTTCTTGGGACAAAGTTACCTTTCCCTTGTATTTAGGTTGAAATTGAGTCCTTGTCAACGGAAATATGAATGGACATAATATGCCACCTCCATCTGAGACAGTTAAAGGTCAGGTGGGTTCTGCACACACACTCTCTCTCTTTTCTTCTGTTGGTTGGATATAAAGATCCACAGGATGGCAAAGATACAAGATAAAAGCATTTCCAGCCCCTAAGTCACTTTTGGAAGAAACTCTTAAAGGACTGTTGTTTCTATCACACTGGACTGTGATAACAGTGACTGAAACACTGCTCTTCCACTTAAACAAAACAAAACAAACAAAAAACATCAACAAAAGTCCAGGCTTTTAATTTCTGCTTTTATCCCCACCAGGCTATGAGCCCCTCTTAGTCATTTTCATTCCCAAGCCAGTTTGCAACTTACAGCTGATCATTAGAAACACGCTCTTTTCTACACCTTTATTTGCTTTGTGTACTCTTCTGCTGTGCCTTCTCAGCAAAACCTCAACTTTGGAGAAATTCAGCAATCCATTTTTTCCTCTTATAGCAGAATGGCTAGGCACTGCTGGACAACACACCATTTGTCTGAGTAATACCACCAAAGAGTCATAATTTCCATTCTCAACTAGGCCTTTAGCATCTCCTAGAAGTCCTGGATCCAACTCTACTTGGTCACTTCAAAAACCTTTCCCAAATTCACCAGTTTCCATATACCCTCTACTCAGTCCTTATGTCAAATAGCAGAAACCTTATTTCTTTAAATGAAATAAATCTCTAGACAGATCTCCCTTTAACTTCCTTTAACTATAAAATTTTGGATAGTACTCAAGAGAGACATGAGATAGAAGGGATGATTTCCCCCCCAAATTTTTCCCCTTTGTTTTTCTAAGCTAAATTACAAATTAAGCCTGCCTTTGAGTCCCCACTTAGCAGGTTGTGAGACATTCAATTTCCAGCTTATCCTGAAGTCTACAAGGATCCTGGGGGCTTGTGTGGGGTCTGGTACACAGGGAAAAGGCCTCTGGGCCCCATCTCTTATGGGAATCATGGTGATATTTCAGAGTCCAAACCTGTGGGCCCACCTAAAGAATGAGTGCCTATTTTCCACTTGTTCTCTCAGAGGTGAGGCATTTCTGTGCCTAGTGTCCAGCATTTGTATATGACCATATCTAATTTCCCTCTGAGTTTTGGCCATCCCCTGAGATGCTTTCAGAGACTGGGGACCCTTGTCACAGTGTCTCTCAAAACATATCAAGAACTTCATTCATTTTTAATTGAAGAAAATTCTATGTCTTTGATTCTCTGACTACTTCAGTATCTCTTCTTAAAGTTACTCAGCTCTCACTCCATTCCCCAATAGGCTGATCTAGCATAATCACTTCAATGTCTTTCAGTTTTCAAACACAAAAACCTGGGGGCATTCTGTCTTCAAGAAATTTGTGCTTGACAACCTAGAAGAAATGGATAAATTTTTAGAAACATACATTCTGCCAAGACTGAATGATGAAGAAAGAGAAAATGTGAACAGATTAATTACTGGTGAGAAGATTCAATCAGTAATCAAACACCTCTTAACAAACAAAAGTTTAGGACCAGATGCCTTCACTGGTGAATGTTATCACACAATTAAAGAAAAATTAATACTAATATTTCTCAAACTTTTCCAAAAAATAGAAGGAAGAACACTTCCAAATTTATTTTATGAAGCCAGCATTTTATCCTGATATGAAAACCAGACATGGACACCACAAGAAAAAAAAAAAAAATTATAGGCCAATGTCCCTGATGAACATACATGTAAGATCCTCCACAATTTTAGCAAAGCTAATTCAACAATGGATTAAAAGGACCATACACCGGGGCGCCTGGGTGGCGCAGTCGGTTAAGCGTCCGACTTCAGCCAGGTCACGATCTCGCGGTCCGTGAGTTCGAGCCCCGCGTCGGGCTCTGGGCTGATGGCTCAGAGCCTGGAGCCTGTTTCCGATTCTGTGTCTCCCTCTCTCTCTGCCCCTCCCCCGTTCATGCTCTGTCTCTCTCTGTCCCCAAAATAAATAAACGTTGAAAAAATTAAAAAAAAAAAAAAAAGGACCATACACCATAATCAAGTGGGATTTATTCCAGGGATGCAAGAATTGTTCAATATTACAAATTAAACTCTGTAATACACCACATTAACAAAATGAAGAACAAAAATCACATGATCATCTCAATAGATGCAGAAGAAGCACTTGACAAAATTCAACAAACACTTGTGATAAAAATTCTCAACAAAACAGGTATAGAGGGGAATGTACCTCAACATAATAAAGATTATATAAGACCCACAGCTAACTGTATACTCAATGATGAAGAGCTGAAAGCTTTTTCTTTAATATCAAGAACAAAACAAGGATGTCTACTCTTGCCACTTTTGTTTAACAAAGTATTGGAAGTCTTAGCCTGAACAATTAGGGAAAAAAAAAAGAAATAAAAGATATCTAAATCATAAAGGAAGAAATAAAACTTTCATTATTTGCAGATGACATGATATTACATATAGAAAATCCTAACAACTCCACCAAAAAATTGTTAGAATAAATGAATTCAGTAAGTATGCAGGATACAAAATCAATATACAAAAATCTGTTGTGTTTTTATACACTAATAATGAACTATCAGAAAGAAAAAATAAGAAAACAATCCCATTTAGGACTGCATCAAAAATAATAAAATACCAAGGGATAACTTAAATCAAGGAAGGTGAAACACCTATACCCTGAAAACTATGACACTGATGAAAAGAACTGAGATGACACAAATAAAGGAAAAGGTGTGCCATACTCATGGACTGGCGTAATTAACATTGTTAAAATGTCCATACTGCTCAAAGCAACCTATGGACTCAGTGCAACTCCTACCAAAATACCAGTGGTATTTTTCACAGAACAAGAGCAAAGAGCCCTAAAATTTCTATGGAACCACAAAATATTCCAGATAGCGAAAGCTACCTTGAGAAAGGACAAAGCATCGCTATCATGCTCCTTAATTTCAAACTATATTACAAAGCTCTAGTAATCAAAACAGCATGGTATTGGCACAAAGACAGACACATAGATACATAGAACAGAATAGAGAACACAGAAATAAATTCACATTTATATGGTCAATTGACATATGATAAAAGAGACAAGAATATACACTGGGGAAAAGAGTCTGCTTAATATGGTGGTGGGAAAAACTGGACAGCCACATGCAAAAGAATGAAACTGGACTACTTTATCACACCATACACAGAAATAAACTCAAAATAGACTAAACACTGAAATGTAAGGCCTAAAGCCATAAAACTTCTAGAAGAAAACATAGGTGGTAATCTCCTTGATATTGGTATTGATGATGACATTTTGAACTTGACTCTGAAAGAAAGGCAACAGAAGTAACAATAAACAAGTGGGACTACATTAAACAAAAATCCTCTGCACAGCGAAAAGAACAGTCAACAAAAAGGAAAGGTAATGGACATCCAGGGAATATGGCAGAGCAGCAGGATCCTAAGCTCACCTTGTCCCATGGATACAATTAAATAACACAGACATTAGTGTAAATAACCCAGAAAAGTGCCCAAAGATTGGCAGCATAGATTCTCCACAGCTAAATATAGAGAAGAGCCCACACCAAGGAGGTTTGAAAGGACAGAGACATGCTCAGGAGGTAAACACACCCTTGAGACTGTCTGAAGGAGGGAGGGATGCTGTAGGCATGGAGAGAAAAGAGAAATAGGCATTCACCCCAGGCACCCCAGGCAGGTGGACCAGCACTGGGAAGACTAATCCTTATAACATTTGTCTTTGAAAGCCAGAGGAGATGAATTTCATGAGTTCTTACAATCATCAGGGCTTAACATCTGAAGCTTTAAAAATTAATGGGCTTGGGGCGCCTGGGTGGCGCAGTCGGTTAAGCGTCCGACTTCAGCCAGGTCACGATCTCGCGGTCCGTGAGTTCGAGCCCCGCGTCAGGCTCTGGGCTGATGGCTCGGAGCCTGGAGCCTGTTTCCGATTCTGTGTCTCCCTCTCTCTCTGCCCCTCCCCTGTTCATGCTCTGTCTCTCTCTGTCCCAAAAATAAATAAACATTGAAAAAAAAAATTAAAAAAAAAAAATTAATGGGCTTGACTCTGGGATATACAGAGGGTGAGAGGAAACTGAGTCCCTATGCTTAAAGAGATAGTACAACAGGCAGCTGTGCAGAGATACAGCATAAAAGCAGCAGTTTGAAAAATGCCTGGGGTATATGAGGAAGGGGATTTATTTACTAATATCAGAGCATGTGCTGAATGGGCAGGAATCTTTGGGAGAATTCCCTAAGAATAAAAGAGCTGGCAGGCACTGTTTCTCTCCCTGACCACCAGCCTAGATACAGGGACACCTGTGGGAACAATCTTAGCACAGCACCAACACTGTCCACCTAGCTTGCTCACAGCCTGTCCCACTCCCACATGCTTCTGCAGATCTGCCCCCTCCAACCCGGTGGCCTGGGGAGAAGTTTTCCCACATAACTGCAGTTCCCCTCTCACTATGGCACTGCAGGCCCCATCCCCACACTCTCTTGTTGACTCACTCCCTCCAGCCCTGTGGTGGATGTCTTCTAAAGTGGGTCCAATTACCCTCACACAGCAGACCTATGCATACCTTGCTAACACTGCATTCCCAGCCCTGTGTTCTCCTGTAGACTTGCTTCTTCCAATCCCAATATGCCCTCAACCAGACCCCATCCAAAGAGCTGCCAAAAGCCTAGGAGTGCGCAAGCAACCCTAACAGGCCAGGAGGACTCTAAAGTAACTCCTTCCCTGGAGAGAGGGAAGATATCATACACCTCAGTCTGAATGAAGTCTCAGCAATAGCCTGAGGGAAGAATCTGGTCTGACTGCAGTCCCACCCACCAATGAAAGTCTCTCAGGGGACAATATAGGGAGAGTGCCCTGGAGTTCCATGCTTCTGCACCTCTGACAAATGTTTAGTTTGACTCATCTCAAGCCCAAGATGGCCACCGACTGGCCCACTAATAACACAGGGACTAAATCTTGCCCACATAAAGCAAAGAAAGCCTTTGCAGGTGACTGAAGGAGAAAGCAGCCTAGCCACAACAGTAGGGTGTATGCAACACACATAGGAGACACCATTAAAGCACCAGGCTGTAATCAAAGGGGACATTGCACTGTAGGACACTACAGGAACTCTTCTTCATAAGGTCATGACTTTTAAGAGCAGGAGATGTAGCTGACTTTCCTAACACATAGAAACAGACACAGAGAGTTAAAATGAGGAGACATAGGAATATGTCTTGAATGAAAGGACATGACAAAAATCATAGCAAGAGAGCTAAACAAAATAGAGATAAGAAATATGCCTAATAGAAAATTGAAAGTAATGGTTACAAAGATATTCATTGGAATTGAGAAAAGAGTGGAGGACATCAGTGAGACCCTCAATAAAGAGATACAAAACATAAAAAAGAAGTAATCAGACATGGACACAATAAATGAAATTAAAAATACATTAGGATGAAAAAATAGTAGACTAGAGGAAGCAGAAGAATGAATCAATCATCTGGAAGATAGAATAATGAAAAGTAATCAAGTTGAAAAGAGAGAGAGGAAAAACCAATACAAAATAAAAATAGACTTTGGGAACTCAGCGACACCATCAAGTATAATAACAGTCACATTATAGAGACCCCAGAAGGAGAAGAGAGAAAAAATGGAACAGAAAGTTTATTTGAAAAAATAATAGCTGAAAATTTCTTGAACCTGGGGAAGGAAATAGAAATCCAGATCCAGGAAGAACAGTGTCCCCAACAGAATCAACCCAAAGAGGTCCACACCAAGACACATAATAATTAAAATGGCAAAAAGTAATCATAAAGAGAGAATTTTAAAAGAAGAAAGAGAAAGAAAACAGTCACATACAAGGAAAACCCTATCTGGCTATCAACTGATTTTTCAGCAGACTTTGCAGGCCAGAAAGGAATGGCATGACATAGGCAGCATGCCGAAAGAAAAAAAATTGCAACCAAGACTATTCTATCCAGCAAGGCTATTATTCAGAGCATAAGGAGAGATACAGTTTCTTAGAGAAACACAGATTAAAAGAATTCATCACCACTAAACCAGTCCTACAGGAAATGTTAAAGGGGACTCTGAGTGGAAAAGAAAGACCATAAGTAGGAGTAAGGAAAGTAGGAAGCACAAAAGCAACAAAACTAAGTATATCTATAAAACTCAGTCAAGGAGGGGTGCCTGGGTGGCTCGGTCAGTTAAGCATTCAACTCTTGATTTCAGCACAGATCATGATCTCATGGTTTTGGGATCAAGCCCTATGTTGGGCTCTGCGTGACAGCATGGAGCCTGCTTGAGATTCTCTCTCCCTCTTTTTCTGTCCCTCCCCCACTTATTCTTTCTCTTTCTCTCCCTCAAATAAATAAACTTTAAAAAAATCAGTCAAGGGATCACAAAACAAAAGGATGTAAAGTATGACATCATATATCTAAAACATGGAGGAGAGAAAAGTAAAGAATGGGTTCAAACTTAAGTGACCATCAACTTAATATAGACTGATGTATACATAAAATGTTATATATAAACTGAATGGTAACCACAAATCAAACCAATAAGTATAATACCTATCAATAATTACTTTGAATGTAGTGGACTAAATGCCTGAATTAGAAGACCTAGGGTGACAGAATGGATAAAAAAGCAAGACTCATCTATATGTTGCCTACAAGACACCATATCAGACCTAAAGACACATGCAGATTGAGAGTGAAGGGATTAGAAAAGCATTTATCAGAGGAGGAGCCAAGATGGCGGAACAGCATGGAAGCTTTTTGTGTGTCTCACGTCCATGAAATACAGCCAGACCAACACTAAACCATCCTACACACCTAGAAAACTGATTGGAGGATTATCACAACAATCTGCACAATCTGAACCACAGAATTCAACAGGTATGTGCACGGAGAGCTCAACTTGGGGAGCAAGAAGCCACGAAAAGTAGGGAACCGCTTTTGAGGGAGGAGAGAGGACAGAGACTGGGGAGGTGGGGGAGAATATGGGGAAATCACCCCTCCCCAAAAGCAGCTGGAGAGAAAGTGGAAAATTGGAAACAGCTGCAGGGACTAAACTAAAAGGGGAGAAAGGAGAAAGGAGAGGGTTTAAATTCCATTAAGACTGCAAACAAGGGGAGTGCAAAGGCTGCAACTCCGCAGCTCGATACCTGGTGGTGCTCTGGTGGGAAGGGCGAATCCCCAGGAACAGAGTGGGGTCTGGGAGGTTCTCCGGCCACAAGGGGAAAAGTGGTTCCACTGCTGGAAGGACATTTGGTAGAGATTGTTGAAGCCACCTGGTACCAGTAGACCCTAGAAGGCGGCCACATTCTCTGGTGCTGGGGCAAGGTCGTTAAGGGTGAAGCCTGGTGCCAGATGTGTGTTGTGATTTTTCATAATCCCCGAGACACTGCTGTTACACTGTCTCACGAACTTTTTTGGGACAGGCTGGCACCTGGCTGCAGTCTCGGCGTACCGGCAACAACAGGGTCCAGTGGGAGTACCTGGATACAGCTGATATTTGGCCATTGCTCATTCGGCCATTGCTCAGTGAGACCCTCCTGCAGAGGGGCGGATCGAGTCAAAGCCACAGTCCTTTGGACTTAAGGAGATAGGGAAAACAGCCGCATCTGAGACAAAACTTGGGAGAGAGGTACTGCCTGGGGCCTGGTCACGGAGAGCGAAGAAGCGGGAGTGGATGAGAGCTGAAGACGGAGAACAGGTGCATGATTGCTGATCCGGGAGAACAGACTGGGTGGCTGGGTGGTGCCATTTTCACTGCTCCCGTGCATGCGCATACGCACCTATAAACCCTGCAACAATCCACCCCAGTAGGCTAGCAGCGCCATCTAGCGGAGAGCGGAGCTGTTACGCTGGCCCCAACTGGGCCAACATTGCTCTTCAGGAACACAAGTCTCACTGCCGGCTTGGTTTATGGACTATAGAGAGCTACATAGACTGACTTCTAGGGGAAAATGAAGAAATTTCAGTCCTACTTCAATCTGTTGGTAGGTTCATCTGTTCAATTTTTTTTTCTTTTTCTTTTTCCTTTTTCTCTTTTACAGTTCTTTTCTTTTTCTTGAATACAGAGAAATAACTCATTTTTATTTTCAATTTTTATTAAAAATACCTTTCTTTAATTTTTATTACTATATTTTTTACTTTTCTGTAATTTTTTTCAAATTCTACTTTACTTCCATCATGTTATTTTAGTCTACTTCAGTGTACTCACCTTTTCAAATTTTCAAACAATTTCTTTTCCTTTATTTTTCTTTTTTCCTCTTTTTCGTTTCTTTTTCTTGAATGCAGAAAGAGAAAAATGTCATTTCTACTTTCAATTTCTATTAAAAATATTTTTATTTAATTTTTATTACTATATTTTTTGCTGTTATGTAATTTTTTTCAAATTCTATTCTACTTCCATCATTTTATTTTAGTCTACTACGGTGTATTCACTTTTTCAAATTTTCAAACGATTTTTTTCTTTTTTTCTTTTCTTTTTTCTTTTTTCTCTTTTTAGTTTTTTCCCTTTATTCTTAAATACAGAATATGAAAAAATTCATTTATTTTTAATTTCTATTAAAATATTTTTCTTTAATTTTTTCTACTATATTCTTTACTTTTATGTATATTTTTTCAAATTCTATTTTACCCCCATCATCTTATTTTAGTCTACTTCAGCGTATTCATTTTTTCAAATTTTCAAATGATTTCCTTTTTTTTTTCTTTCCCCCCGCCTTTTTTTTCTCTAATCTGTCAAACCACTTTCAACACCCAGACCAAAACACACCTAGGATCTTGCATCATCTATTTGATTTTTTATGTGTGTGTGTGTGTGTGTTTAATTTTTAATTTTAATATGTTTCTTAATTTTAATATTTTTTAAATTTCAATTTTTTAAACTCATTAATTCCTTTTCTCCCTTCAAAATGACAAAACAAAGGAATTCACCCCAAAAGGAAGAGCACGAAGAAACGTCAGCCAGAGACTTAACCAGCACAGATACAAGCAAGATGTCTGAACCAGAATTTAGAATCATGATAATAAGAATACTAGCTGGAGTCAAAAACAGATTAGAATTCCTTTCTGCAGAAATAAAAGAAGTAAAAAATAACCAGAATGAAATTAAAAATGCTATAACTGAGCTGCAATCATGGATGGATGCAGCGGCAGCAAGGATGGACGAGGCAGAACAGAGAATCAGCGATATAGAGGACAAACTTATAGAGAATAACAAAACAGAAAAGAGGGAGATTAAGGCAAAAGAGCACGATTTAAGAATTAGAGAAATCAGTGATTCATTAAAAAGGCACAACATCAGAATCATAGGGGTCCCAGAAGAGGAAGAGAGAGAAAAACAGGTAGAAGGGTTATGTGAGCAAATCATAGCAGAAAATTTTCCTAACCTGGGTAAAGACACAGACATCAAAATCCAGGAAGCACAGAGGACCCCCATTAGATTCAACAAAAACCTACCATCAACAAGGCATATCATAGTCAAATTCACAAAATAATCAGGCAAGGAGAGAATCATGAAAGTAGCAAGGGAAAAAAAGTCCCTAACTTACAAGGGAAGACAGATCGGGTTTGCAGCAGACCTATCCACAGATACTTGGCAGGCCAGAAGGGAGTGGCAGGATATATTCAGTGTGCTGAATCAGAAAAATATGCAACCAAGAATTCTTTATCCAGCAAGGCTGTCATTCAAAATAGAAGGAGAGATAAAAAGTTTCCCAGAGAAACAAAAATTAAAGGAGTTTGTGACCACTACACCAGTCCTGCAAGAAATATTAAGGGGAACTTTCTGAGGGCAGAAATGATTTTATATATATATATATATATATATATATATATATATATATATACCAAAAGCAACAAAAGATTAGAAAGGACCAGAGAACATCACCAGAAACTCCAACTCTACAAGCATCATAATGGCAAAAATTCATATCTTTCAGTACTCACGCTAAATGTCAATGGACTCAATGCTCCAATCAAAAGACATAGGGTAACAGAATGGATAAAATAACAAGTCCATCTATATACTGCTTACAAGAGACCCACTTTAGACCTAAAGACACCTTCAGATTGAAAGTATGGGGATGGAGAACCATCTATCATGTTAATGGTCAACAAAAGAAAGCCAGAGTATCCATACTTATATCAGACAATCTAGACTTTAAAATAAAGACTGTATCAAGGGATGCAGAAAGACATTATATCATAATCAAGGGGTCTATGGACCAAGAAGACCTAACAATTGTAAACATTTATGTGCCAAATGTGGAGCACCCAAAGATATAAATCAGTTAATCACAAACATAAAGAAACTCATCGATAGTAATACCTTAATAGTAGGAGACCTCAACACCCCACTCACAACAACGGACACATCATCTAATCAAAAAATCAACAAGGAAAGAATGGCTTTGAATGACACATTGGACCAGATGGACTTAACAGATACATTCAGAACATCTCCTCCTAAAGCAGAATATACATTCTTCTCCAGTGCACATGGAATGTTCTCCAGAATAGACCATATACTGGGACACAAATCAGCCCTAGGTAAGTACAAAAAGATCGAGATCATACCGTGCATATTTTGAGACCAAAACACTATGAAACTCTACATCAACCACAAGAAAAAATTTGGAAATGTAACAAATACTTGGGGACTCAAAAATATCCTACTAAGGAATTAATGGGCTAACCAAGTAGTTAAAGAGGAAATCAAAAAGTATATGGAAGTCAATCAAGATGATAGGTCCACAACCCAAAACCTCTGGGACGCAGCAAAGGCGGTCATAAGAGGAAAGTATATAGCAATCCAGGCCTTCCTAAAGAAGGAAGAAAGATCTTAGATACACGACCTGACCTTACACCATAAGGAGCTGGAAAAAGAACAGCAAATAAAACCCAAAACCAGCAGAAGACAGGAAATAATAAAGATTAGAGCAGAGATTAGAGCAGAAATTAATGCTATCGAAACCAAAAAAAAAAAACCAAAAAACAAAAAAACAAAAACCAAAAAACAAAACAAAAAACACTAGAACGGATCAATGAAACCAGAAGCCAATTCTTTGAAAGAATGAACAAAATTGATAAACCACTAGCCAGTTTGATCAAGAAGAAAAAGGAAGGGACACAAATAAATAAAATCAAGAATAAACGAGGAGAGATCACAACCAACACAACAGAAATAAAAACAATAATAAGAGAATATTATGAGCAATTATATGCCAATAAAATGGGCAATCTGGAAGAAATGGACAAATTTCTAGAAACATATACACTACCAAAACCAAAACAGGAAGTTTAGAAAATTTGAACAGACCCATAACCAGTAAGGAAATAGAATTAGTAATCAAAAATCTGCCAAAAAACAAGAGTCCAGGGTCAGATGGCTTTCCAGGAGAATTCTACCAAACATTTAAGGAAGAGTTAACACCTATTCTCTTGAAACTGTTCCAAAAAATAGAAATGGAAGGAAAACTTCCAACTTTTTTCTATGAAGCCAAAATTACCTTGATTCCAAAACCAGACAGAGACCCCAGTAAAAAGGAGAACTATAGACCAATTTCCCTGATGAACATGGATGCAAAAATCTTCAACAAGATATTAGCCAACTGGATCTAACAATACGTTAAAAAATTTATTCACCATGACCAAGTGGGATTTATACCTGGGATGCAGGCCTGGTTCAATATCTGCAAAACATTTAACATGATTCATCACATCAATAAAAGAAAGGATAAGAACAATATGATCCTCTCAATAGATGCAGAGAAAGCATTTGACAAAATACAGCAACGTTTCTTAAAAACCTAAAGAAAGTAGGGATAGAAGGAGCATAATTCGAGATCATAAAAGCCATATATGAACTACCCGACGCTAATATCATCCTCAATGGGGAACAACTGAGAGCTTTCCCCCTAAGGTCAGGAACAAGACAGGGATGTCCACTCTCACCACTGTTATTCAACATAGTATTGGAAGTCTTAGCCTTTGCAATCAGACAACACAAAGAAATAAAAGGCATCCAAATTGTCCAGGAATAGGTCAAACTTTTACTCGTCGCAGACGACATGATACTCTATATGGAAAACCAAAAAGATTCCATCAAAAAACTGCTAGAACTGATCCATGAATTCAGCAAAGTTGCAGGATATAAAATCAATGCACAGAAATCGGTTGCATTCGTATACATCAACAATAAAGCAACAGAAAGAGAAATCAAGGAATCGATCCCATTTACAGTTGCACCAAAAACCATAAAATACCTAGGAATAAATCTAACCAAAGAGGTGAAAAATCTATACACTGAAAACTATAGAAAGCTCATGAAAGAAATTGAAGAAGACACAAAGAAATGGAAAAAGATTCCATGCTCCTGGATAGGAAGAACAAATATTGTTAAAATGTCGATACTACCCAAAGCAATCTACATACTCAATGCAATCCCTATCAAAGTAACACCAGCATTCTTCACAGAGCTAGAACAAATAATCCTAAAATTTGTATGGAATCAGAAATGACCCCGAATAGCCAAAGCGATCTTGAAAAAGAAAACCAAAGCAGGAGGCATCACAATCCCAGACTTCAAGCTATACTATAAAGCTGTAATCATCAAGACAGTATGGTACTGGCACAAGAACAGACACTCAGATCCATGGAACAGAATAGAGAGCCCACAAAAGAACCCACAAACATATGGCCAACTAGTCTTGACAAAGCAGGAAAGAATATCCAATGACATAAAGACAGTCTCTTCAGCAAGTGGTGCTGGGAAAACTGGACAGCAACATGCAGAAGAATGAACCTGGATGACTTTCTTACACCATACACAAAAATAAACTCAAAATGGATGAAAGACCTAAATGTAAGACAGGAAGCCATTAAAATCCTCAAGGAAAAAGCAGGCAAAAACCTCTTTGATCTTGCTTGCAGCAACTTCATACTCAACACGTCTCCAGAGGTGAGGGAAAGAAAACCAAAAATGAACTACTGGGACCTCATCAAAATAAAAAGCTTCTGCACAGCAAAGGAACAATCAGCAAAACTAAAAGGCAACCGACAGAATGGGAGAAGATATTTGCAAATGACATATCAGATAAAGGGTTAGTATCCAAAATCAATAGAGAACTTATCAAACTCAACACCCAAAAAACAAAGAATCCAGTGAAGAAATAGGGAAAAGACATGAATAGACACTTCTCCAAGGAAGACATCCAGATGGCCAACCGACACATGAAAAAATGCTCAACATCACTCATCATCAGGGAAATACAAATCAAAACCACAATGAGATACAACCTTATACCTGTCAGAATGGCTAACATTAATAACCCAGGCAACAACAGATGTTGGCAAGGATGTGGAGAAAGAGGATCTCTTTTGCGTTGTTGGTGGCAATGCAAGCTGGTGCAGCCACTCTGGAAAACAGTATGGAGGTTCCTCAAAAAGCTAAAAATAGAACTACCCTACGACCCAGCAATTGCACTACTAGGCATTTATCCACAGGATACAGGTATGCTGTTTCGAAGGGACACATGCATCCCCATGTTTATAGCAGCACTATCAACAATAGCCAAAGTATGGCAAGAGCCCAAATGTCCATCGATGGATGAATGGATAAAGAAGATGTGGTGTGTGTGTATATATATATATATATACCTACACAATGGAGTATTACTCAGCAATCAAAAAGAATGAAATCCTGCCATTTGCAACTATGTGGATGGAACTAGAGGGTATTATGCTAAGTGAAATTAGTCAGTGAGAGAAAGGCAAAAATCATATGACTTCACTCATATGAGGACTTTAAGAGACAAAACAGATTAACATAAGGGAAGGGAAACAAAAATAATATAAAAACAGGGAGGAGGACAAAACAGAGGAGACTCCTAAATATGGAGAACAAACTGAGGGTTACTGGAGGGGTTGTGGGAGGGGGGGATGGGCTAAATGGGTAAGGGGCATTAATGAATCTACTCCTAAAATCATTGTTTCACTATATGCTAATTAATTTGGATGTAAATTTTAAAAAATAAAAAAGAAAATTAAAAAAAAAGTATCATGCAAATGGAAGTAAAAGAAAGCTGAAGTAGCAATACTTACATCTGACAAAATGGACATTAAAACAAAGACTGACACAAGAGACAAGAACACTACATAACCAGAGGGGAACAATCCAGAAATAAGATATAACAATTATAAATATTTATGTACCCAAAATGGAAGTACCCAAACACAAAAAGCAGCTATTTAACACACATAAAGGAAATAATTGATAATAATACAATAATATTAGGGGACTTTGATACCCACTTAAATCAATGGACAGATAACCCAAACATAACTGCAACAATGAAATAGAAATACCAACAGCATTTTTTTACAGAACTAGAACAAATAGTACTAAAATTTGTATGTAACCATAAAAAACCCTGAATAGCCAAAGCCATCTTGGAAAAGAACAAAACTGGAGGTATCATAATTTCAGATTTCAAGATATGCTATAAAGCTGTAGTAATCAAAACAGTATGGTACTGGCACAAAAAAGACACTTAGATCAACAGAATAGAGAGCCCAGAAATAAACCCACATTTATATGATCAATTAATTCATGACAAAGATGAAAGAACATGCAAAGGGAAAAAGACAATCTCTTCAACAAACAAATGGAGCCTGTTTCCCTGGTGTTGGGAAAACTGGACAGCAACATACAAAATAGTGAAACTGAATCACTTTCTTACACCATACACAAAAATAAACTCAAATGGATTAAAGACCTAAATGTGAGAACTGAAACCATAAAATCCTAAAAGAGAGCACAGGCAATAATTTTTCTGATATTGGTCATAGCAACATTTTTCTAGATATGTCTCTCAAGGCAAGGTAAACAAAAGCAAAAATAAACTATTGGGACTACATCAAAACATAAAGCTTCTATACAGCAAAGGAAACAACAAATTATTCTAATAGACAACCTACTGAGTGGGAGAAGATATTTATAAATGACATATATGATAAAAGATTAGTATCCAAAATATATAAAGAACTTATACAACTGAACACACAAAAAACAAATAATCCAATTAAAAAATGGGCAGAAGACATGAATAGACATTTCTCCAAAGAAGACATCCAAATGGTCAACAGACACATGAAAAGATGTTCAATATCACTCATCATCAGGGAAATTCAAATCAAAGCCACAATGAGATATCACCTCACACCTGTCAGAATGGCTAATATCAATAACACAAGAAACAACAGGTATTGGCGAGGATGTGGAGATTGTGTACTGTTGATATGAATGCATACTGGTACAGCCACTTTGGAAAATAGTATGAAAGTCCCTAAAAAATTTGAAAATAAAACAATATGATCCAGCATTTCCACTTCTGGGTATGTATCTGAAGAAAACAAAACCACTAACTACTTCAAAAAGATACAGGTACTCCTGTTTTTTTATAGAATTATTTATAATACCCATAACATAGAAGCTGTCCAAATGTCTGATTGTTACTAGAGGAGGTGGGTAGAAGATGGGTGAAATAGGTGAAGGGAATTAAAATTACACTAATTGTGATGAGCACTGAGTAATGTAAAGAATTGTTGGGCGCCTGGGTGGCTCGGTCGGTTAAGTGTCCGACTTCGGCTCAGGTCATGATCTCACGGTCTGTGAGTTCGAGCCCCACGTTGGGCTCTGTGCTGACAGCTCAGAGCCTGGAGCCTGTTTCAGATTCTGTGTCTCCCTCTCTCTCTGCCCCTCCCCTGTTCATGCTCTGTCTCTCTCTGTCTCAAAAATAAATAAACGTTAAAAAAAAAAAAGAAAAAAAAAGAATTGTTGCATTGCAATATTATACACATGAAACTAAGATAATACTGTATATAAAATATACTGGAATATAAAAATAATAAAAAAGAATGACTTGGCATTTGAGTTTTTTCCCTCCTGCCTTGCTTAGAATTCAATTGTCAGCTCAAGCAATAAATATAGAAATTGAAAAAAAAAAAAGGCAACCTACTGAATGAAAGAAAATATTTGTAAATCATATATCTGAGAAGGGGTTAATATGCAAAATATGTAAAGAATTCATACAACTGGGGGCACCTGGGTAGCTCAGTCAATGGAGCATACAACTCCTGACTTTGGCTCAGATCATGATGATGCCAGGGTCATGGGGTTGAGCCCTGCATCGGGCGTCACATTGACTATGGAACCTACTTAAGATTATTTCTCTCTTTCCCTCTTTCCTTTGTCCCTCTCCCCTCTTGTGCACTCTCTCTCTCTCTCTCTCAAAACAAAAAACAAAAAACAAAAAAAACCCAAAACTCATACAATTCAATAGCAAAGGAATCAAATAATCCAAGTAACAAATGGGCAGAGTATACGAATAAACATTTTTCCAAAGAAGATATACAGATGGCTAATAGGCACATGAAAATGTGCTCAATGATACTAATCATCAGGACAATGTAAATCAAAACCACAATGACATAACTCCACACCTGTTAGAATGGCTATTGTTATAAATATAAGAAATAGTAGGTCTTGACAGGGATGTTGCATAGGGAACCATTGTGCACCATTGAGGAAGTGTTAATTGGTGAAGCCACTATTGAAAACAATATAGAGTTCCACAAAAAATTAAAAATAGAGCCACCATATGATCAGCAATTCCACTTCTGGATATTTATTTGAAGAAAAAAAAATCACCACTTCAAAAAGATACAGGAACTCCCATGTTCACTGCCACATTATTTACAGTAGCCCAGATATAGAAGCAACCAAAATATTCACTGGTGAATAAATGGGTAAAGAGAAAGTGCTACATATATATAATATAAAGCCATAAAAAAGAAAGAATCTTTCCATTTGCACAATATGGATAGACCTTGAGGGCATTATGTTAAGTGAAATAAATCAGAGAAAAAAAATACTGTATGTTCTCACTTGTATGTGGAATCAAACTGCCACCCACTCCCATACATACATACATACATACATAAATAGAACTCATAGATAGAACAGACTGGTGTTGCTGGAGACAGGGGTAGCGTGAGGCAGAATGCCCAAGGGAATCAAAAGGTACAAATTTTTAGTTATAAAATCACGGGGATGTAACATACAACATGGTGTAGTTAATAATACTGTTGACTGTATTTGAAAGTTGCTACAAGAGTAGATCTTAAAAGTTCCTTCATGAGAAAAAATTTGTAACTCTGTGTGGTGATGGATATAAACCAGACTTATTGTGGTGATCACTTAACAAGTACAAATACAAATACTGAATCATTTTGTTGTGTATCTGAAACTACTGTAATGTTATAGGTTAGTTTTATCTTAAAAAAAAAAAAAAAACCCAGAGAGAATTAACGTGCTGTCTGGTTTGAGCTGCTTCACATTAGGGCTTCTTTATTATCACAATTTAGCCCATACTCTAATTCACACCATTCATTTGTATGAATTATTTTTCAAATTATTGTAAAAGTTTTACTTATAAGTATTAGAAAAATACATTGTTCTCTACTCTTTGTTGCAAATTCATTTTGAGGTTATATATTTGTATTCCATTATGATTCTTTTATTTCAGGAACAGAATATATTATATTGAAAAAGGAAAAAATATAAAAATGAGGCCACCTCTTTGGAAAGAAGAAAAATCTAGTAAGAACAAGGCACAAATTTATAACTTAGTTGTTTGTTTTGCCACTCTTAATTGCATCTACATCCATCCTGCTTTCCTTTCTTCAGGGTTTAGGTAATTTATTAACCCTGACTTTTATCTCATTTCTTTTTCTCTCTCAGAAAAGCTTGATCAGGAATGATTCTTCTTTGCTCATCCTAGAACCATGCCTAAGTCTCAGCCTATCTAAAAATTGCCCTTCAGCTGCATGTCCCTTTTGAGCATTGTCCACTTCTCATATCAAAACATCCTCAAAGAGTCAGTCTTCACTTCCTTGCATTTGCATTCACTCCTTAATATGGGTGTCTTCTGACCACAATTCACTGATGGTGCAGTTGCTAAGGTCACTTGTGACTTCCAGTTTCCAATGCCAGTGAAAATATTTTAATCCCGATTTGATTATACTACTTCACTGCAATGGAAATTGTGGATTAGCACTTTTTCTGGAAATTGCCTGTACTGTTTCTACTTATACCCATAATCTTTCTTTGACCACTTTGCCAGCTTGTCTTCCTCTGGGGACCCTAACATGGTGGTGAGTTGCAGGAATTGGCCAAGAATCACGGCTTTTCTCATTGTACTCACTCTTCCTGGGTGATTTCATCCATCCTCATATATATTTTTTGAAATAGGTAAAAGATGGTTTAAAAATTTATATCTAATGTCTTTTAAATTAAAATATCCAAACCTCTATGTGGCACATTCCTAGTGCCTTATGATGATATTTGCATATTACTTTAAAATACAATGTCATAGATACTCTGAAAGCCTAAACATACCAAATATTTTAGAGATCATCAGACTTTCATAAACAGAGCATATGAGTTTAATGAGCCCTATAAACTGTAAACTTTGGGATGGTGTTCTAAGTTTAATCTCTAAAGTATCTCAGGTAGTCCAGATTCCTTGACACCACATATTAAAAAAAATAATAATTAGCTAAAACCTATCTCTGGAATGGTACTTCTCTTGCCTCAGGTGAAGCTATTTATGAAAAGTATTTTTGGAGCAACAAAAAAGACAGCGCTGACACTTCATTATTCTTAAAGAGCAGGTTGCATGACTGTGCTGTGCTGGTTTGCTCCTTAGTGGTAGATTGTGTTTTTCATGGAAGACTAAATGACCTCTAATGTGACCTTGTCACTCTCCCGTCTGGTTATAGGAGTTTGTTTCTTCACCCCCTTCAATATGGATAGGCCCAATGGCAGCACTGGTGGCAGACTATGGCAGAAATGACTGTCAGTTATGAGTACAGCCCTTAGTTGCTCTTCTTTTAGACTCCATGGTGTGGGAAGCCCACACCACATAAAGAGGATATGCACAGATGTTCTGGTCCTGGCTGAGCTCCCACCCAAAGCCAGCATTAAAACCAGCCCTGTGAAGAGCCATCTTGGATGTTCAATCTATCTGTCTCCAGAAACCCAGAAGACATGACTCCTGAGAGACTGGAAGAAAAAACCACCCAATTGAGATCATTCATACCTCAGAACAGTGAGAGATTAATAGTAAAATTGTTTTTCAGCCCACTAAGTTCTAGAGACATTATGAGAATTGAGAGACTAAGATTAACGTCTACGTTTACATCAGAATTTGGTCTGAGACTTGTTTTCTTTATAAACTTGTGTTGAAGTAGTGGGGAAACTTAGCCCTTATCCACCTACCTCCAACTATTGTTGGCTATTGAGATATAACAAAAAGAACCTAAGTGTTACATGTGACCAAATAGACTTGGGGAGATAAGGCATTTTCATCAGTGCTAACAGAGCAAGAATTTCAAGGCTCAGAACGTAATTAGGCCTGTGCAATATAATTTGTGGAATAGCAGAATTATAGCTTCAAATGTTACCTTGAGTTATGGGGTGCTGACATGGCTGGGAGTAAAAACGTCAGTAAGCCCAGAGATCTAGAATTCTTCTGTTCTTATGCACAAAGTGTCCATATAGACTAAGACACTGCATTTACATTGCATCTCCTTGAGTTAAAAAGGAGACATTGAGGAATTGTATCAGCCATTTCAATCTTTACTTTTGCATTGCTTATTGGCTCCTTCAAGAGCAAGCCAAAGCAAAAGCAGTCTTGAATGTGTCCAAGTCAATATTCTCATTCATCCTTAAACTTTGACCAGGTGGCCTAGTATAATATCTCCACCTGAACACACCACAGGCATCTCAAACACATTGTGTTCCAAACTGAGCATATCACATTTCCTCCTAAACCTACTGCCATTACTATCTTCTCTGTTTCAGTAGATATTAATCTCCATCCACCTGTTCACCAGATTTCTCCTTCTACCACTCTTGTGACATCCAAACAGTATCTGAGAATGGCTAATATAACTTTAAGTTTTTAGGAATCTCTTCCTAATGTTTCAAGGTTGTGGTCTTGATCATGTCTCATTTAGATCTCCTGATTTATCTCCCTGCCTCCAGTATTGTCTACTTCAAACACTCCCTCTACTCAGCTAGCAGAGAAAGCTATCCATGATGTAAATCTGACCGTGTCATTTCTTTGTCGAATCTGTTATCCTGATAGCAGCATGACCTCCTTACTCTCCGCTCTTGCTTCATTTCCCACCACTGCACTCAGAACACTAAAATCATTCTTTCGACACTGCCCTCTCACAAAACAGCAACATGTATCTTACTTACACATCACATACCAAAGTCTTTCTTGCCTCAGTGCCTTTGCTTGTGCTGTTCTCTGCTCAACATACCTTGTCTCCATGGCTTTCTCCACCATCTTTGTTTTCATCCTGGTTAATTTCTCCTTATTCTTTAGAACAGTAGCACCTGAAAAAGTCCTAATGCCTAGGCAATACCCCAGACCAATTACAATAGAATTTATGTGATGGCTCCCAGGAATGTATATTTTTAAAAGTTCCCCAGGTAATTTCTGTGGCAGCTAAGGCTGAGAAAAATGCTTTAGAGTCAGGATGCTTCTGTTTTCCCCAGATTGAAATGCTCTTTTACGATCTCATAATGTTCTGTAACATCTCTATTATTGCACATTTCACAATGCATTATAATGAGCTGTTTACAAGTTTGTCTCCCTAAAGAATATGAGCTCCTTTAGGGTAGGGACTGTATTTTTTTTCAGATTTACATTTTCAGTATTTAGCTTAATGGCTGGTAGGTACTAAACAATCAATCACTCTTTATGAACGAATGAATGAGAAAGCAACTAATGTTAACAAACATTTTCAGAATAATATTCACATTAAAGGGAAAATCTCATCCTATTTTATTCCAGTACTCTCCATTTTTTTTGTTGTTGTTGTTAAATCTCAAAGCACATAGGCATGACTAGGGTTAGAGTTCATAAAATTTGCTTTATAATTTGGAATGAAAGTATTCAGAAACCAATGCAAACACAGCAGATTTTGGGTCCCTTCAAAGAGGTCACTAACAAGCCCAAGAATACACAAGCTAGTTAGGTGGCAGTGAGGTAAAGTTTCTTCAAAGACAGAAATAGAAAAGGGAAACGTTTAAGGTTTACTCAAGAACTTTGTAAGAAAAAAAATCCCTTTTCTCCTACTTACTGTAGTTTGATGAGAAACTTCAGTGAGTTGGCTAGATATAATAGACCATAAACATGTACTTTTGAGAATTGAAAACAAAGAAGACAATAACAATTTAGAAAATAAAATTAATTAAAACCAGAATGACAAATATATCAATCTGAAAAAACACATTCTGAGGCCATTACAATTCACTAACCCATATCTGAGCATCTGCATTTCAAGTTTCTGTGAACTTGAACAAGAAAGTCCCTGATACCAAGAAACTTAGCCTAGTAATAATGGTAATGGGAACAATAGCATATATAGCTATTTTGAGCATCTACTATGTGATAGGTTTTGTCCAAAGATCTTTATTCATATATGGCATCTAATCTATGGTTAACTAATTATTTTCACTCTTTTAGATGAAGAAACTAAGGCTCAGGGAGATTAAGTCATTTGCCCAAGTTTGGTAGAACTAAATTTCTATTTTTGTTATTATTGTTGTTCTAACCCATTCTGCCTTCCTAATAGGGTATACTAAAATGTACATCAGTGATAAAATTTAGAAAGTGGTATGTGCTTTAAGGAAACAAAGGCTACAAGAATATATAGTGCCAAGTTTTACCTCTCACTGTGGGGCAGGGGTTGGGGGCCAAGGAGGGGATAAAAGTAGACACCAGGGGGAAGATATCTGCTTCACTTTCTACATGAGGAGTAGAATTTTGTTGTTGTTTAGTAACTGTACTCAAGTTTTTTTTTTTTTTTTTCTTTTGTGGTTTTATTATGAAATGTATTTGAATTTACAGAAGAGTTACAAAGATAGTACAGAAAGTTCCCCGGTACAATTTACTCAATTTTCTGCCATGTTAACATCTTACAAATCCTTGAAACAATGATCAAAACTAGTAAGTTAATTGTCGTAGACTCTGGGTCTGGAGTTCTCTCTTGTCCAGCAAGAGAGCAGGACATAGGATTAAAATAGGAGAGAGGCTAATGTCCAGGAAGAGACAAGAGCCACAAATAAGTGTCCCTGTTCTGTTTTTATTAAGATCAGAAGTCTTACAAACGTGATGGGCATGCACAAAGAGACAATGAAACCATGAACATTAACTCACGGGTGTGGGGAAAAGGAGTTTTGAAGATATGCTGTGTTAGGGGTTTGGGTTAATACAAAACAAAATCCTGACTGGAAGGAAGGTTGTTTACAACAGGCTTGAGGCTCCACATCTGTTTACCTAAACTGGCCCTGGGGACAAGAAAGACAGAGCATGCTTCCTCAGGGTCAACAAGGCACCTTTCTTTTGCTAATTAGCTCCACTCTGGGCAACTTTGCCCTGCTGCTGTCTAAAGTCCTGTTTTCCTGTTTTTGTCCTTCCTTCTTGTGAAAGCAACTTTCTGCTATTGTACTAAGTTGGGGGGTGTTTCTGCCCTGAATATCTAATCTTGTTTACCTCATTTTGATGTTTTTATCCTGAAGCTTTTCTATTCCTGTACATTTGTCCTACACAGGGGGTCTTTGCTGTTTACCTAATCTTGTTTACCCAAACTTGTGTGTGTTCATCCTGTGGCTTTCTAATTCTTTATGCCTTGTTAACCCATGGGTGTAAGCTCAGGGAATTCCTAAGCTTATTCCCCACAGTTAATACTGATACAATACTAATTACTAAACTACATACTTTATTCAGATTTTTCCCACTAATGTCCTCTTTCTGTTCCAGGTTCCAAGGAATAGAATTGTATCCGGAGAAGATGGAAGAGGAAAATATTCCAGGAAAAGAGAAGTCCCAGGAATAATGAAAACTAAGGGTACTTCCTCTAAGATGATCAGTAACATTTATGAAATCTAAATGACTATACTAGGAAGTGGAGAATTCCCCATTGCTGTTTTTCTTCCTGTCCATCAGCTCTGCCTGGCTGAACCTAAAGTGATAAATAAAGAGGAAAATAATTTGTGTTATTCCCTTGCTGCTCTGTTGTATTTTCCTTTTGCATCACCAGTAATAGAAAATTAGGCTGTGCACATTTCAGTGCTAATGCACTCTCAATGGCTTTTCTGTCTCGGTCTGACAGTTCTGGCTTCATCACAACATACCACAGATCTGAGAAAAATATGCCAGTCTATGCTGTGTTTCCCCAAATAACTTTTTCATTTTGCAGAGTAGAAAGAACCTACTCTACAAAAAAGGATAAACAAAGCTATTAAGTTCATCGTAGGTCTTCTACAAGGCTTTCAAAAACAGGCATATTAAAAAAACAACAACTACAAGCTCCATAGAACAGTAATATCCTGGACATAAATTTAAAGAGTATGTTTCCACTGAAAACAACTATGATAGAAACAGTCACCTAAGTTTCTGGGAATATATGCATGATAGGACCTTTTAACTTTGCCAAGTTCTAGGTGAAGAACCAAAAGAGTACTTTCTCAGAGAAATAGCAAATATGTCTCCACGTTGACTTCCTTTTTTCTTAATGGATTTGATGTATTTCAGCCATGTTTACCTATTTTTCCATCTCGCCCTGTAGATGGATCATTGATTTATATAATGAATCAAGAAAATTTTATTTAAAAAAAATTTTTTTTTTTCAACGTTTATTTATTTTTGGGACAGAGAGAGACAGAGCATGAACGGGGGAGGGGCAGAGAGAGAGGGAGACACAGAATCGGAAACAGGCTCCAGGCTCCGAGCCATCAGCCCAGAGCCCGACGCGGGGCTCGAACTCACGGACGGTGAGATCGTGACCTGGCTGAAGTCGGACGCTTAACCGACTGCGCCACCCAGGCGCCCCAGAAAATTTTATTTTTTAAATAAAAGGGTACTGTCAACTTCCCTTCTTTGACTTTAAAATGTGTGATATACCTGACATGATCCAATGCAGAGGCAGGGCTATAAGCTAGATGTGTCCACATTATCATGGATAATGATTCAAGGTCACCAGACATCCCTACTTTCCGTTCTTGGTGAAATTGCAAATTGGGACATTTTTAGTGACATTACTCATAACCACACTATGGTTGTTTAAATTGGAAGGAATGATAATGAGAGTAATTTGTGGGTAATTAAGCCTCTCTTTTCCACCTGTCAGTTATGCAAACTACAAGGACATGAACAGCATAGTCATGTATTGCTTCAATTAAAAATTTCATGAAGACTGAATAATGTGGGTAGTCCATTAGAATGTTAAAGAGGAAAGAGTTGAAATCTGTTATGCTTTCAAAAAGAGTTTTATTGAGATATAATTTACATATCATAGAATTCACCCTTTTTAAGTACATAATCCAATGAATATTAGTATGTTTATGGTATTATACAATCATATTCCAGAACCTAAATTTGGAACATTTCCATCACTCTAAAAAAAACACTTTGTGCTCATTTAGTGA